>NW_006300164.1:1735014-1735975 GCF_000327345.1 Myotis davidii | reverse complement strand
GCCCCCAGGGGGTGCCCGCGGGGTCAGGAGAGGGCTGTCTCCAGCACCTGGCCGACTGGGCTTCCCCGTCAGACCGACCGGGGTCACGTGTGGGCACGTCCACAGTCACGGTCCCTGTCTAGCTGGGCTCCTCTTCGCCACGGCCGCCTGGGAACGCCCGCTGTGGTGGAGGGGACCTGCCGACGCCGCGGGGCTCACAGCCCTGGTCCCACCAGCCACCAGGCCCCTGGGCACCCCCAGGCCCGCAGTTTGTTCTCCCCAGCCCATCCCCCTCTGCCTGGTCCAAGTCCAGGAGAGGCCACAACACCCAGCAGGGGGGCCGCCCATCACCTTCCCGATCCTGGTGCGTGGCCTCGGCCCCTGTCAGAGCTCAGCCTACAGCTGGGATTGCGGATCAGTCTGTGGATGGGCTCAGGGCTCAGCTGTGTCTGGGATCAGGGCTCAGTCTGTGAATGGGCTCAGGGCTCAGCCTGTGTCTGGGATCAGGGCTCAGTCTGTGAATGGGCTCAGGGCTCAGCTGTGGCTGGGATCAGGGCTCAGTCTGTGGCTGGGATCAGGGCTCAGTCTGTGGCTGGGATCAGGGCTCAGTCTGTGGCTGGGATCAGGGCTCAGTCTGTGGCTGGGATCAGGGCTCAGTCTGTGGCTGGGATCAGGGCTCAGTCTGTGAATGGGCTCAGGGCTCAGCTGTGGCTGGGATCAGGGCTCAGTCTGTGTCTGGGATCAGGGCTCAGTTGTGGCTGGGATCAGGGCTCAGTCTGTGGCTGGGATCAGGGCTCAGTCTGTGTCTGGGATCAGGGCTCAGTTGTGGCTGGGATCAGGGCTCAGTCTGTGGCTGGGATCAGGGCTCAGCCTGAGCTGGGGCCAGGACTTGGTCTGGACAGTGTGTTTGCCCCCAGTGGTTCCAAGTCGAGTTGCTGCAGCTGAACTTTGCTTCCTCTTGGCCGGCACCCAGCAGCGATTC
>NW_006300164.1:1733818-1734934 GCF_000327345.1 Myotis davidii | reverse complement strand
CATCGCCAGCCTCTGCAGACGGAGCTCTAACCTGCGAGGTCTGTGCCCTGCTGCCCGCGGGGTCTCCTGCTGCCTGCGGGGTCTGGGCCCTGATGCCCGCGGGGTCTGGGCCCTATGCCTGCAGGGTCTCCTGGCGCCCATGGGGTCTGGGCCCTGACACCAGCGAGGCGGGCAGGGCAGTGGAGCACTTTGGAGGGCTGCTTCCATGGGGCCTGGCCTGGCTCATGCTCGAGGCCCCCCTCTAGCCTGCCCGGCATCCACTGCTCCCCACGCCCATGTCTCACTGGGCATCCGTGACAGGCCCGGCTTCGGGGCCTTGGCTGCACCTGAGCTGCATCGGCCTGTGGCCGGTGTCCGGAGAGGAGGGAACCTGTTGGTCAGGACCCGGGGCTGGGGAGACACACAGGCCGGCCCGACCTCAATGACACAGACTCGCTCAGGACTCAGGGTCTGTCACCAGAGGGGCCCAGACACCCCTGCAGAGACTGGCCGGCCGCTGGGCCCCTGGGAGACCCCAGCTCGGCTGAGAGTCCACTTTTACCTACAGGGGGTACTTTCCAAGGTACCAACGAGGTCGCAGCCCGGGCCTGGGCGAGGCCGGAGAACCAGGTGCCACCGGCCTCTGTCCCCCTCCCCTCAGACTCGGAGGCCCCTAGGGATCCCCGACTTTCAGAGAGGCCCCCATGAGGCCTGGAGGACGAAGACCCAGCTGCGAGGTTTTCCTGTTGAGCCTCCCACCGGCCGGGCGGCCGGTCCCCTTGTCCCACTCTGCAGAGGGGGAAACTGAGGCCAGCAACGCTGACCACAACCCCAGCGTCTGACAGGGGCTGAGGCTGCGCCTGCCTCACTCCCCGCAGCTGCCCCCCCGTGCCCTGCAGGGGGCGTGCAGGGCAGCCCATGGCTGCTTCTCTCTCATCCACGTCTCTGTCCGTCTGTCCCTCTCCCTTCCTCTCTCTCCAACATCAATAACAGATTTAAAAACAAAAACCGAAAACACACACAGGAGGCAAACTGAGGACCACAGAGGGACCAGGCCTTGGTCTGGGTCGCTGGGCCCAACTGTAGGAAGGCCGGAGCCTGCCCCCGCCCACCCTGCCCTCTGCCCTCGGGGGTGCA
>NW_006300164.1:1733012-1733546 GCF_000327345.1 Myotis davidii | reverse complement strand
CACAGCTCCTGAATCTCAGAGGGAAGGCTGGAGTGGGTGGGTGGGACTAGCTCAGCCGGGGGCAAACTACGGCGCGCGGGCTGGATCCGGCCCGTTTGAAATGAATAAAACTAAAAATAAAAAAGACCGTATCCTTTTATGTAATGATGTTTACTTTGAATTTATATTAGTTCACACAAACACTCCATCCATGCTTTTGTTCCGGCCCTCCGGTCCAGTTTAAGAACCCACTGTGGCCCTAGGGTCAAAAAGTTTGCTCCCCCCCCTCCCCCCGTCAGTGGTCAGTGGTTAAGCGGGTGGAGCGCTGCCGGGTCCACTGAGCCCAGCAGGTGGCGCCAGAGCTCAGGGAACAGCCCGTCCACTGGCTGCAGGGCTGGAGGGGCAGGCTCTGGGGAAGAGCTGGAGTCTGTCCATCTCCCCTCCCCTCCTGGGGGGTGAGGGGCTGGGCTGAACCCTGAGCCGGGGTCTGGAGTGTGGGGGCCTTGCTGAGCTCAGGTTCCACGTCCCACAGTCACTTACTAATCACTGCTGGAG
>NW_006300164.1:1727160-1728004 GCF_000327345.1 Myotis davidii | reverse complement strand
ACAGCAGGCGGTGGCCCGCGGAGGACCAGCCTGCCTCCTGGGTTCAGGCCGGCGCTCAGGGAGACCCCAATTCGTGCTCCAGAAAGAGGCCTCGTGTTATCGGCCAGCATGCTCAGTGGTTGGGCGTTGCCCTAGGAGCCAGGACATCACAGTGCGATGCCCGCTCAGGGCACAGGCCCGGGTTGCGGGCTCGGTCCCCAGCGTGGGGCGTGCAGGAGGAGCCGGCCCATGGTTCTCTCTCATCACTGATGTTTCTATTTCTCTCTCCCCCGCTCCCCCTCTCTGAAATCAATAAAAATATAAAAGAAAAGAAAGGTACAGGGCTTATATAAAAATTGGCAGTCCCTTAGCCCACCCCCTCTGTTCCCCAGGACTCTTCCCGAAGGCAGTGGGTTGAGCCTTTAGCTTTCCTTCTATTTGCCACTCTCTGTCAAGGTTTTCAGATTTTAAGGAGCCATGACTCACCTGGGATCTTGTTACCATACAGGTGCTGACTCAGCAGGCCTGGGCTGGGGCCCAGGACTCTTCATTTCTAATAATCTCCCAGGTGATGCTGATGCTATGGTCCATGGGTCATTCGTTAAACAGCAAGGTTCTAAATAATCTGCTAATACAGGTTTTATCTTACTTTATCATATAAAAAATGAAATTTAGATAAATGATAATGTGGAAAAAATAAATTAATTTTTTTAAAAGCTGGGTGGCTGCCTTGGCCGGTTTGGCTCAGTGGATAGAGCTTCAGCCTGCAGAGTGAAGAGTCCTGGGTTCGATTCCAGTCAAGGGCATGTACCACGGTTGCAGGCCCCCCCCGGGCCAGGGCCCTAGTCGGAGTGCGTGCAGGAGG
>NW_006300164.1:1726635-1727012 GCF_000327345.1 Myotis davidii | reverse complement strand
CCCCAGGTCCCGGGAGAAGCGGGGCCTGGGACTCACCCCGAAGCCTCCCCCCAGAGGCCCTGGCAGCCGGCCCCTCGGTGAGCTCTGCTGCTCCCCAGCAGTCCTGTCACCAGGAGGGGCAATGGATAGACCCCTCAGAGGTGCCCAGACTCGGGGCGCCAGCCCCAGGCGTCTGAGGAAGGTGGGGGGCAGGTGGGAGACTGAGGTGTGAGGATGGAGTGGGCTTGCCCAGGCTCCTGCCACACCCCTGCCCAGCTGGGGGATGGGGGCCCCTAGTGTTGCTGTCGCCCCTCCTGAGGGCCCGAGGGCTGGAGCCATGGGGCCTTGTCCCCGGCTGCCCCCGGCCCCCCACTCCCCCGGGGGAAGAGCCCCATGAG
>NW_006300164.1:1725333-1726163 GCF_000327345.1 Myotis davidii | reverse complement strand
CCGGGCTGGGAGCGGGCCCTGCGGCCTGGTTCCCAGCGTCTATCTCTGGGCAGTTATCAGGGACAGGCGAGGCCACCCCAGATAGCGGGCACGGGCGAGCCGGGAACGCCTTGGGCACCCGTCCCCGTGCCCAGCCCGGCCTGGTGAGCTCAGCTAGCGGCGCCGGATAACCGGCCTGGCGGGGCTCTGGGCTCTGTATCCAGCGCCTGTCAGGGAGCCCAGATAAGCAGGCCCCATAGCGCCTCCCACCCCCAGACCCAGTGTCCTGGGGGCAGGGCTGCCACCCCTCCCTCCCACATCCAGGGGGCTGTCCTCTGGGGGGCGGTCACTCCTGGGGGGGCAAGGGAACATCTCAACTCCTCCCGTCTCCCCCACGGTGCAGCCGGAGCTGTGGAGGCCACCCTGTGCCCAGCGCCCCCTCCTCACCGGGTAGCGCCGGGTTAACGCCTCACCGGCCTGTCTACTCAGGAATCGCTCCCCCTGCTGCCGGGCCCTCGCTCCCCAGCCCCCGGGGCCTGCAGTGACCGCCTGGCTCCTGCCCAGTGTGGTCGGCCGGAGGAGTGGATCCCCATGTACAGAGGAGGGAGGGTCTTGATCACGTGCCTGGGGTGGGGTGCGGCTGGGACCCACCCCAGGGCGGCTCTAGGACCAGAGCCCCTCGCCTGGGCCAGGCCTCCTGCTCTGTCTTGGGGGGCAGGTTTGGGGGTTTGGGACACAGGCAACGGGCGGGGGCTGGGCTTGGTCAGGCCGCTCTGGGAGGAAGGGCAGTGGGACGGGAGCAAGGGCAGGTGTGGGCCTCACCACAAGCCCAGGGAGCCGGATCCCAGGGC
>NW_006300164.1:1724520-1725028 GCF_000327345.1 Myotis davidii | reverse complement strand
GGGTCCCGGGGCTGCGCCCCAGCTCTGAGAGCTGGGCTGGGGGGATCCACAGCCGGGGTCTGCCCGGGCCCGGCCTCCAGGCTTCCAGGCTCACCAAGGAACAGGGGGCCACAAAGACTCGTGCAATCCTCACAGAGAACTGAAGGTCCAGAGAGGCGCCTAGCCTCCAAGGGCCCCGAGATGCCTCCTCCAGGGAGTCCTCCTGTACTGCTTACCTGGAAAGGGCTTAGCTTCCCTAGGCAACGGGGGAGGCAGGGAGGGAAGACGGGGCGGCCTCACCTGGAGACCCCCCTTTGCTGCCGCAGCCCTCGCCCCACGTTCTCACAGGACCAGGCGGCCCGGGCGCATTTCACAGCGTCTGCCTTTTGTTTTTTTCCCCCATTTTACAACCCCTCTTGCCCGATGATAAATCTGAGTTCACATCATCTTTTCCTTCAAAAGAAGGAACCTCGCTCCGAGCAGACCCCCTCCCACACGCCTCCCCGAGGTCGTTGGCCGGACAGCACCA
>NW_006300164.1:1723245-1723868 GCF_000327345.1 Myotis davidii | reverse complement strand
CCCTCCAGCCTCCCGCCACCCCCACCAGCTGCCTGACCCCCGCCTTTGACCCACGGGGCCCCTTCCTGGCACCTTCAACCCCGTCCCTCCCTGCCCACTCCTGTCCCCCTGCCCAGGACAAGATGGCGCCTCTCTGCCCCGGGTGCCCCTCCGCCTCTCCAGCTTCTTCTGCACCCGAGGCCGCTCTGCCTGAGGACCCCGTTTCAGGAGACCCCCAGGCCCCCAGCTACAGCCCACGTGTCCCCTCTGCACTGTGCTACCTCCTGAGCTCCGTCACATGCTCCACCATGGAATCCCTGGCCCAGACCCCCCAGAGCCCATCAGACCCCAAGGCCGAGCCCCGCTTCCCCCAACTTCTCCCTTGAGAGTCTCCCCAGGCCCCCCTCTGGCCACCTCCTAAAGGCCACCGATGGTGACAGGCCCTGACGTGACGGGCTGGCCAGGGGTCCGGGCAGGATGGAGTCCAGGCTGCTCAGGGAGGGGCCCCAGCCCCGGGCAGCCCCCCGTCCCAGTCGCCGTGGGGCGGGGGCGGGGGCCTGGAGGAGGCTCTGGAATGTGCTGCCGCTGGGATCCCAGAGGCCTCGCTCCCCTGGGGGAGGCAGCTCCTGTGGCCCAAGGAAGTG
>NW_006300164.1:1719756-1722930 GCF_000327345.1 Myotis davidii | reverse complement strand
CGATGTGATGGAGAAGCCCCTGGGCTGGGGGCTGAGCAGAGGAGGGGCTCCCAGGCCAGGGTCCGGGAGGCAGCGGGGTGGGGTGCTCAGGGGCAGCAGGAAGACAGTGAGGCCCCCCCACCACCAGCCGGGACCCAGGACACGGCTGGTGCTCACGGGGGGCCTGGTGGCCGCGGGGTCCCCTGAGCAGGAGAGGCCCCTCATGGCGCCATCTGCACGCGGCCTTCCCAGGCCCTGGGCGGTCCTGAGGGCTCGGGGTCACCTTGCCCAACGGGAAGCATGTCACCTTCCTCCCTGAGCAGTGAGGTCTGCCCAGCCCCACGAGCCTCAGTGTGACTGCCGCCAGGTGAGACCCGCCCGTGGGCCTCCTGGGGGCGGGGCTGACGCCAGCACCCCGATGCAGCCCTCCCGGTGACCTGGACGAGCCACTGCCCAGCGCCTGCTCCAAGCGGCCCTCTCCTCGGACGTGAAGTCGCCAGGCCAGTGCCCCCACGTCCTCACCCCACACCATGGTCTGAACAAGTAGTGGGGGTCCCCTTCCCCAGGAGCAGGGGCGGTCCCCGGTTGGAGCTGAACCGAGAAGCCAGCCCCGGAGAAGGGGAGCCTGTTGGGCGGGCAGGCTGAGCCCTCGGCCGAGGAGGAGGAGGAGGAGGAGGAGGAGCGTGGGCAGCTGGGATCTGAGCACGCGGAGGGGTGGACTGTGTCGGACACACGGTCCTGGGATGTGGGAGCTGGCAGGTGTCTGGCTGGGCACCTTGCTGGCCTCGCGCCCACCGGCCTAACGAGGGCTTCGTTCCGGGAGCCTCTGGGGTCCCTCCAGCTCTGAGCGCCTACTGTGCGCCAGGCCGGGTGTTGGTGGCATTGCCTGAGCCTCGGTCTTCCTGAGCGCTGTGAGGCCAAGGCCTCGGCCTCCTCCTGCCCGGGAGATCCTGGCTCAGAGAGGTTAGGTAACGTCGCCAAAGTCACACAGCCCGCAGGGGCGGCTCTGAGCCTCGCCTCCCAGACTGTGTCCCGGATCCCAGAACAGGGGCAGAATAAGGCCAGGGCCGAGGGGAGCCCTCCCTGCCCCGTCCCTGTCCCCTCCCCCGGCCCTGCATCTCAGGCTGGGAAGCTGCTGGCAGAGGGAGGGGGCTGGTCCCGAGTCCAGCGTCAGCCCGTCAGGAGGAGCCTGCCTGGCCGCGGAGCCCCATGCCCGCGGACATGAGAGCCACAGGGACCAGAGAGGGGAAGCCGGCGGCCCAAGGCAGCCGCGTCCCCAGCACGTGCAGGGCAGTGACCCGGGCCTGGGCCAGGCCCCTGAGGCTGGGGAGCCGCATTTTCCGGGGCCTGGGCACCGTTCCTGGGACCCGGGTTTTCCTGCCATCGCCCGCTCCCTGGAAGCGCCCAGTGTGCCATGGGGTGAGCCTGGGCGGGGGTGGGGGTTAAGGATTAAAGAGGACGGACAAGAGGTAAAGCTGGGGCTGGGTGGGACGCTGCTCTCGGCAGGGAGACAGGGCCACAGCCTGCGAGCCGAGTCCTTGTTTAATAGCCCGTTTCCACGGGGCAAAGGAAGGACGTGGTCAAGATGTTTACAACGTTCTCGTGGTTTCGAATCCACTCAATTACATGCACCTGAACGCTATCCAGTGCTGCACCTCCCGCAGCCCCTATCACTGAGCCACCTGGGCCCACAGGTTCGGACCATAAGGGCAAGCTCACAGCCACAGCCTTTGGCCATCACTGTGCTGGGAGGGCTCTGCCCGCCACGCTGGGACTTGCACGTGGCTTTGCCACGAGAGGACCTGCCCTCTCATTAGCCCGAGGCCGGAACCTGTCCAGACGCGGTGGCCGCTGTCCACAGTCCACATGGCCGGTGGGAGAGGGGTCTGAAGTCTGGAAGCCGACGGAACAGGACTGCGATGCGTGGAGCCGGCCCCAGGCTTGCTGTGTGGCCTTGGGCCGCCGGCTGCCCCTCTCTGGTCCCTGCGGCTCTCATGTCCAAAGTCGCCGTGGAGGGCCGGCCGGGTTGGTTGGGGGACGGCCGCTCCTCCCGGCCTCCTCCTGGCTTCCTGGGAAACACCTTGGCCCAGGAGCCCTTGGGAAGCCACCGCCACACGCCGTGGCCACCAGGACGTGGGAGCCGGCGAGAGGCAGCCTGGCCCCTCCTGCTGAGCCCCACACACTGTCCCTGCGGAAGCTCTTCCCCACACCGTCCCCGACGGGCCGCCCTTCTCTCGCTCAGGCCCACACCCTGCCTGAGCCCGTGGCTGGGCCTGCCCTGCCCCCACCTGCCATCTGCGGTCCGGCTTTCCACCAGCTCCACGCGGCCATGTGCTCGGTGCCTGTGGCCAGAGGACCTGAGGGTGATGCCTGGGCTGGGGGACAGCCCATAGGGAACTCAGGACAGACCTAAACGCAGGAGGGCCCCAGCAGGTGGGGGGCCTGCCGCACTTGGGGGGCAGCCTCCTCGGAGCAGAGCTTCCAGGGCGGTACAGGAGGCGGCCACTTCCTGGGCTGGCGGGTGACTCACAGCCCATTTCTGGGAAAGCTCACCCCAGCCCCCCGCCAGATCCGGACGGCGCGGAGCTCGTGGGGACCAGCTGTGGGAAGTGTGGGTGTGACTAGAGCAGTGATGGGAACCTTCTGAGCTCGGCGTGTCAGCGTTTTGAAAAAACCTAACTGAACTCTGGTGCCGCGTCACATAGAGAAATTTTTTGATATTTGCAACCACAGTAAAACAAAGACTTCTATTTTTCATATTTATTTTATATATTTAAATGCCATTTAACAAAGAAAAATCAACCAAAAAAATGAGTTCGCGTGTCATAGGTTCGCCATCGCTGGATTAGAGGCTGGAGCTGGGACGGAGGGGGCCGGGACCCCTCCCGCCCTCCTGCGCCCCTGGCTGCCTGGACCTTCCCAGCCGGCACACCGGCCCCTCCGGGCCTGGGTCTGGCTGCAAATGTGTCCCCGTAGGTCCTGCCGGAGCCCCTAGGCTGCCCTGCGATCGCGGCTCAGAGGCCGGAGAAGCGCCGTTCGGGGGAGGGGGGCGGTCTGTCCCTGCGAGGCCCCCCGGCCAGCGGCCAACGGCCGTCCGCTCAGCAGGTCCCTGGGAAAACATCCTCCTGGGAGGAGCCTGGGGGGCGGGGTCCCCCTGGCCAGGCTGGGAGCAGGACCCCATCTCCTGAACACACA
>NW_006300164.1:1718563-1719658 GCF_000327345.1 Myotis davidii | reverse complement strand
AGGGAACGCGCTGATGGAAGGGACAGCTGCCGGCCGGTGGGAGCGGCCCTGGCCAGGTCTCTGTTTTCTGCCTCAGCAGCTCCTTGCGCTAATTCCGTGCTCATCGGCCCCCTCTGACCTCTGACCTCTGACCTCTGACCGGGGCTGGTGGTCGGGCTTGGTGTGTCCCCGGGGACGGACAGGCAGCACCACACCAGCCTGGGCTGTGCGCACCTCCCGGGCAGCCTCGGACCAAGAAGCCGCTGCTGCCCTGCGTCTGTGGGTCCATCTGCTCCGGATGTTTGGTGAGTGGCGCTGCCCATACGTCACCCTCTGTGACCGGCTTCTTCCACGCACCACAGCGTCCCCCGGTCACCCATGCCTCTCCAGCTCAGTGATACCCACGCGTGGCCGCACCCGGCGTGTTCACCACCATCTGTCCGCGGGGGCGTGGGTGGGCCCCCTCTGCTCGCACTGACCAATGCTGCCCTGCACACGCGTGTGCGCGTGCGGGTGCGTGTTTTTGTCTCTCCTTCGTGGCATGGCTCACGTGGTAGCTCCTGTGGAATCCGTGGGGCACTGTCCCCTGACTCCCAGGCCCTGCCCGTCTCACCCTCGCCCAGCGGGTGAGGGACCCGATCCCCGCGCTCACCAGCCGCCCCGGGCCGCCTCCACGCCTCCCGCCTCTGGGGGCGGCTGCTCTGGGTGGCACGTGTGAGTGGGCGCTGGGCACGCCACACCTCTGAGGGCTGGTCCCACCAAGACCCTATTTCACCGGGGCCTGCTGGGCTGGGGCAGCCTCCCTGTGGGGAGCCCTGGCATTGGGGTGCAGGCCGCCTGGTCCCGCCTCCTCCATGGTCAGCAACGTGGGAGCGCAGGGAGCGCTGGTGCCTCCCTTAGTAACCGCTGCACCTGCCCGGGGCTCGAGTCGGCCATCGGGCCTGAGGGAGAGAGCGCGGGACCAACGTTCAGGCGTGAGGGTCTGGAGGGTCTGGGGCCCCCGAGCTCCTGGGCCACCCAGCTGTGTCCCCAGCCACCTGAGCTCACCCACCAGGCTCCCACGATGCACATGGCGCCAGCCCCCTGCTCCCCACACTGCTTCCTTTTGGCCTGGCC
>NW_006300164.1:1717507-1718101 GCF_000327345.1 Myotis davidii | reverse complement strand
GTACGGGGCCCCCTCTCAGCCCCTGCGAGTCCTGGCCCCGGAGGAGCCGTGGGTGGGACGGGCGGCAGGGAGGCCCCACACCATTTGCTGAGGCCGCTGCTCAGCTGTCCGCAGGAGAGCCTGGCCCAGTGGCATCTGTCCCTGACCACCGAGGCCCCGCGGCTCCCGTCTTCCAGGGAGCTCTGCCCGCGCCCGAGTCAGAGACAGACACAGGCTTCGGGAGAGGGATGCACGGAAACTTCCAGAGACAAAGAGAGGCGGGTGATACAGAGGCCCAGCGAAGTGTGGGGGGGCAGCCCCCAGAAAGAGGGTCCTGGAGGCGGCAGGCTCTGTGTGGGGGGGGGGCGCGGAGGGACAGGTGACTTGGGAGCAGGTGGGGCGCACACACCAGCCCAGCGGGCACAGGCTGGGACAAAGCCCCTTTGAAATCCAGATCAATGCTGAGTTTTATGTGCGCGCAGGAGGCAGCTGGTCGGGCTCCCGGGGTGTGGGGCGTGGGCCAGGTGAGCTGCCCAGTGGGCCCACTTCAAAGGCCCACGGACCCTGGGAGCCTCCTGCCCGCCCGCCCTCTGTCCTTCCTGGGGGTGGAGGTCC
>NW_006300164.1:1715354-1716837 GCF_000327345.1 Myotis davidii | reverse complement strand
AACCAATCGATGTGTTTCTCTCACATCGATATTTCTCTCTGTCTTTCCCTCTCTCTTCCACTCTCTCTAAAAATCAATGGGAAAATATTCTCGGGTGAGGATTAAAAACCCTGCCAGCAGGGCCGGGTCAGAGCCCCCAGGAAGGGCGCAGGCCTGACCCAGGCTCCCTGGCTGCGCACCCGGCCCCTGGGACACCCAGAAACCTCCTCTCCCTGCCGAGGGGCCGCGGCCTTTGAAGTGGGAACGGGGGGTGGGGGGTTCAGGGTGTAATTAGAGACGGAGGTTTCGCTCTCACACAAGTAGAACCGGCCGAGCTCCAGGACGGGCAGCCTTGCTCCCCAGGCAGGACCCAGGCCTCGGGCTCCGTGGCCCCTGATTTCAGTTCCCAAGTGGGCAGATGGCTGGACCTGCTCCCCCAAGACCAGCCACCTGTCTCCTGACCGTGCAGAGGGCACAGGCAGAGGGCACAGGCAGAGGGGACAGGCAGAGGGCACAGGCAGAGGGGGAGGGGTGACTCCCCGCAGCTCTTTCCCGCTCCCCTGGCCTCCCTGCTGCCCGCTCAGCGTGGGGCCCTGGGCGAACATTCGGGCTCAGCGGTGCTCCCTGCGTCTCCCAGCGCCCTGCCCTCCATGTGTCCAGCTTCCATTTCTAGAACAAAGGGTGGGGTGGGAACCCTGGGGCTTTAGGCGGGAATCATGGCCAAACCCTGGTGAGTGTCCTTCCTCAGGAAGCCGGGCGCTGGGAGGAGGCCAGGGTGCCAGGGCTGCCCGTCACCGCTATCCTGGCTGCACAGCTGCCCTAAGGGCTACACTCCCTGCTGGGGGTCTGGGCCCAGGGGAAGGTGAGGATGGGCACAGGCCAGGGCATCAGAGTCTCATCGGAGGCCAGTGTGGAGCCAGGACCTTCTTGCAGCACCACGGCCACCCCCACCCTGGCTGGGCCCGTGCCAATGAGGGCGGCCCCAGCAGTGCCCCCGGGTCCTGGTCAGGAAGAGCTGGGGAGAAGCCAGGCTGCAGGCCCCCAGCCCTGGTCATGCCTCCTCAGCATCTCATCCTGGCTCCGCCCTTGCCCCTGCCCAAGCCCCTTCCGTCCTCTGCCTCTTACCCCTTTGCAGATCCCAGTGTGGGTGGGGCTCTGCCAGGCCCTCCTGAGCCTCCGCTGGAGTGACCGTCCCCCATCTGCACCCACAGTCCTGTGCGCCTCCCTCAGCACTGGCCACGCCGTGCATGAGGTCTGGTGACTGCCACTCTCCATTGCTCAGAGGATACACCAGGACCCAGTATTCGTCCACTCGTCTTTCCATCCTTCCTTCTATCCACCTACCCACCCATCCATCCATTCATCCTTCCATCCATCATCCTTCCATCCACCATCCATCCATCCACCTATCCACCCATCCATCCACCACCCATCCATCCATCCATCCACCTATACATCCATCTCTCCATCCACCCATACATCCATCACCCATCACCCATACATC
>NW_006300164.1:1713530-1715204 GCF_000327345.1 Myotis davidii | reverse complement strand
CCATCCATCCATCCATCCATCCATCCATCCATCCATCCATCCATCCACCTATCCATCTATCCACCTATCCATCCATCCATCCATCCATCCATCCATCCATCCATCCATCCACCTATACATCCATTCATCCTTCCATCCACCCATCCATCCATCCACCCACCATCCATCCTTCCCTCCATCCATCCACCCACCTATCCACCCACCCATCCCTCCATCCATCCAACTGCCATCCAGCTTCCACCCTCCTACCATCCTTCCCTCCATCTCCTTCCGGCCAGCCATCCTGGTCAGGCCCCACCCTGGGAGGGCTACAGAGACAGTGCGGTGGGTGGGGTGATCTCAGGCCTCCTGCAGCCCGCCCTGGAGTGGCCTCTGAGCTGGGTCCCTGCAGCGGATGCTGAGCCAGGGCTGGGGAAGGACTGGGTGAGGCTCCCGGCGACGCTCTGGAATGCCAGGCTGGGCCACTGTCCCAGGGACACTGGTGTTGCCAACAGTGTGAGGTCACCTGCAGCACGTAATTCCAGGGAGTGATCTAGTATAGGGGTGGGAAGGGAAGTGGGTGCCCTCCCAGCAGGTGTGGGGGCGTGCACACATGCACACGCACGCTCCAAGCTCACACACATGTACACACACATGCACACACACACATTCTTGCACCTCCTGCCTCCCAGACCAAGCCCAGCCCCCAGAACTGAGTGGTGTCCAGAGGCCTGGGGAGGGGTCGCTCTGCAGCAGGTGACAGGGCCCTGCTGACCAGGGGTGGGGCAGAGTGAGGCCAGGGCTGGGGTCCTGTCCCCTTGAGCAGCCCAACTCCCCCGCCCCTCCCTGAGAGGAGGTCACCAGGCAGGCCCCTCCTCCTGCCCCCAGGCTGTCCCAGCAGCAGCAGCAGGAGCAGTGGACGCTCCCCCCACAGCAAGGGCGGCTGGGGTTGAAGGCCAGGGCTGTCCCAGGACCCGGGAGCCCCCTCTGCAGCCCCTCCGGCTTCAGGCATCCCAAGCCGGGGGCTGGGCAGCGGCCAGGACAGGCCCGCCTGGGGCAGCAGCTTTCACCACCCGCAGGGGACAGTGCTGAGGGACAGGCCCGCACCTCCTCACTCCCCACAGCCTGGCACCGATCTGCTCCCTCGTGCAGGATGGGGCGCTCATGGGACAGTGGGCGTGAGGCGCAGGCTCAGCGAGAAGGTCCAGAGAGCAGAACCGAGAGGGCAGGACGCGGGTGTGCACGGCGGGTGTGCAAGGAGGGTGTGCACGGTGGGCCCATGCCTCGCCACCTCTGCAAAGGGGATGGAGGGGAGACCAGAGGCCTTGGGGGCAGGACGCAGCTGAGGTCTAAGAGGGACAGAAACCTGCAGGACAGCAGGGCGCGGGGAGCGGGGAGGGCACAAAGGAAAGGCGTGGGGAGTGGGGGCTGCCGCAGCTCAGCGAGGGGCCTCCACTGAGGGGGACGGTGGGGCGCAGCCTCGGGGCGTGGGGGAGCTGTCCCTGGGCCTGCAGCCAGGGTGCCCAGCGAGTAAAAGGCCCCCGCTGGGGCCGGGCCTCTGGGCAGCTGCTCACAGCCAGTCCTGCCTGGGCTCCGGCCCTGCCTTCCAGCTCGGTCTGGGTCTGACCTGCCGGGGGCGGGCCCTCAGAAGCCCCCAGATGGAGTGAAGGGCTGGCTTCCTGCGGAGGAGGTGCT
>NW_006300164.1:1711571-1712091 GCF_000327345.1 Myotis davidii | reverse complement strand
TGGCTCCCCCGTCCCCCGTCCCCTGTGCCCCGCCCCCCTGCTGCCTGGTCAGGCTGGAATGAGGGGGTGCAGGGCACCTGAGCTCCAGCCAGACAGCCAGCCCTCGCCCTGCCCCCTCCCTGGTCCTCAGCTTGGGGGCCCCGGGTTCTCAGGGGAGGATAGTGATGAACCCGTGGGACCCGGGGCCAGGCTGCCGCCGAGGTTCTGTAGGACAGAGACTCCCAGAGGCTGGAGGCCCAGCCGGGTGAGAGGGACCTGCCCGGGCAACGCACCAGCAGCACGCGGATGCCAGGCCAGGGCGGGGGTGGAAGGGGCAGAGTTGTGCCCGGGCAGGTGTCTGCACCGGGCACAGGACACCTAATTGCCCGTGAACTCCAGGTGCACCTGGGACTCCTCCATCCCCATCCCCACCTGCCTCGCCAGAGGCCTGGGCTCCCGGGTCTGAGCGCTGCCCTGAGTCTGGGGGCTGCCCTCAGGGGTGGTGGGATGTCCCCCGAGAGGGAACGGAGGCCCCCGAGCA
>NW_006300164.1:1710031-1711110 GCF_000327345.1 Myotis davidii | reverse complement strand
GGGCCAGTGGCTGTCACCATGGCCCCGTCTCAGGAGGCTGGTGATGAGGGGGTGCTGGGCCCAGCAGTCTCCGCCCCACACCCGGGCATGCAGCCTAGGCAGGGGGTGCCCCTCCACTCCCTACCCCGGGTCCAGGCCCCACTGTCGTCAGAGCCATGTCAGCCCTGGGGCCCTGGGGGTCCTGGGGGGCTGGGGCTGGGCCGAGGACACTGGGGGCCAGCGGGCCTACGGAGTGGGCACCACACAGGGGCCAACAGCCGAGGGACCGCCTAGAAGCCAAGCCCCTCCTCTGTGGGGTCTCCTGGAGCCCCTAAGGACAGGAAAGGGGGGGCACAGGGAGGTGGGGAGGCCCTGTCTCCCAGGCACAGGGAAGGGGGGCACTGGCCTGTGCACGCTGGAGGCCGGAGGAGGGACCCCTGCTCTCCGGGTGTCCCTCCCTGAGCACCTCGCTTTGGGCCCGCTCCACGCCAGGCCTCAGTTTCCCATCTGTCTATGGGCAGCATGGGCCCAGCTCCCAGAGCCCCTCCCGTGCTGCTCTGGACGTTCTGGTCTGGAGGAGTCGCGGGTGTGTGGGGGGGGGGGGGGGGGGGGGGGGGGGCGGCAGGGGAGGAGGTGACATGACTTAAGAAAACCCAGGAGGGTGGCCCCAGCCAGGGGCTGATTCACACACCCACCCACACCCCAACAATCAGGTCACATTTATGGCCCCAATCTCCGGCCTGGCCTGTCTCCTACCCCTTCCCCTCAGAGGGCCCGGGGGCTGTGTGCATCTGCAGGGGGTGGGGGGCAGGGGATAGAGGGGTACCCTCCCAGCCCCACCATCCCCAGCTCAGCGCCACTCTGACCCCACAGACTCAGAGGGGCTCAATGTTGCAGCCCAGACGGGGGACCCGCCAGGGAGGTCGGGGGCCGTGCACAGCGGTCTTGCTCTCAGGGAGCTGCAGAGGCAGCCCCGCGGCCCCTCCTCCCGGTGTCCCCTGGTCCCTGGGCCCAACCTGGAGGCGGGTTTGGGCTGAAGGTGGCCCCGGCCTGTCCAGACTCATCCCTGTCCTGGGACGCACGGCTCCCCAGCGACCCGG
>NW_006300164.1:1709420-1709860 GCF_000327345.1 Myotis davidii | reverse complement strand
GGGCAAAGCCCCCCCAGCTGCAGCACTCTGGAGAAATGCAAGAAAGGGGGAATCCCGCAAAAAAAAAAAAAGATAGAAAGTTCCTCCCGGCAGAGGTAGCCTGGGGGGAGCTGGGGATGCCCTTCCGGTGTCTCCTCTACGGCAAGCGTGTCAAACGCGCAGCCGGTGGGCCGCATGCCTCGCTCACGTGGCCCCTGTTAGCCTTTGAGTTGGACATGCTTGCCCCACAGGCTCCTAAGTGCGTCTTGCTTCACAGAGTTGGGGCACTCTCTCCTTTTTTGTGTTTTTGGTTAATCCTCACACGAGGATATTTTCCCATTGATTTTTAGAGAGTGGGAGGGAGAGGGAGAGGGAGAGAGAAACATCAATGTGAGAGAGACACACTGATTGGTTGCCTCCTGAACAACCTGACCAGGGCCCAGGATCCTGCAACCCAGGTA
>NW_006300164.1:1703052-1708276 GCF_000327345.1 Myotis davidii | reverse complement strand
CTGCGATGCCCCCCAGGGGTTCCTCACCTGACGCCGCCTGGGTGGTCCGAGCCCCTCCTTCCACATCACCCCTTCCCAAGGCAGGCAGGGTCCCACCTCCGCCCAGGGGTCCCGGAGAGCCACAGGGGGCTGGGGGGCGGCGGGTAGCTGCCTGTCTGCCTCAGTTTCCTCATCTGTAACTCGGGGCAACAGCGGCTCATTCTGCAAGGCCACTGGTCTCCCCTCCTCTGCCCACAGCTCCACTGCCAACTGCTGGGAACACGGCTGCCGCCTCCAGGATGCCTGCCGGGATGGGCAGAGGGGGCCCACCACCCCAGCCACATGGAAGGGAGCCAGCCCGCCTAATCTTCGGCTGAAGAGATAATTTCTTCCCGGGCGCTGGGGGGAGACAAAGGGGCTTTTGTGCAGGCGAGGCCGGCATTGCCCTCCAAACGCAGGCCCCTGTGGCGGGAGTTTTTCCCAGAACCCTCCCCGTCCCCCAGCACAGAATCCCTTATTGTTGCCGGGGCGCTGCCGCCTCCCCTCTCACCCCTGCAAGATGCCCTGGGTGCCAGCGGGAGGGGAGGGCGCAGCGAGGGGGGGGCTGCCCGCTGGCCCCTCCTCCTCGGTCCCCCCTCCTGGGGTTGGTGCTCAGTCCTTGGTCCTTGGTGTTCAGGGTGTCCCTCCTCCCTCCGATGGCCATCGGGCCTGGCCAAGGGCCAGAGGACGCAGCCCTGAGCCCTCCACCCTCACCCCGGCCAAATGCCCATCTACCTGACCTTCCCTCCGACGGCAAAGCCCCACCAGCTGCAACACTCGGGAGAAATGCAAGAAAGGGGGAATCCCGCAAAAAAAAAAAAAGATAGAAAGTTCCTCCCGGCAGAGGTAGCCTGGGAGGAGCTGGGGATGCCCTTCCGGTGTCTCCTCTACGGCAAGCGTGTCAAACGCGCAGCCGGTGGGCCGCATGCCTCGCTCACGTGGCCCCTGTTAGCCTTTGAGTTGGACATGCTTGCCCCACAGGCTCCTAAGTGCGTCTTGCTTCACAGAGTTGGGGCGCTCTCTCCTTTTTTGTGTTTTTGGTTAATCCTCACACGAGGATATTTTCCCATTGATTTTTAGAGAGTGGGAGGGAGAGGGAGAGGGAGAGAGAAACATCAATGTGAGAGAGACATGAGAGAGACACACTGATTGGTTGCCTCCTGAACAACCTGACCAGGGCCCAGGATCCTGCAACCCAGGTACGTGCCCTCGACCGGAATCGAAATTGGGACCCTTCAGTCCGTGGGCCGATGCTCTACCCACTGAGCCAAACCAGCCAGGGCAGAGCCACTATTTATTCCCTCACTGGCTCACTCACTCACTCGCTCAATCACTCATTCCACAAGCAGCGCGGGCCCGGCCAGGGGAGCTGCTGGCCACGGCAGGCCTGGACCCGCCTCACCCTCCAGAAGACGCGAGGGTCCTCGGGGGAACGTCAGCATCTCTCATGGCGCCTTCCCACCTGCCCGTCTGCCACACGTGTCCGCGCTGTTCCGTGGCCCCGCTGGGCTCCTCCACGGCCTTGTCTGCGGCTTATCGACCAGGCTTTCAGGGAGCTCACTTTATTTGTGTTTTTAAATCCTCCCCCAAGGGTATTTTTTATTGATTTTAGAGAGGAAGGGAGAGAGAGAAGCATCGATGTGAGAGAGAAACACTCATTGATTGCCTCCTGCGAGTGCCCGACTGGGGAGGGGTCCCGAAACCCAGGCATGTGACCTGAGCGGGAATCGAACCCAAAACCTGTTGGTGGCGAGGACGACGCTCCAACCAACCGAGCCACGTGGCCGGGCCGGGCAGGTCCCTTTCGGAGCTGCTTCTTCGCACTCGGCGCTGGGTGGGCACGGTGTCCCAGCCTGTGGGCCGGTGCTGGTGTTAATCCCACGGAGCTGAGGAAGAGACCGAGGGTCAGAGAGACGCCCTGCGGGCCCCCAGTGAGGGCGGCCGGTCCGTGCAACTCTGCAGCCGATGTGCCCGCTCAGCCCCCCGGGAGGCGGCCTCTCTGTCCCTGAGCAACTCAGTCTCCTCTGCGTGCCTCTGCCCCGGCTCTCGGGGCCTCATTAGAGCAGCAGAAATGAGGCCGCAGGACCAGGCAGGCGCTTCCTTCACACCGGTACCCCATCATCTCAGGGTCCCCCACACCGTGAGGGTTTGTTGCCACCGCCAGGCCCGTGGGACAGAGGAGGAAGCCCCACTCGGGCCGGGCCACCGCAGCCCGCGGCACTAGACCTGCTGGTGCCTGGCTGCCCTGCAGGAGGCATCCCGGCTGGACCCTTCACCGTGTCCCCGGGGCCCCGCCCCCCAGCGAGCCCGCTCCGCTCTGGACTGCCTCTGAGCGCCTGGGTTCTGTTGGTGGTGAGATGCACCCCACCCTGGCCGTCCTCACCACGTCCAGGCGCACGGCTCAGTGGCATCAGGTGCAGCCACACTGTGTGCAGCGGCCGCCACATCCTCTCCAGGGCTCTGCATCTTCCCACACGGCCTCCACTGGACACCAACTCCCCGCCCCCCGTCTTTAGGAATCTGACTCTTGGGGGGCCTCGAAGGAGCAAAATCATAGAGTTTCTGTCCTTCTGAGACGGCTTCTCCAACGCATCACAGTGTCTGCAGGGTCCGTCCACCGGGGCCGGTGTCCGCGTCTCCCTCCTCTTCCAGGCTGAGGAACATTCCGCCCGTGGCGGGACCACGTGGTTACCCATTCCTGTGAGCGGCTGCTCACGTTCTTCCAGGCCGGGGCTGCCGGGAGCCGGTCCATCCTTGCTGTTTCAAGGGACCTGGCATATATGGCATACTGTTCTTAATATATTTGCTCACCTTCTTGGCACTATGTGTCTTAACCAAGGTCACCTCTCCGAGAAAGGTTGTTTCCCCAGGTAGAGATTTTCCCCTGAAGTTAGGGAGGGAATAAAACCCCTTCACTAAGTGCCAGCCCGGTAATTAATCTCTTTAACTATGAACAATCATGCTACATAAAGATTAAGCTACATAATCTTTACTCCCTGGAATGGAGATAAGAAACACCCTAACCTTTGGAATAGAGATTGATAAGATTGGAATCAACTGGTATAAATACAGATGTAACAAGACAACAGGAGACAGAACTTAGAAGACAGAACCTACACAGAACCTAGAGACAGAAGAACTTCGCTGGAGAGAACATGGCAAAAGATCCTGGACAGAACCTGGCTGGAGATCCTAACCAGCACTTCGCTGGAGATCCTGACCAGAACTTGGCTAGAGCTCCTGGCTAGGCTGCTGATCAACTGAACGCTGTCTCCGGGTCATTCCTTCTTTGCCTACTCCGTCCACCCCTTTGGGGACCCCTGGACCTGCTGGGGTTGGACCCCAGCATCTGGCGCCCGAACAGGGACCCCTAGGACAGCCCCACTCTTGGGATGGATAGGACTCCACCGTAGGAAGAGGGGGGATAGTCTTCGCCGACTCCGTCCACACCTTTGGGAACCCCTGGAACAGGATTCCCCTAGGTAAGCCCCTCCCCCCCATTGAGAACGGGGCGGCTGTGGGGCCGCTGCTGTGGCTGCGGGTGTGTGAGTCCCGCTCAGTCCCCGCGGGGTCACCCGGAGTGGCTGCCCGGCCTGGTCCTGCTGTGATCTCTTTATCGAGAAACCGCTGCGCTCTCCGCAGCAGCCGCACCGCTTCACAGCCCCAGCGCGGGGAGCCAGGCCCCGGGTCTCCACATCCTCGCCAATGCCGGTTCGTTCCTGCTGTGTTAAAAAATAACACCATGATGCCCTCGCTGGTGTGGCTCAGTGGGTAGAGCGTCGGCCTGCGGACTGGAGGGTCCTGGGTTCGATTCCGGTCAAGAGCACAAGCCCGGGTTGCGGCTCGATCCCCAGTAGGGGGCGTGCAGGAGGCGGCCGATCCCTGATTCTCTCTCTCATCATTGATGTTCCTTCTCTCTCCCCACTCCCTTCCTCTCTCAAATCAATAAAGATGTATTTAAAAAAGAAAAGAAGTGACACTGTGGCGATGGCGCGAGGGGAGAGCTCGCTGAGGTGGTGATGCGCGTGCCCCCAGCGATCAGGGAGGCGGAGCGTCTTTCACGCTTGTCGGCCACTCGCCTGCCTTTGCAGAAACGGCTGTGCAATTCCTTTGTCCGTTTCACTCGGGCTCTGTGGTCGTGGGTTGTTGAATGTTAGTTCTTTACAGACAGGGCGGGCAAAAGTAGGTTTGCAGTTGTGGGCACGTGCAACAGAGAGTTTATTCTTATGTTATTACTAGAGGCTCGTGCACGGTTTCGGCCGCTCCCCGCAGGCCAGGCCGAGGGACCCCACCCGTGCACAAATCCGTGCACCAGGCCTCCAGTGTGCATATAGATCTTTGGTCAATCTCTTCCCGCCCTCCCCGCCCCCTTCCCTCTGAGATTCCTGAGTCTGTTCCATGTTTCCCTGCCTGCGTTGAGCGCCTGCCTCCTGGTGGTCAGAGCGCGTCACAGCTGCCGGTCGAACGGTTGCCTGGGCTTTTGTATACAGAGCCGTATTAGTTATTGTATTATTTCCACATCAACAACTGCAAACCTACGTTTGCCCGCCCTGCGTTCCGGGTTAACGCCATCGCGCGTCCGCGAGTGCACAGATCTTCTCGGGTCCGTGGGCTGCCTCTTGGCTCTGGACGGTGCCCTTGGCCGCACAGACCTTCTCCCCTTTCATGTAGCTCAGTCGTCCACATCCTCTCGTCGCCTGTGCCCCCACCCGGACCCTTCGCACAGGCCGTGCCTCTGCTAAGACCTCCCGAGGCCGCGCCTGACCGTCCGGTGGCCGCTCGGCCGCTCTACAAAGTCCAGTCTCCAGTCCTGAGGAGACCAGAGGCCTGCCCGCACCCGGAGGCCCTGGGCGAGGAGTGAGCGGCACAGGAGCCCCCCTCGCCCGCGGGGACAGCTCTGCCCCCCACCCTGCAGGGCCTGAAGGAGACCAGATGGCTAGGAGCTGGAGGAGGGGCGGCCCAGGCGCCCTCTGCCCGCCCCAGGGCCCGTCTTGCCCTGCCCCTCTGGGGTTCAAAGGAGCCTTGGGGGGCAGAGCGGACCAGCAGGAGGAAATCCTTGTATTTTTTGAGGACAAATGGAAACAAAGCTTCTTGTTTATTTCCTGGCGGATTGTGCCGGTGGGAGTGGGGCTGGGGGCCGGCGTTAACTCCTTCTCCCCCGGATCTGATTGTCTCTCTTCCGCTGGGGCTCCTGGCGCCTGGGGAG
>NW_006300164.1:1701050-1702701 GCF_000327345.1 Myotis davidii | reverse complement strand
TTCCCGCAGCCTCGGGCTGTAGAGATGCAGATGAAGGCTGATGACGCAGCGGGGGTGCCACGCCCGGACAGGCGCTCTGCTGCGTGGAGGGGGGCTCTGGACTGGGCAGGGCTGGCCCCGCAGGCCCAGGTGGGCACCAGCTGGGTCTCCCCACTTTACAGGAGAGGAAACTGAGGCTGGGGAGGTAGAATGACAGCTGCAAGTCCCACAGACAGTGGGGGCCGACCTGGGGTGGGAGGATGGGGACGGGGCTGGGGCCCTCAGTGACCTGGCCCCTCCGGGACCCCTCCCTGCGGAGCCTGAGAAGTGGTCCCCCGCCCACCTGCAGGCACGGCTTTGGCCTGGTCACCTCCCCCAGCCCTCCAGGGTCTGGCTGGACTCCCCCCATGCAGGTTCTCACAGCCCAGGCGGTGACTCCCACACTGCTCCCTCAGCCGGCTCCTCCTCCCGGCCTCCCGCCTCCCACCCCCAGCGCTGGGAACACTGTCCAGATGTTGGAACACCGTCCAGATGTTGGGACTGTGGCCTGTGGGGGTGGGGCCTGCAGTGCAGGGGGCCTGGCAGGGTTCAGACCTGCCTGGGCTGGGAACACGGCTGGCCGGGCCATCAGCGAGAGGGAGATGCCAGCCCAGCCCCCTTGCCATTGCTGATGGGGAGACAGAACCGAACCCCCAAAGAATCTCGGAAGCTGACCCTGCCTGGGCCCGGGGGACACAGACCTCCTTCTGGGCCTGGCCCTGCCCAGCCTCCCAGAGCCTGGCTCACTGCAGCTGGGCACCCTGGCGGGCGCTGGGACCTGAGCAGCTATGGGGACTCCACACCCAGGGCCCCGCTTGAGCCACTGTCATCCTGGAGGGAGCCTGCAGCACTCACTCCGTCCGGGGCCACCCCCACCGTCCACAGGCCACTGGATTGTCGATCCCCAGGAGGCCACCTGGCCACAGAGCCCGGGACAGCCCCGCTCCTGTCCTGCACACACACGCACAGCTGTGCGTGCACCCACATCACACATGCATGCCCAAGCACACACATGTGAACACACATGCGCACAGTCATATGCAGGCATGCGTGCACACACATGCACATGCACACACCAGCATGCATGGCTGTGGGCCAACACCTTCTCATGCTCGTACACACACATACGTGTGTGCGCACATGGGCGCTCATGCAGCGATGCTCATGCAGTTATGTTCTTGTGCACCCCATGACACGCGAGCACACAGACACACAGACACAGGCACACACACCTGCGTGCAGACACGCACTCTCACATGTGCCACATGCACGTGGAGGCTCCTCCTTCCCAGGGCAACACTCGCAGGACCCCCAGCTCCCCTCCGCACACGCCCCAGGCCTTTCCCGGGCCCAGCCAGCTCTCACCAGGCCTGTTTCCCGGTCAGAATTCCAAGTGGATCCAAGTGGATTGCCAAGGGCTCTGGTCAAGGCCAGGGCGGGGGACGTGGCCGTGGGCTGTCAGATGCCCTGTGGGGAGGTGGAGGGACTCACCTGCAGGACCGGGTCTGCTCAGCCTCAGTGCCGTGGGCACCAGGATGCCCCAGCCAGTCCCTGCACACAGGGGCCGGGCCAGCCCCAGGGGAGCTTGAGGGGACTCTGCTCCCCAGCACAGACCCTAGGCCTGGGCCGGAGC
>NW_006300164.1:1699757-1700012 GCF_000327345.1 Myotis davidii | reverse complement strand
ACCAAGGCTCCCATCTTCAACTGCTCAGGGGGGACAGGGGGTGTGGCCGCCTCCGGCACCCCGCGTGCTGGGCCTGGAGGGACCAGGGCGGCAGAGATAGAGCCTGGGTGGCAGAGAAGCGAGTCAGGCATCGGAGGCCTCGCTCACCTGCCGCTCGAGCTGTGTGACCTGAGGAGAGGGGAAGCCCTCTCTGTGCCTCTCAGCCCCACTGGGCTCCGTGAGGCTGCCCGGCCTCCAGCTGCTCCACAGCGGCCG
>NW_006300164.1:1698560-1699479 GCF_000327345.1 Myotis davidii | reverse complement strand
CCGGGCAAGGTGGGAGGAAGGCCTGGCTCCAGCCAGCCGGGGGAGGGTGATGCAGGGACGCCGGGCCACTCATTGTCACCAGGGCCGCAGGGGAAGGAGGGAGGAAGTTGGGGGGGCCTGTGGACCCCCATCAGGGAGGGGGCGGGAGCAGGTGGGGCCAAGGTCAAGCTCCCTGGAGACCAGCACCTCCCCGGCTGCCACCACTCAGGGCCGGAGGGGCCAGCAGGACTGTGGTGTGACCCCCAGAGGCCGGCACCGAAGGCAGACGGAGGAGGGGGAACCCCCCAAGCCCAGGCTGGGGCCCCGGAATGGGAGAGGCTGTGCCCGCGGGGCGGGGCGTCTGCTGACACGCTGAGTGTCCTGCGGCTGCATGACAAAGCACCACTCACCCTGTGGCTTCACACAACGGAAATGGGCTCCCTCGGTTCCCAGGCAGAGCCTGCAGCCGCCGGCGGGCAGGCGCTAAGGGGCGGCCCTCCCAGCCTCTGCAGGCTCTGGCGGTGGCTGGCGGCCTCAGTGGTTCCGGGCTTGTGGCTGCATCACTCCCATTCTTTGGGGGCCGCAGCTCAACCCACCACGCCCCCAGGAGCCTCAGTGCAGCCCAGGACATCTGTGCAGGACACGTCCCCTGTGGTCCCTCCCAGGCCACTTCCAGGTCCCAGGGCCCTCCGTCAGTCAGCTGGGGAAGGTGCGGGGCAGGTGTCCTGGCCGAGGGCACAGCGTGGGCAAGGCCAGGAGACAGGCCTGGGTGTGAAGGCCCGGGCCCGGGAGCAGGTGCCTGTGGGCTGTGCCAGGCTTCCTGGCCACGTACCTGGCCCCCCAGCCCGCCCTCCTGTGGAGGCGGGCAGCCCTGGGCCCTGCCGCCAGGAGCTGGGCAGCGGACACCAGCGGGTGTGGGCAGGGCCAGGCCGGAGCTCAG
>NW_006300164.1:1696488-1698257 GCF_000327345.1 Myotis davidii | reverse complement strand
GGCTGGGGCGGGGAGTGAGCGGCGCTGCCTCCCACCGGCAGGGCTCCGGGCTCCCCCAGCAACACTGAGGCCCATCAGATAAGGGCCCGGCAGACCCAGGGGGCACAGCGGGCACAGGCATCCATAGTGAGCACAGGGGGGCACTTAGGGGCACAGCTGGAAAGGGATGGGGTGTCCTCCCTCGTGACAAGTGTCAGTGGGTCAGGGGCGGCTGGCCCTGGGCCCATGTCTGGGTTCCTCTGCAGACAAAGCCCCCGACCCTGGGCACCTGGCGGGCAGGGCCAAGAAAATGACTTTCAGGGGTGCCCTGCACCTCGCTCACAGCCAGGATCCCTGGACCTCAGAAGCCGACCCAGGTGGCAGGATGGGGGGTCAGCCAGAGTGAGGCCTGGGCGTTCAGGATGTCGGGTCAGGTGACTCGGCCCTGCCCGGTGCCCGCGTGGCCCTGGGTCTCAGTTCCCCACCCGTGCGGTGACTGAAGGGCCGGGAGCCGCAGACACCCTGTCCTGCGGCCCCAGGCCCCTCAGAGAGACCCAGTGCAGACAGAGGTCCGACCCCACAGCCTGACACAGGGACGTCTCTGTGGCCTTGCGCCTGCTTGGCCTGTGGGTGCCGGACACAGGTTGGTCACTCGGCGCCTGACCCTGCCTCCCCTCCCTGCCTGTGTGTCTGGAGCAGGAAACATCTACTGAATGAATGAGTGAGTGAGTGAGTGAGTGAGAGAGACAGAGAAGGAAGAGGAGACCAGGGGAGCCCCCCAGCCCAGGACCCCTGGGGGCCCAGCAGGACATTCTCCCAAATCTTGGCCCAGATGCTGCCTTTATTAATTAAGTAATTAGTTTATTTATTTCATTGATTTCAGAGAGGAATGGAACAGGAGAGAAACATCAGTGATGAGAGGGAATCATTGATTGGCTGCCCCCTGCACGCCCCACACTGGGGATCGAACTCACAGCCCGGGCCTGTGCCCTTGACCGGAATCAAAACTGGGACCCTTAAGTTCGCAGGCCAACACTCTATCCACTGAGCCACCCCAGCCAGGGCCAGATGCTGCCTTTGGAAGAGACGGGGCCGGGGCTGAAGGGTTTGGGCTGGAGCCCAGGAAGGGGGTGAGCTCCTTGCCTGGTGAGGCTGCTCTGCAGACACCACATCCCCTCACCCCCCGCCCCAGACTCCTCGGGGGCTGCCAGGCCACAGAGCTGCCCCAGGGCTCCCTCGGGCTGGGAGAGGGTGAGACCAGCGCCCGGCCTGTCGGAGGAGGCCGGTCTCAGCCCCCGTGGGGGGCAGGGCCCGCCCCGCAGCCAGCTCCTCGGCCATAATCAGCCCGCAGTGGGAGCCAGGGCATAGAGGACCAGAGTGTGTGCCACGCACAGAGCCCCTTCCCAAACCCGCTGGCGCTCGGCCCGGCCTGGGGCGGCCTGCCTGTCCCTCCCCGGCCCTGAGGACGGGGTGGGCCTCCCGGAGCAAACGGTCCCTCTCGCCTGGGATTAGGGTCTTTCTGTTTTCCTGTCCTCTCGCCTCCCCCCTGACTTTCCCACAAGCATTTGGGGCATAAAAATAACTTCACTGGGAAGGACAGTCCCCGACGCCTCCTTCCCGAGGGGCCCACGCAGGACGGAGTTCTGAGCCGTGGGCACTGGCAGCCGTGATGCTCCCACACCCCGCACCCTGCACCCCCCGTTTTTCCAACAAACATGCCCCGGCTGGGCGACTCATGGGTAGCGAGTTGGGGGTGTCTGCGCGGAGCTGACGGGGAGTCTCTGGCGGGG
>NW_006300164.1:1693914-1696326 GCF_000327345.1 Myotis davidii | reverse complement strand
AGCCCGGGGCCTCCCCCCAGCGCCGTCCAGACCTCAGGCCGGGACGTGACTGTCCCTGAGAGCAGGTCCTCAGAGCCCTCATGCTCCTCACCCCCAAGCAGCCTCCACACGCGCGGCCGCCCGGGGAGGAGGGGTCGCAAGGGCATCCCCGGGGGCTCGGGGGGGCACCGTGACCTCTCAGCACCTCCTTGGGGATCACCAGGAGAATCCAAGCTGGGGGTGGCAGACGGCCCTGAGCCTGGCCCGGCACGGGGAGCCCCTGGGCCCAGCCGGACTCAGCGGGAGGCTACCCGGCAGGCGCGTGGTACCTGGGTGGCCGCTGCGCCAACACAACGGTCATTATCATCGCTGTGTTGATCTCTCCCCCCTGCGTCCACGAGCGCTATGGGAGCCTAAGGGTCGCCAGGCAGCGTCCTGGGCCCTGGGCCACATGAGAGGGAGCGGCCCAGGGGGTCTGGCACCACAGACACGGCTCTGCTGCTCCTCAGAGTGCGCCGGGGCCACCAGGGGCTAGGGCCTGGCATCCAGCAGGTGCTCAATAAATGCAGAAGCTGCCCGGCCGGCGTGGCTCAGTGGCTGGGCATTGACCTGTGAACCAGGAGGTCACGGTTTGATCCCCGGTCAGGGAACAGGCCCGGGTTGGGGTTGTGGGTTCAATCCCCAGTGGTGGGCGTGCAGGGGGCAGTGGGTCAAGGATCCTCTCTCATCATGGACGTTTCTCTCTCTCTCTCCCTCCCTCTCCCTTCCTCTCTGAAATCAATACAAATATGTTTTTTAAAAATAAGTAAATGCTGGTGCTGATGGTGTTGTGCCGACTCCTCTGCCTTCTGTGCGGACAGACGGCTCTGCTCTGTGCCTCGCTGCCCCGTCGGCACCACGTGTCTCTCGGTCTCTGCAGCAGCGGCTCTGCGGTGGGTTCGGCGGATGGACTTCGCATCCCCAGTGTGGGGCGCGCAGGAGGCAGCCGATCCATGATTCTCCCTCATCGATGTTTCTCTCTCTCCCTTCCTCTCTGTGATCAGCACACACGTATTTAAAAATGAACAGGTTCGCGCAGGACGAAGTGCCAGGGGCTCCTGAACCTTAGCAAAGGGCTCAGCCTCACTCCGGTGACAGAAATGCCGATGAAAACAGCAGGGCCGCCCGCCTACCGGTCAGCGCCCTTGACCGCACCCTGAGGACACGGGGACACGCACATATGATTGCAAAGGGTCACAACCCCAGCAGAGGACAATTTGGCAAATTCCCAGAATGAGGAGCGCACATCTTTGACCCAGCCGTCGGCCCCCTGGTAGGAAGGCTTCCGGCGCACGGGACCCCGGCCCAGGGAGATCCCCCCCCGCCCCCCGCGCCCATCAGGGGTGTGTGCCACCCACAGCACAGCCCAGGGGAGGAGCTTTCGGGCATGGCCATCTCCATGAGGCGTGAGGGAAGACGGGCGCCCAGCGGCGAGTGGAGCGGGCGCGGACCCGTGGGAGAACAGAGGCGTAGAGAAACCTCCAGGGCAGGACCCGGCGCCAGGCCCGCTGTCCTCACGCCCCGGGCCTGGCTGAGCTGTGAACACAGGGACCTGTTCCCTCTCAGCTCCTGGGCGGACGGAAGCGGGGAGAGGTTGGGTCGGGGCTCCGTGTGGGAGCAGGAGGGGGGGAGGAGGTTGCTTAGTCGTCCATCAGACACTGCTGTGCTGCCCCGCAGGTCGGCCCTGACCAGGTCGGCCGCATCCTCTCAAACCGGACCTTGGCAGAGGCCACAGGTGGCAGCGTGGGAGGGACAAGGACCGGCCGGGGAGGGCACCACCAGGCTGGGCCCAGACAGAGGAGAGAGCGAGGAGGCTGAGGCGGGGTGATGGGGGTTGGGGGGGACGGAGTGGAGTCCCAGGAGCTGGCTCAGTTCTCAGCCCAGAGGTGGGCGTGGGGCGAGGGCAGGTCAGCCCGCCCTCTGGGCTTCGGTGGGGGCAGCTCACTGGACTCTGGTTCATCAGCATCTCATTTGCATGACCATTCATCCTCTCCCAGCCCCCCAGCCCCCAGGAGCCCCCTCCTGCCCTGCAGAAAGGGACAGGGCCTGGGTCCCCCTCCCAGCAGCCCCCACACTGTCTCCCCAGAGGAGAGGACAATGGGGTGGGAGGAGGCGGAGGAGGGGGCTGGCCGGGGGCTCCTTTGTGTGCGAGGCCCGGAGGAGGCCCCCCAGTGCGTGCGTAGCTAGTGCCTGGTGAACGGGAGAATGGCCGAAGCATCCCAGGAATGCTGCCAGCCCAGAGGCCGGCCCTGCACCGCCAGCCCGACCTGTGAGCTCCTGCCATTCACACCGGTGGCAGAGCCGAGGCCAACAGGCATAAACTGGCCATCCGGGCACCAGGAGGAGGGACGGAGGGCCACCGGGCGCAGCGGCACAGGTTGGGCCGCTCACACC
>NW_006300164.1:1691776-1693092 GCF_000327345.1 Myotis davidii | reverse complement strand
GTGGGGGTGGGGGGGTCTGTCCCTCTCTCTGTCCCAGCCATGGGACATCACGCTGTCCCCAAAGAGAGGTCGGGGGTGCGGGGCCCTGACCGTCCCTGTCCTGGCATTCACGGCCCCAGGAAGGGGACACTGCCAGGCAGTGGGCAGCCAGGACCAAGTAGCCATCAGGCCAGGGGCCCAGGGGCCCAGCTCAGAGGCAGCTCTTCCCTCCTCGTTGAGGCAGGGCTGGGCCCGGCTGGCCCCCCGGGGACTGGACAGAGAGAGAGACAGGCTCTGAGACTCCAGCTCCACGGAGTTGGCCCACTGGACCCCGTCAGTATCGGAACAAGCCAGGAGGGCTCCCTGGTAGAGGCAGCGCTGGGAATGGGAAGGTGGCCAAAGGCAAGTGGTCCCTGGTGCTGGAGGACCAAGTTCTCCCTGTGAGAATGAGGAAACTGAGGCACAGGGCGTGGCGGGGGCTGCCAGGGACACTGAGGGAGGGAGGGAGGGAGGGAGGGAGGATCCTCTGGGGGAAGATTAGGGTCTGAGCTGTGTGGGGGTGGGGGGCGGGCAGGGGCCCCTGCAAGTGGCCAGAACACCCAGTCAGGACAGAGGGGGGTCTGTGCCGCACCCTCCCTAACCCCCACTTGGCTAAGGTGAGCCCCACCCTGGGCAGTGGTGCTGGGGGCCTGTCTTCCCATTAGGGGGCCTGGCAGGAAGTGGGGCCCTGGGCGACAGCAGGGGGATGGGGAGGGGGAGGGGAGGCCTAGTGGGGTGAAGGGCCAGAGGGACGGGAAGGGCAGGGCAGGAGCTGCTGATACGCAGGATCAGAGCCAGACCTTGGCCATCAACCACCCGGAAGTAGGCGGAGGGCTGACCGTCGGGATGGAGCCCGGAGCCCGAGGCTGTGGCCCCACACGCCGGCCTGCTCCCCGACCTGCCCCAGGCCTGGCCCACCTCTGCCTGCCTCCCAGGATGCCTTCGGGGACACGGCCCTCGGCCCAGACCCAGGCTGCTTCTGCAGGTAAAGCCGCCAGGTGTCTCCCCGGCCTGCACCGCGCGGAGGGAGGCCTGGGTTCGAGCCCCACCGCAGTGCCCTTGGCCAGGCCGCCGCCCTCCTGGCCGGGGCCGTGCCTCTCGGGCAGGGGCAGGGCTGGTGGGGTCTGCTCCCCGAGGCCCTCTCATCCTTTTGGTTTTTCAGTTGAGGTGAGAGTCACAGCACGTGGACTTGGACACGTTAAAGTGGGCAGTTGAGCCCGGCCGCGCGGCTCGTGGCTGAGCATCGACCCAGGAACCAGGGGGGCCAGGGGTTGATTCCCGGCCAGGGCAGGCACGGT
>NW_006300164.1:1691170-1691588 GCF_000327345.1 Myotis davidii | reverse complement strand
AATGACAAAGTGAGTAATTGAGTGGCCTTGGGCACGTTCTCTGCCCCGGCCCAGAGCGCCCCTCCCCACAGGAGGCCGTGTCGCCAGCACCCCTCCCGGCAGCCACTCAGGCCCCGCTGCCCCCTGGGCTTCTCTCTGGGGACGTCACGGCCGTGGGATCCCGCGACACGTGCCCTTCACGCCACATGCGAGTGGAGGCAGCCACCCCGACATCCCCGGTTCCGGGTGGTTGGAACGGTGGTTTGGGTTCCGCCATGTTCTGCTCTGGGTTATGGTCCCCAGTGGGGACCTACCTGCTCCCAAAACTGTGAGCCACAGCTCACCCTCACCGCACGTTCCTCACAACACCCCCAGACCCCCTCACAGGCCCCCCAGACCCCTCCACAGACCCCACTGCAGACGCAGACCAAGGACACAC
>NW_006300164.1:1690588-1690845 GCF_000327345.1 Myotis davidii | reverse complement strand
CCGAACGTTCTGCTCGGCATCTGACCCGGCCCTTTCCTCTGTCTCGGGGGCTCCGGCCCCGTGGGGTTTCCTGTTTACGCACCCCAGGGGCGGCCTCGGCCTGGCTCCGCAGCCTCATCCCCACAAGAACCGTCAGACTCCATCTGCAGTCTCGGCCGGGCCTGGGCGGCTGGGGGGCAGGTCTGCAGCTGGGGGGCAGGTCTGCGGCTGGGGGGCAGGTCTGCTCCAGCCCTGCTGGCTGCCCACACGGCCCCCCA
>NW_006300164.1:1689282-1690440 GCF_000327345.1 Myotis davidii | reverse complement strand
ATCAGCTGCCCACTGTACTCGCCCTGGAGGCCAGAACCAGGACCAGGTCCCCTGCGGGGCGGGCCCGGGGTGGTCAGTCCCTGCTCTCAGCCTGAATGGCAACTGGAGTTCTCAGGGCTGGACCCTGGGGGTCCCGCCCACATTTCCAGGGCGTGCCCCTGGTCTGTGAGTGACACACGCCCAGGGCAGCTCTGGGTGGGGCCTCCCAGGCGGCGGGGCCCTGAGCCGCACAGGTCACCTGGTGGGCAGGTCTACACCCCGCACGGCTCCCCCAGCGTTTTCACCCGCGTTTCCTGTCCCTCCCGGGCCGCCTGCCGGGGCGAATGGGCAGAAGAAACAGCCCATTTTTGGGGGGAGAAAAGCAGGGCTCAGCCAGGCAAGGAGTCACCGCACGAGGGTGTGAGGCCTCATCCCTGTGAGTCAGGAGGGGACAGTCCCTGGGGGCATTCCCCCTGCAGGTCTGGCCTTCCCGGGGCCCCTGGGGGCAGCTGGCCAAAGACCCCCATGCCTGGAGCAAGGCACCCTCCGGGGTGAGGCCCCAGGCGCCCACCTCCTGCCCCCACCTTCTCTCAGCCGCCTGCTGGCCTGGGGGGGCACGTCCTCCCCCTCCCCTGCCTGGCCCCCTCAGCTCTCTGTGGGTTGGGAAGGAGAGCGGGACCTACCTGAGGAGCTAGGACGTGGGGGTCAGGGGCCCCTCTCAGGGCCAAAAGGAGCCCCCACCAGGGCCAGGCTGGTCTGTCGGTTCCTGCTGGCCCCTGGGCTGGATGCAGGGCCGCGTGTCCGGGTGATGGAGGCCTTTTTCTAAAGTAGACAAGCCGTGGGGGGCGGGGGCCCCTGGGAGCCCCTGAGTCCGGCTGCTGTGAGGCTGAGGTCCCGGAGCACCTGGCTGCGGAGGCCCCGGCCGCCTGGGGTGGAGGGCGCCCAGCTCAGCGCTGGGAGCCGCAGGTCAGGTGGGGCCCTTCCCAGCCGAGCTGGGCTTCCCCCACCCCGCCAGCGACCTGCCAGATGGCCCCGGGGTCCCTGTGAGGAAGCATCACGGGAGCAGGTGGGGGGCCAAAGGGGGCTCTGGGACCCTGGGGGCAGGTGGTGTCCCCTCAAACGGCTGGGCCACCCAGGAGGAAGTGGGGGTGAGGGGGGGGGTCAGCGTGACCGGCTGTG
>NW_006300164.1:1688113-1689167 GCF_000327345.1 Myotis davidii | reverse complement strand
CTGCGCGATCGTTCCCCTGACACCCCACAGGCGGCAGCAGTTTAGCTGTTACCCAGCCCCAGCTGGGGCCACGGCCTGGGCTCCAGTGCTGGCTATGCCGCCCACTCCCTGTGCCCTGAGTGCCGCCCTCTCTGTCCCAGGCCCCGGGGTCCCCACGGGCTCAGCGTCTGCACCGCCGGCTCTGGGGACACCTGGCAGCGCCCAGCACCCGGGACACAGGAGCACGTCCCGCTGCGGGGCTGGAATGAGGAGCCGGCGGTCAGGGACCCGGGGTGCAGGGAGGGCCCAGATGAGCCCGAGAAGCGGAGGAGCCGGCTGCCCCCACGCAGGCGCCCTGGTTAGACTGGCCTGCGGGTCCCCCTGGAGAGCAGAGAAGGCCTGCTCCGAGGACTCGGGGCTGCCGGCGCTGTGACTGCCCCTCCTGCACGTTTCCCTAAACCGGCCTCGACGTGAAAGGAGGAAACGCTGCTCCCGCATCTCACACCTTCCTTCCCCGGCCTCTCCGCGGAAGACACCGCCCGTCCCCCAGGGCCTGGCTCAGGGCTGAGCCCAATGCCGGTGTGTGTGTGTGTGCGTGCGTGTGTACACGTGTGTGTCTATGCATGTGTCAGTTGTGAGGTGTCAGTGTGTCGGTGCATGTGTGTGCATGTGTGTGTGCATGTCTGTCTGTGTGTGTGCATGCATCTGTGCATGTGTGTGCTTGTGTATGTGTCAGTGTCTGTGTGTCAGTGTCTGTGTGTCTGCACACGTGCATGTGTGTGCGTGCATGTGTGTGCATGCGTCTCTGTGTGTGCGTGCCTGTCTGTGCATGTGTGTGTGCATATGCATGTGTGTGCACATGTGCCTGTGTGTGCATGCCTGTCTGTGTGTGTTTGTGCGTGTGCATGTGTGTGCACGTGTGCCTGTCTCTCTGTGTGTGTCAGTGGCCTGGAGGGCTGACCAGTGCCCCGTGGGAAGCTGCCCGAGCCCCGCCTGCAGGTGTCCTCGGAGCTGGTGCCTCTCTGGGCGTGTGGCAGGGGCCGAGGGCCCAGAACCACAACCCCCTGCGGAGTCC
>NW_006300164.1:1687437-1687847 GCF_000327345.1 Myotis davidii | reverse complement strand
CCCCCACACGGCCTGGGCTGCGCTGCCAGGGACCTGGGGCAGGAACATGTGAGAAAGCGCCCCCCGCTCCCGCCGGCTGGTGGGGCTCGGGTAGAGCCACGGCCCTTGCACCGAAAGGTCGCGTGTTCGAGTCCTAGTCACAGGCATGTACCTGGGTTACAGACGCCACCCCTGGCCCGGGTCTGGATGCATGCGGGGGGTGGGACAACCCATCAGTGTCTCTCACATCAGTGTCTCTCTCTCTCTCTCTCTCTCTCTCTCTTCCTCTCCCTCTCTCCTTCCCTCCCTCTCTGCCTCCCTCCCTCCCTCTTAAAAAAAAAATCAACGGAAAACTATCCTGGGGTGAGGTTTAACAAAAACCCAGACCAAACAGAAACCGGCCTGCATGGCTGCCGCCACCTCAGCTCCGA
>NW_006300164.1:1684965-1686833 GCF_000327345.1 Myotis davidii | reverse complement strand
AGCTCACCGGGATCCCCTCTGCAAAGGCCCCATTTCCAAATAAGGCTGCGTGTCATGGGTCCCGGGGAGCCCATCTCACCAGCTTTGGGACGTGACGCAAGTCCTAGCACCCCATGGGCGGCTGGGGACACAGCGGGACCAGCTCCTGGCGGGCAGGCAAGCAGGCGAGGGAGACAGAGTCGGAGTCGACCCAGTTCTGCAGGAATGACGTGCTGTGCCCCGAGGAAGGCTCTTCCCAGATGCCTGCAAGGCCCGCCTCCTGCTCCCTGGGTCTCCCCCCCCCCAAAGCCTCCCGTGTTCTCATTTGAATGGCGCCCAGCACTCAGCCGCCCGCTCCACCCATCGCCCCCCTACACCCCTCTCCTGTGCTCCTCCCTGAGCACACGGTGCTGCTGAGAAGGACCTGGTCTTGGTCACTGTCCCAGCCCAGCACCTAGCACAGCCCGGGGCTGGGCCTGGGGGGCCGGTGTGCCGCTCCTGGGGGTGCGGGAGCCAGGGCGGCTCAGTGCTGCCCATCCATTGGCTTTGCTTCGGGTTCTCGAGGTCACTGCGGGGCCCCAGGTCCTGAGTGAGGAGCCGACGTGAGCGAGCGCAGCCACACTCGGCCTGGCTTTGGGGAAAGCAGAACAGACACCCAGGAGTGAGGGCCCCAGGGAGGCCGCGGGGCATGATGGGCCAGGGACGCAGGTCACAGGGCAGAAGCCCCCGGAGCCTAGCAAAGGGCAAAACCGGGAGAGCAAGGTGCTGGCCCGAGGGCGGCCCCTGCTCCCCAACCTTCCCTCCCCGGCCTTCCCTCCCTGGCCTTCCCTCCCGGACCTTCGCTCCCGGACCTTCCCTCCTCCCCACCCCCGCGTGAACACGGGCCCAGGAGGGCCTCAGGGGTCCCGCGCAGACTCCCGCTCTCCTGTGCTGTCCCCAAAGGGAGGTCCCCCGCACCAGTCCTCCCCCCTTCTTCCCTCTAAGGCAGCCGTTCTCAACCTGTGGGTCACGACCCCTTTGGGGGTCGAACAACCCTTTCACAGGCGTCACCTTAGACCATCGGAAAACACATATATAATGACAGATTGTTTTTGTGATTAATCACTATGCTTTAATTATGTTCAGTTTGTAACAATGAAAATACATCCTGCAGATCAGATATTTACACGACGATCCATAACAGTAGCAACATTACAGTGATGAAGTAGCAACGAAAATAATTTTATGGTTGGGGGTCACCACAACACGAGGAACTGTACGAAAGGGTCGTGGCATCAGGAAGGTTGAGAACCACTGCTCTAAGGGACCCCACGAGACTTGCGATGGGCAGCGGCAGCTCGTCCGGGGCTCACCCCGACCCTGTCCCCCCAGGCCCCCTTTTTCTCTGCCTCCCCCTGAGCCAGGGCAGCCCCGCCTGGCTCTCCTGTGGCTTCTTCTAAGACCCTCGTGTTTCCTGTCCTGAGTGTGCTGCTGCGGCCGATGCATTCATGTCTGCTCTGCCGCCCTGGACTCCCGATTGAAATCTCTCCTTCAAGAAGATGGAACGGAGGTCTCCTCGTCTTGGGATGTTCCGGCTCCCCCACAGTCCCCGGGGGGTGGTGGCCGAGGGGGATTACCCCCACCTGCACACACACACCCTCCCCACACCCCTTCCCAGCCGCCCTCCCTCAGGCCGCGGGAACCAGCTCTGCTTGGATGCCTGGGAGCCATCTAGTGAGACACCAGGGAGGCCCTCCGCCCTCCCCAGCTCCAGGGGTCAGCGGGTGCTCGCTCTGTGGGTGCTCAGCCCCCAGTCTTCACCCCCGGCTCAGGACACCGCCCTGAACGTGGGTCTGGCGTGAGGGTCACAGCGTCCCAGGCAGAAGGCGGGTGGCCGTGGGTTCCCACGC
>NW_006300164.1:1684355-1684821 GCF_000327345.1 Myotis davidii | reverse complement strand
AGGCCACCGAGAGACCAGCTTCCCGGCTGGTTTTAAAGTTATTGCACCAAATGCTTCCCAGCGCGACGCCGATGGCGGTGATAAAGGTGGCTGCGGAGGCCCGAGTGAGAGATGCGGGCGGAGATCGGAGATCGGCCCAGGCGCAGGCTCAGGACGGGGCAGGAGCCGGGCAGGCATGTCCCCTGGCAGTAGCCACCCGAGTGCCTGTTCTTATTTAAATGGCCCCGAGCGCGTCTCTGACTAAACCAACATTCCCACGCCGACACGCAGCAGCGCCTGGTGTTTGGCACATTTTTCCTGAGCTGTCAGGGCAGAAGCGGAGGATTCTGGTCTTACTCAGGGCTGCGGGGTTTCCCCTTCCCCCGAGACAGGAAAATCGCTCGCAGATGTGCCCTACCTGCTCGCGCCTGCGCTCCCCAACCTCGAACACAATTCCCCGCGCTCCCTGAAACCCAAGCCCCCCTCC
>NW_006300164.1:1683017-1684265 GCF_000327345.1 Myotis davidii | reverse complement strand
GGGTGCGTGGGGGGCCGTGGGGGGGGGCGGTGACCCCCCTGCAGGACCCCCTGGGCCCCTTCAGCAATTCCTCCTGGCACAGAAGGATTTTGCGGTGGGAAGCCTGGAACCCTAAAAAAAGGAATTTCCAGCTATTTTTAACCCCAGAAAGGAAAAGGGGGAAGGAAGAGAGAGAAAGAGGAGGGAGGAAGAGGAAGGAGGCGGGAGGAGACAGGCGGGGGAGGGACTCCCGGGCTGGCATTGCTGCCAGTGACTCAGGCCATGGAGCCTCCGTTTGTACCGAAGCCCAGGGGGTGGGGCCCCGCAGTTTCCGTCCCTTGAGGCCCTTTCTTTCTGGAGAAAGTTCTGAGCTAGGCCTGCAGGGCCCAGCAGGGTGGACGCTCCCAAGGCTGACAGGGGTCCCCCTTGGAGCCCCACCCAGCAGGCTCGGCAGGGGTCCCCGGATCTGGGGGGCTGGGGCTGGTATAGGCAGACCCTGGTGCCAGGCTGGGCTCCTCAACCCCGCTGGGGCATCCTGGTCCAGTACGTACCATGGGCACGGCGGCATCTTCCAGGTCGTCGGGCATGGGGGTGGGGGGACGCTGCCAGCCCTGCCTGAGGTGTCAGCTCTGAGCTCTGAGCTCAGACAGCGTCTGGGAGCCCAGGCCCCCACCGTGCCCTCCTCCGCAGCCCCCTGATCTGGGCTGCCCAGCCCACTGAGGCTGCCGGTCTCCATGGGGCGCCCAGAGGTGGTCACTGAACCCTGAGCGGCCCAGCCCCGGGCCCCGCTCAGCCCGCCCCGTGGGCCGCGGAGGGGCTGGGGGCTGGATAGTAGGGCCTTCCTTCCGGGGCCTGGAGGCCTGCCCAGGGCCACCTGCTGTCGGCCGCACTGAGCAGTCCGGGGCGCCTGGAAGGTGCGGGTGGTTGCTGAGCCCTGAGCCGCCCAGAGAGGAGGGGCAGGTGGTCCCTGGCTCGGCCTGCACTGCTGTGCCCACCTGCAGCCTTTTCTCAGAAGACAGGTACCAGTCGGCCCCATGGCCAGGTGTGCAGCCCTCGGAGCCTGTCAGCCAGGCCTACCTGCCGGGGACTTGCCCGGGCAACGTGCTCCCCAGGCTCCCTGCCTGTGTCTGGGGTGCTGACCCTGCTTCCCGGGCCTTGCGGGCAGCAGGGAGAGGCCCTGGGGCTCCCAGGTAGTGGCGGGCATGGGGCCCAGGGGAACGGGATCCCCGTAGGGCAGGGACCTGGGCAGAGCCCCGCATTTGGGAGCCC
>NW_006300164.1:1682403-1682922 GCF_000327345.1 Myotis davidii | reverse complement strand
GGGCAGGGACCCACAGGGGCAGGTGCAGGAGCGGGGAGGCCATCAGGCTCTGGGTGACCTCCTGCAGGAGGGGAAGGCTGAGGGGGGAAGGTGGGTCACAGCAGAGGACAGAGCACACTGGAGGTGGAGCAGGAAAGTACCTCAACGCAGCGGCCTGGGGTGCGCGCTGGGCCCGGGGACAGTGGGTTCCTGCATAAGGGGCGAGGGACAGGCAGGGGCGCTGTTTGAGACCACAGCCTCCTGCGGAGGACGAGGGGTGCCCTGAGACGGGGCCCCCAGGCCTGTCCCGCTTGGAGGCACTGCTCACAGCCGAGCCACCACGGGGGACGCACCTGTAACCACAGTCATTAACCTGTGGCTCTGAAGGGCGCAGCACGGAGTTGTTCCGGGGGTGCAGGCGGGAAAGGCAGAGGCCTTTAAAGATCACCTCCCAGAGTGGAAACAGGAGGCCGGAGCAGTGACGGTCCCTCGGTGCTGTGCCTGGGTCTGGCCGTGGCAGGAGGGTTTGGGGGCGGCGGG
>NW_006300164.1:1681382-1682034 GCF_000327345.1 Myotis davidii | reverse complement strand
CAGGCCCCACCGGCCTGACTGGAGCCAGAACGAGGGGAGCATGATGCTCCCCCACCCCGGCTAGGGGGGCCCGAGCAGCACCTGCAGAGCAGGAAGGAGGGGACCAGCGGGGCGGCATCACTGAGCGGCCTGTGCAGGGGCCTCCCTGCCCACCTCGTCCCAGCCCCGCGGAGCAGGCAGGCAGCCCACAGTGACTGCAGGCGGCTGCCCATTCAGCTCTCATCATGGGCCACCCAGGGCTCCCCCCTAAGAGAAGGCCTCCAGGACCCCCATCAGCACTCTACGCCCTCCCCTCAGGGCCCTGGCCTGGGGAGGCTCAGAGAGACCAGGGGGGGCCAGAAATCTGCCCTCATTCGTGAATGAAGTTGCTTCTTCTTCGCACCCCTGTGCCAAGGCCGGCCCGCCCCCTCCCCAGCCCCAGCACTTCCAATTTCCTGGGGTCTCCTCCTCTGCCCCTCTCCCACCAGTCGCCCCACGTGGCCCAGGGGTGGGGAGCTGGGGAGGCCTCGTGGTCCTGTCTGGTGGAGGTTGAGTTGGCACAGCTGGGCAGACCCAGGTAAGACTCCTCCTCCCTTCTTCCAGTGTCCTCCTCCTGCCCCCCTCCTGACCCCCCCCCCCCCCTCCCTCCCTCTCGGGGACAGAGGGGGGACAC
>NW_006300164.1:1680024-1681056 GCF_000327345.1 Myotis davidii | reverse complement strand
CCACCCCCCCCACCCCCCCCGCCCAGAAGAGGGGGCATGTGGTGTGCAAAGCCCTGGGTCCGTGAGCTGGGGGGGCAGGGGGGACAGGGGAGGGACTTCGCAGTCCCTCTTTCCATCTGTAAAATCTGCTCTAACAAACAAACAAATAAACAAACACAATAAATAAATAATAAAATCTGCTCCTCCAGGCCCCAGTAGCTACTGTGTGAACGTCTCTGCTGCCTCAGGCCCCCGCTCCCGGCACTGGCCCCCAGAGAAGTGGCCCCAGACTCAGAGAGGTGCAGCCAGCTCCTGGGAGGAGGCGGCCGGGGAGGCTCCGGAAGGAGCTGTCTGGGGCCTGCACTAGCTGCCCCTCCAGTGCTCACAGCACCCAGCTGCCCCAGTGCCCACAACAGGCGGGCCGAGGGGGGCTGGCGGGCCAGGTGTGCAACCTGCCTGTCCCGCCCCGACTGGCCACCTCTCTCAGGGCCTCTGGTAAGGGTGCGTCTGGTCAGCTCCGGGTGGTCTGCAGGCTGGTGTGTCCTACCCCGTGCACTGCGCCTGGCGACGCCCCTCTCCACCTTTAAGGCTGCCCTCTGACCCCCTCCTAGTCCAGGATGCCCGCTGGATAGATACCCCTCCCGCTGCTGCTCAGCGCCCGTATGGGGCTGTCTGTCCCCTTAGGAGCCGTGCCCTCTGGTTTCCTAGGACAATTGCAGGCATTTTGCACGCCCAGCGCTTAGCCCGCCTTGGCACATGATGCCCAAGTCTGACATGGGCGCGGAGAAATCAATCATTCGGAAGGAGCACGTGGGAGCACCCAGGGCTGCCAGGGCGCTGGCGGCGGGTCTGCCTGGGCCGCGCGCTTTGCGGGGCACCAGAGGCAGGAGGCGCCGGAGAAGGGGCAGGACAGTGAAGTGGCCAAGGAGCGTCCAGAGGCGGGTCCCGGGGTCACACTGAGCCTCCTTCCCGAGGCCGCCGGCGAGGCGAGGCCACCCCGCTTTGGGTCAAGTGCCCCGGCAGCCAACGCCAGGGGTCCCCAGCCTCTGTCCT
>NW_006300164.1:1679767-1679976 GCF_000327345.1 Myotis davidii | reverse complement strand
CAGGGTTTCCTGAACTTGGCTTCCTCCGCTCCTCCCCACCTCTCGGGGCTCCATTCCCGGCGGGGCCTGGCCCCCCGCAGGCTCCCCTCTTCCCTCCAAGCCCCAGCCGCCTCTGCCATTGAGATGCAAATGGTTGCCAATTGTCGTTGGGCCCGGCACCGTCGCCGGATCCCTCCGCAGCCCGAGACCAAACTTTTGGCTCCTGGAAA
>NW_006300164.1:1674450-1678804 GCF_000327345.1 Myotis davidii | reverse complement strand
CCGGGGGTCCCCGGGCGCCTGGCGCTCCACCCGCCAGTGCCCCCTCCGCGGGCTAGGTCGCTGCCCCTCTCCTGGCTCACAGACAGATTTTGGGGGGCCGGGCGCGGAAGATTCAAGGGGGACTTTCTGGGGACTTTCACTTTGCCAGAGTTGAAGTTTGGAAACCTGGCGGGTGTGGGGAGGGGGCGCGCATTCACGTTCATTTCTCCCCTGCACGTGGAGGGGGCCCCCAGGAGTCTCGGGGTAACAGCCTCCCTAGAAGTTGCAGTAAAGAGTTACCTCCCGCTTTCAGAAGGCAGGGCTCCCCGTCCCCGTCCCCGCGAGGGGCCTGATTTACACAGCCCTGGCGGATGGGAGGGAGGGGCTGGATGAATCACTCTCTTCTTGCTTGTGGGGTCACACTCCTTCTGAAACGGGGCATCTTCATCTTCCCGGGGTGCGCGGGGGGCACAGCCCCGGAGATGCCTGAGGGAGCAGGTATTGGGTGTCCTCGGAGGCGGGGCCAGGTCCCCGGGGTGAGTCCTGGTGCCCCAGGAGGCGGCCCTGGCACGACAATGGGCTGCTCTGATTCCGCGGCGGGCGCGTTGTTGGCGGGCGGGGCGGCTGGCCTTGCAGCTGTCGCATTTTCCCACGATCGGGGGAGCCAAGTGTGGCCACCCCCCAGCGCTGCCCCCTCGAAGAACGTGTTTGAACAGCAAGACAATCCTGGTGCCTGGATAGGGGCCCCAGCCCAGCCCGGCTCCCCAGTGAAGACGGGTGGGGGTGCGGAGTTTGGGATCGTGCCCAGGGCCCTCTCGGCTCTCTCCACTGCTCTCCAGGCGGCGTTTCAGGCCGCCCTGCCCCGCTCCGAGCGTGCCTGCTGCACCTGCCGGCTCCTCCCGCCCTCATTCCAGCTTCCTGGGCAGGACATTGAAGCCCCTTGGGGTTCACGCAAGGGCTCCCTGGGGTAACCCCATTAGACAGACGATGAGGTGAGGGGTGGGCCCTGGTGCCTGGGAGCTGACCTCTCCTCTTGTCCCTCCCCAGGCCTGCGATGTTCCCAGCCCAGCGAGACCTGCTTGAATGGCGGGAAGTGTGAAGTGTTCCCCAACGGCACGGAGGCGTGTGTGTGAGTAGCACCTGCGCCCGCGGGACCTGTTGCTTTGTCAGCGCCGAGCCCCCTGCCTCTGCGGCCCGGCCGCGGCGACAGAACACTGGGCCATTGTCCCCTGGCGATGGCCCAGAAGGCTGGGTGCGGTCACGTGCTCCTTTTATTGGACAGAGTCTGGCAATTACTTAATCACCCCAGTTCTGCTGTGTGTGGAGCTGGTCTGGCCCCCGGAGGGTCCAGCTCTCCTTTGCGGGCCACCCGGGCTCCTGGGGTGCTAAGTGAGAGCTCGCGGTACCCCATTTCGTCCAAAAGTCCCCACGAGATCATTGGCCTGCCAGGGCAACTGCGGGCCGTTGATTGAGCGGCCCAGCCCCCACCCTGCCAGCCCAGGAGCACCTCTGGCAGGTGAGCGCCCGCTGGGCTCAGGCTCCTCCCGCAGGCCCTGCCTGTCAGCAAGAAATGGACGATTTCAAAGCCAAACCCACCCTCCTGAGGCGGCCGCGCTCCTCCGGCCTCAGGTGCGGTCTCAGGTGCGGCCGCAGGATAAAAGTTGGAACTAGTGGGTGGTATCGGCCGTGCCCGTTTCTTCTGGTTTTGGGGGTGGGGCACCTATTGGAAGTGTAGTTTCTGTCCTGGCATCCGCAGCTCTAACCCGACCCCCAACCGCCTGGCCCCTCACCCCCCCCAAGTCCTGGGTCCCCCGCTGTGAACCGAGCATGTGTTGGGGAGCGGGTGCCCGTCTGCCGTCTGCCCGCCTGGGAGTCCCCGTCAGCCTCGGGGATGTTTTTCTTGTGTAGCAAGTGCCCTTCAACTTGAATGCATCCCTGATGGGAATAATGAGGAGCTGCTGGCCGGCCGGAGGGAGGCCTCCCCCACTGGAGGCCTCAGGGGAAGCGGCCGCCGTCCCGCCATCCATCCGGTGCGCCCTCATTCCAGGCGCCGGGGCCCATTCCCCTGACAACCTCGGCCAGTGGCCACGCAGCCCCTGGCCGCTCCCCCTGCCCACACGGAGGCCAATTAGGCAGGCCTGTGAGCAGTTTCCTGGACAAAGGGGATTGTGTCTTTGTCAGATGCTAATGAATGCACACTACTTTTTTTTATTTTTGCTTTTGCTTTTTTGGGGCCTTTTTTCCTCCTCCCGCAGAAGCCTCACCGACGCGTGATGCCCTAAATCTTGTTTCCCTTCATTCAGAGCCGACAGCTGGGACCCGTGGAAGTGCAGAGGCTATTGTCGGGGGAGGCGGATTAATGCTGGGTGATTAATTATGCGTGGCTTCCCAGAATGCACAGCTCCTCCCGCCAGCCCGCGCCTGCATGGGGAGGGGTGGGGGTGTCTTGGTGCTTCTGCAGAGGGTTTGGGGCAGGCAGGAGGGTGCTGTGCTGGGCAGCATGGGGGCCGGGTCTTCTTAGTGCCACCAGGGAGCAGGGATAGCCTGGCCTGGAGGAAGCTGAGGTCGCCCTGGGCCGACGCCCGTGCCGTGTGCCGCCTGGGCCAAAACGGGTGCCTTGGGATACGGGCTGCTGCCGCCACTCACTGTCCTCAATATGAGGCATCAGGGACAGAGCGATAGCGCGACGTGCCCTCCTCCCCCCGAGCCTGGGCGCCTTGGGGGCCCTGCCAGCCTGAGCCAGGCCGCCGATCAGGGTGCGGGCCTTGTCTGCCCCCGGGCCTGGCGCCCCCTCCTTGGCGGGAAGCCCGCCTCGGTCTGGCCTGGCACGCGGCCGAGCTCGGCCCACAGAGACCCCATTGTGCACACCCCCAGATCCACTCGGAAGTGGAGCGGAAGCCGGTCCTCAGGGGCCTGCCTCTGGGCGGGGCCGCGTTGGCGGTGAAGGACCAGACCGGGGTCGGCCCCCGCCACGTCCAGGTGTGCAAAGCCCAGGTCTGAGCGCACGGTGCAGTGTGGGGGTGTTGTGGCCACTCGGGGACAAGGCCCCGCCTCCCTCTGCTTTTGAGGCCTGTGCCAGCCTGCTTGCCCCCACTCCCCACTCTTCCCCGGAGCCCCCGGCAGGGCTGCTGGTGGGAGAGAGGCCCACCCGGTCTAGCAGGGGCGCTGCCCTTGTCCCCCACGGTGCCAGGGTGCAGGGCAGTGGAGCCACCGACCTGGGCCCTCGGGAAACTCTGACTGCTGGTTTACGGACCGTGCGTGGGAAACAGTGGGTCACGGAGCCAGACGCGTCCGTACCTGGTGAATCATCCGTCTCCACCCCGAAGAGAGGGCCACTCCCCCCGGAGCTGCCATCAGGCAGCCTAGGGTCTGAACGGGCGCAAGTGCAGACGTCTTCCCAGGAAGTCCCAGCGCCCCTCGACCGGTGGCCAGGAGGACGGGCCTTCCGCACAGTCTGATGGCCCTGTGTGCGATGGAGGCTGGAGGCCTGCGGGCGGCCGAGGGCCGGGCATTGCACCTCGTAGCCTAGGTGCTGGGCGGGTACTGATGTGGGCTCCCCCTTTTTGTTTTTTTTAAATGTATTTTTATTGATATCAGAGAGGAATGAGGGGCGGAGAGAGAAACATCACCGATGAGTCAGAAGCACGGATCGGCTGCCTTCCACAGGCCCCACACGGGGGATTGAGCCTGCAGCCTGGGCCTGTGCCCTGAGCGGGCATCCGGAGGCCCGAGGATGACGAAGATGCTCCCCTGCTTGTGGGAAAGTCGGGGATCACAGCAGCGGGCCAGCCCCACGCCCAGAGCCCTGGGGAACGCCCGGCCGGCTGGCTGGCAGGCGGTGGCCTTTAGCTGCGGACCCTCCTGTGTTGGACGCCTGCCCCTGCTGCCCCAGCTCTGTGACCTCAGGCCGCAGGGCCAGCTGAACACAGATCCCCGTCCGTGACGAGGGCCCCACACGCTGCATCCCTCGGGTGCGGATGAGGGTGCACGCAACAGGCCCTGAGCGGGCCCGCTTTCTCCCGCCTTCTCCTTTCGAGCTGACGGCGCTGGTTTCAGGATCCTCCATCTCACGTGCTGAGTTGGCTAATGAGTGAGTTTGGAGGACCTGAGAGGTGCTGCCTGGTGGGCCGGCCAGGCACGGCCTGGGGAGGGGCTCGCACAGCCGAGGGGTTAGTTGCCCACAATGCTCCACACAGACACAAGGGGCGCCCTCAGTGCGCTGGGCTCTGCTCTGGGCCTGGGCCCGGCGGGCTCGGGTTAACAGCCTCTGCCCGCGTGGAGTTCAGTCTCTCGTGTGGGGGCAGGAGAGGCGAGCTCAGGGGCGCGTGACTGTCCGGTGGAGGTGAGCGCAGAGGGTGGGGCAGCTCCGGGGACC
>NW_006300164.1:1672896-1674421 GCF_000327345.1 Myotis davidii | reverse complement strand
CCCGCCTCTTCTTCCCCCGGTTCCTGTCCACTGCCCCGTCCTGCCACGGTGCCCGGGTCCTCCCCGGCCACCCCTCGAGGAAACAGAGCCGAGACCACGACTTCCCTTTAAAAGAGGAGGTTCGGAGGTTCAGGCAGGAAGTGGCTGGGCTGAGACGCGACTGGGCCAGCCACCTGGCTTCGAGGGACGTTCTGCGTGTCTGTCACCTGCCCTGGCTGTTTCCACTGAGTCACTGGCAGGTCCTGGCGAGGGGGGAGGACAGTTAAGGCGCATCCTCGCCCTCAGGCTGGGCCGCTGGGGGACGGGGCTTCCTGTGGGGGCAGGGCAAGCAGTCGGCCAGGGCGGAGGGAGGGGGAGCTGGGTCCGGGCGCCAGGGCCGCGGTCAGGCTTCGGGGACCCAGAAGCGGGGTTGTCAGAGGAGGGGACCCGGGGAGTGACTGCTCCGCTCCCCACGTGCCAGGCCGCAGCCCGGAGGCCCCGTGCACTGCGCCTTTGCGGGGAAGGCCGGCTGGGCCGAGGGTCCTGGGCTGGAAGGACACCTTTCCTGTTTCATGTCTTGTCTATAAATAGTGAAAGGATGTGGCTGTTTGCAAAGGTGATTGGGCGTCTAGATTGCTTTCCTCAATAATGGGCGTAGGAGCGCCACAGACAGCCGCTCCGACGGCACCATAAAACCCCTGGTGGGCGTGCTGTGCGGCGGCCTCCCACCTCTCCAGGTGGAGGCTGGCTCTGCCCTTTAATATGCCCAGTTTACAGGTGGGAACACTGAGGCCAGCTTGGGAGCCTCCGCCTGCCTGGGCAGGCCTGTCTTGAACTTCCCACCTTCCCGGAGGCTTTAACGAGCGGCTGGCCCGGGGCGTCCTGGCTGTGGGGCAGGATGTGTTTGGTCCTGAAGGTTCCTGGCAAGGCGCGGGCTTGGCTGTCTCTAGGGGCCACCTGGAGGGTCTAGGCGACGCGAGGCCAGCCTGGCTCTGGTTTGCTGTGCCCCCTCGGACCTGCGTCTCCTCCTGGGGCCTCAGCTTCCTCCTCTGAGTGCAGGGCTTGGGTTAGGTGGCCCTGAAGCTCCCTTCCGGCTGCATCCCGGGAGGGCCCTGGGATGGACCTGCAGTGCCCGGGGGTGGCGGTGGGCAGCGCTGTGGTGGCAGAGGTGCCGCGAGTCAGGCCTGGCCAGGTGGCGAGGCAGGTTCTGCCGGTCTGGGGCCAGCCCTGGCCTCTGTTCTCACCACCTGGCCTGCTGGTGGGACGCACCTGCTGGAAGCCGGCATGATTGGCAGGCTCCCTGGGGGAGGGCGGGCCAGGGGAGCGGTGCCATTTCCTGAAGTCCCCTTCTCCTCCTGGCGCACCCCGCTCCCCGGGCTGGGCCCTGCCCCGCCCGTCCTCACCACTGGATCTGGGGGAGGAGGGAGATGCTCACAGTGTCTTGGTGGTACAGTACACGCATACATTTTGCCGCTTTGGCTGCTTACAGTATACCACTCAGTGGCCATTTAATATGTTCACAGGGGTGTTCAGCCATCACCATTGC
>NW_006300164.1:1671620-1672356 GCF_000327345.1 Myotis davidii | reverse complement strand
GCTCAGTGCTGGCCCGTGTGGCCGCCTCCCCAGCGGGCACGGAGCCCCCTGAGCGGGGCCGGTGTGTCCCTGGGTGTCAGCTCGGCCGGGCTTGCCCGCTCCCTGTGTGCTCGGGCTCCCTGCCAGCGCGAGGGCAGGAGGCAGCTGGGAGCCGGGATCCGGCCCCTTATGCTCGGACATAGATGGGGCCCTCTCCACACTGCGCTCGGGCTCTGGGGGCTCCCTGTCTCCTGCAGGCACCAGAGCGGCCTGGGGACCCTGGATGTGGTCCCTCTGGGCAGGCAGATGGGGGGATGTGAGCATCGGGCCCCTGCTCGTCCCCCAGGGTGGGGGATGTCCCCTCATCACCTGTGAGGCCCGTGGAATTCTGGGAGCAGAAACCCCTCCCGATGTCTCACCCCCGAGTGGTCCTTTCTTGCTGCGGGTCCCCCTCCCGGACCCCTGCTGCCCCTGGGACAGAAGCATTCTGGGAAATGTGGCCCCTACCCTCCTCCATGCCCCCCATGCTCAGGGGCCGGGACCAGGTTACCGTGACTTCCCAGGGGACGAGGTGAAGCGTTGCCCTCGCCCCGAGAAGAAGCGGCTGCTTGGCGTGGGTGCTGCCATCGGGTGGGTGAGGGCACCCCAGGGTGCGCAGCCATCACACCGCTCCTGCTGGGCCGCCCGTCCGGAGCCTGGGCTGAGGGGAGCCTCCCCCTGAGCAGCAGAGGCAGCCCCTGGGGCTCGGCGTTTCCTG
>NW_006300164.1:1670654-1671271 GCF_000327345.1 Myotis davidii | reverse complement strand
TGTCCCTGGCGGCCGCCCGCCCTGTCCCTGGCCCGGGTGACGGTGTCTCTGAAGTGCTTGCGTTGCTGGTTCTTTTAAGCTGCGTAAAAACTGGTCCCTGTCGCTCTGTTGACACCCCAAAGGCAGCCTCTCCGCCCAGCCCCGGCCTCCGGCAGGCAGGTCCCCGTCATAGGTCACAGGTCACAGGCTGGGCCCAAGGCAGGAGCTCGGCTCCTGAGTCACAGCTGAGCCACGGGCTCTGCCCTGGGCCTGGGTGTGGGGCGGCTAGACCTGCTGCGGGCCTGGAGTTCCTGAGCGGCTCAGGCCCAGGTGGCCTGGAGGGTGCTGCCGCCCGCAGACACGCCCCTGCCCACTCTCCAGGCCACGCGGGGCCAGGCTGCTGGGGCCAGGCTGCTGCGGGGACGCGGGGAGAAGGGGAGTGGCCTCCGGGAAGATCTGTCCCCTCTGAGCTGCAGGGACGGGACGGCCATGGCCCTGGGGCCCTGCCTCCCACCATTTCCTCTCGGTTTTGGTGGCTGATGAGTGGAAACGGCAGTTACTGGAAATGAGAGCGGTTGGGGGAGAAGCCAGCGTCTGAGTGTGTGTTTCCCTGACGGCTTTTCAGTAAGAGGCACCGG
>NW_006300164.1:1669677-1670323 GCF_000327345.1 Myotis davidii | reverse complement strand
GCAAGGGCACAGGCCCTGGAACCACCTGCCTCCCATGGGTGGGGGAGTGACCTCTCTGAGCGCCCCTCCTGGGCGGACGGGGACCCCACGTGGGAAGCACCCCTCGGCGCAGAGCGCGGCCTCCCTGCGTGTTCTCCAGCTCCGCGGCGTCTCTCGGATGATGAGAGACGGGCTGTGGGAGGGAGATGGGTGGTCCCCTGAGCCCCCCTCTCCCTGTCCCCCGAGCCCCCCTCTCCCCCCTGAGCCCCTTCCTGCCCACGGGCTCCTCCAGGGGCCAGGCTGCTGCGGCTTGGGGCAAGGTCATGCAAGGGCACAGGGCGGGACCCCCGCTTTCCGTATGGAAGTCCCCCCTCTCCCCCATAGCCCTCCATCCAGGCCAACTGGCCCAGCGTGTCCCCAGGGTGTCACAGGTAGGCCCCTCCCTCATCGGGCCACCCCGGCCTGGGTGCAGGTGGCTGGACTGTCTCCCAGCATTGGTGGTGTCCCCAGGCACCTTGGGGGCTGTGCTGGGCTTGGGGTGAGATAGAGGGCGGGTGGGGGGTCCGGGAGCCTGGTGGTCTGCCAAGCAGGGGTGGGGCTGGGGAGCCCTGGGCTGATGTGAACTGGGAGAGAAGTCCAGAGGGAAAGGGGGTTGGGCCCCGGAGGG
>NW_006300164.1:1669307-1669542 GCF_000327345.1 Myotis davidii | reverse complement strand
GGAAGCCGGTGCCCCACACTGTGGCCTCCTCAGGGCAGCCCCCGGCCGGCCCTGCCAGGGTCCCGCTGCCCAGAGTCAAGGGTGTCCTGGGAGCAGGGGAGGAATGCCCCGCGGCCAGCTTGCTGTGGGCTCCGGCCCCTCGTCCCCAGTGCCAGCGGGCGGTGACAGGTGTCCAGCGCTGGTGTGACCCTCCTGCTGGCAGAAGGGGTGCGGAGGAGCGGGGGCCCATCGGAGC
>NW_006300164.1:1668626-1669160 GCF_000327345.1 Myotis davidii | reverse complement strand
GCAGGCAGCTGCCCACCCTCCCTCTGCCCTCGGAGCTCCTGCCGGCCCTGAGCGGCCCTGGACGGCCTGTTCCCACTGTCCAGCCCCTCCCCCAACCTTGTGGACTCCTCTCGGAGTCTGCCACGGGGGGCTTGAGGAAGGCAGGCGCGCTGCTGGACGTAACCTGCGGGAGCCCCGTTTTCTCATCGGAAACGGGCCGGGTGCACCTGCAGGACGCGTCCCGGCAGGACGGCTGCAAGAGCCCGACGGGAAGTGCAGGTGGGGGCCTCCCTCTCTTCTTCCTGGGACTGGGATGAGGGGGTCCTTGGTGCCTCCCCTGAGTTCTCAGGACACTGAACCCAGTGCCAGGGCTGCCCCCGAGTGCCCGCGTCCCTCCCCCTCCCCTGGCATCTCTCCGGAGAGCAGAGCAGAGGCCAGAACCGGCCGGGATCGGGTTGGCTTTGGCGCAGCTCCGCCGGCAGTGGCTGACTTAATTAATCGACTTTGGGATTAAGTCCTCCGGCACCCGGCCTCGGCGCCCATCGATCCTGTGGC
>NW_006300164.1:1654106-1655041 GCF_000327345.1 Myotis davidii | reverse complement strand
GTTTTTCTCCTTCATGCAGTGCCTGCAACACATTGGGATTCTTCCTCATGTCAGGGCCTTCCACGAGCTCCAGCATCTGTCTGTAACACCTGACACCCAGATTTGCCCGACTGCCTCTCGTCCCTCAGGCCACGTCTTGTCCCCAAGTCTCACTCACATCCCCATGTGATCATCACAGCCCCTGTGCCCACTGCTTTCCCTTCATCACCTTTAGCCTCCATTTTTACTTGGCAAGATATTGTCTGTCTCCACTAGACCATAACTCAATGAATATTTTCTGAATGAATAAATAAACTGTAACCCTTATTTAAAATTAAGAAGCGGAGGAAACATGTTTCAGTTTTTCCTATTTTTGGATTCAGACACAGTTAACGGTACAGTGTCTGATCTTACAATGACATTTTCTGGAATAAGGCAAGTGTTCTTGGCTCTTTTCTTGACTGGACAGCGGGTGACTTTGGGCCCATCATTTAACCTTGCCTGTGCCTGGGCTGGGAGCTGCGACTGAGCCCCACCACTGTGGGACAGGGTTTGCATCAGGGAGGGAAGGGAGTAAGGATGGAGGAAGCAGGAAAAAGGGCCTCACATCCTCTGGGATTTTTAAGAAGCATATCCACTCCATCTCAAAACTATCACTACACACCACAAGGCTTATTTGCATCTACAGGCTGTTGTAAATAAATTGGTTTTATTTTCTGTTTCAGAGAAAAACCAAAAGAGTCAATTCGCATGAAGGCGGGGGTCCTTAGCTGAAATAGAGGCCAGTCACATGTAGACAAATGCATTGACAACTTCATCGTTGCTTATGCGGACATCAGTTTGTAATTAAATGGACCCAGTTCCCAGGCCTCTCCCCAGGAGCACCCCCGGCCAGGTTTTGTGTTTCAGCCGCTGTGAGGATGTGAGGACGCATTGTCTGCTCGCCTCCCGGCAGG
>NW_006300164.1:1651823-1652934 GCF_000327345.1 Myotis davidii | reverse complement strand
CCCTGGCTGCCTGTGGGCGGGAAGGGCGGGGCTGGAAGCAGGAAGGGTAGGAGGCCAGCAGATCCCAGGCTCCTGGGAGCGCAGGTCACCCTCACCCGTCAGGCAGGTGAGCAGGTGTCTGGACCCAGGTGTCTGCATGTGTCTGCAGGTGTGAAAGGGACCTGGGACCCTCTGCTGTGGCTCCTTGTCCCGGGGCTTGGGGAGGGGAGGGGAGGGGCTGGGAGCAGTTCCCTGGCACCCCTCGCCGGGGGCTTCTTCCGAGGAGCTGAGCTGTCCCATGCTCCCAGGGGAAAAGGACCCCAGGTGGGGGAGGCCCGGGCGGCCGGCAGAGTCCTTGAGCCCCGCCAGCCTGCCCTCCGGAGGTTGGGGTGCTGGGATGTGGGGCCACTGCGCTGGCTCTGACCAGGGAGGGGCAGAGGCCTTGGTCGGGGACAGAGTTGGGCTTGTTGCCCCCCCACTTCTCCGGCAGGAGTCTGGGGACCCTGGGCCTGGTCCCCTCAGGCCTGCGCTGCCCCGGCCTGTCTCCCACAGGTGCCCCTCTGGGCTGCACAGGGGCAGTTTCTCCTCCCGGGCGGGGGTTTCGGGAGGCCTGCCTGGTGGTGGCCCCGCGTCCGTGCCCATCTTGGTGGTTTGGGCAGAGGCTTCAGGGCCCCAGGGGGGTCTTTGCTTAGAGCCACAAGGCCAGGGTCTGGGGGTGGGGCTGCCCCAGTTGTCCACAGTGGCCCTGACCTCGCGGGGCTGGTCGCAGTGCACAGAGCAGGAGCCCAGGGACCCGACTCCTTCCTGGGCAGGAAGCCTGGGAGGGGAGGCGGTGCCGTGGGGCTTAGGGGGCGTGAGGGGTGGGAGGGGCCTCTGGCCCCTGAGCAACTGCTGTCAGGGTGGCTCGGAGGTCGAGGTCGAGGAGGCGGGAAGATGGGCTGAGGGGGAGGCCGCGTGGATGGCAGCTGGGTGGAGTCCCGCCGTCCAGCTACGCCTGGGCGGTCCTGCTGGTTAAGGACAGGTGGCCGCTCGGCTCGGTGAGCAGGGGCTGGGCCCGCGGGGCTGTCCCTCACGACATCGGGAGACTCGGCCGCTGCCCACCTTTGGGGTGGAGGCCCCGGTCCCGGCAGAC
>NW_006300164.1:1650486-1651424 GCF_000327345.1 Myotis davidii | reverse complement strand
GGGGTGGAGGGAGCTGTCATCTGTCCCCTGGGGGTGGCAGATGGCCGCTCAGCTCCGAAAGGAAAACAGCGCCATTTAGGATTAGTCCCGGGTGAAAGGTCGCGGCAACATCTGCCTGCGAGGCTTTCTGGGGTCGCATTTCTGCGGATGCGGAGCGCGCGGGGGAGGGGAGCCCCCAGCCCCACCTGTCACTCACCTGCTGCCTGCCAGGGCCGCGTGGGGGACGGGGGAGAAGGCGAGTGGAGGAGCAGACGCTGGAGTGACCCCCTTCAGGAGGGAGCAAGGAAGGGACAGCCATGCGAGGCCACCCAGCAGGGCCCAGGGCGGTTCCCAGAGGGACAGATCAGGCCAGCAGGAGGTGTGGCTCAGGTCACCCTCGGAAGCCCCGAATCCAGGCAAACATTGGGTGCGACTTCCCTCGCCCACCCGAGCAGCTGTCCCCACAAGACACACTGACCCGCTGGGACAGGTGTCGAGCACAGAGTGGCCGCCGGGGCCGTGTGGTCGCGCCCACGCTATAGACACACACACGTGTTGATTTCAGGGAGCAAGGGGGGAGAGAGAAACTTCAATGAACAGAACATCCTTGATCGGCTGCCTCCTGCACGCCTGCTACCAGGGATGGAGCCCACAACCCGGCATGTGTCCTGACGGGGAATCGAACCATGACCTCCTGGTTCATAGGTTGGCGCTCAACCACTGAGCCACCTTCTTAGGGAAGTCTGGTCGCCGGGCAACAGGTGTCTGTCTGTCCCTGGGAAGATCAGCGTTGTGGCCAGGCTGGGAGTCAGGTGCGGAGGAGAGCGGTGCGGGGCTGGAGCCGCTGGAGCTGGAGCCTAGGGGCCAGGCAGGCGCGGTCTCGGGACTGGCCCAGGCCCAGGCCCAGACCTGCTCACCTGGCGTCCTCCCTCCCTGGCTGCACCTGGAGCCCACCCTCC
>NW_006300164.1:1648473-1650208 GCF_000327345.1 Myotis davidii | reverse complement strand
GCACCTGCTCCCCGCCGCCTTTGTCCACTGCCAACGCCTGACGTACTGGGCGCCTTCTCCTCCCACCAGCCCGGCCTCCTGCAGCCTGGCTGTGCTGTGCCCGGGCCAGCGGGTCCTCCCAGGCCTCTACCTTGGGGTCCCCGTTCAGGACTGGGTGGCACGAGGGCCGAGAGGGGGTGTTTCCTAGGACGCTGCCCCAGGGCTCGAGGGTTCACTCATATCTGGGCAGGGCTTTCTGGTCCATTTGGGGGACACCCAGTGTCCAGACACATCAGGGTGCTGAGCGGGGTGTGCTGTAGTGGCGGGGTCCCCGCGGTGCCCCCGGGACCAGTGACAGAGGCCTAGCCCACAAAATGTAGGACACCGGGCAGCCTCCCCTCCCCTTGGAGCTGGGGGGGCAGAGAGTGAGAGGGAGGCGGGACCGGGCAGCTCCCACCGCTGGGATGGGCAGTGCCCTCTGCCCGGCACCCACCGCTGCCCGCTCTGCCGGCCGCTCGGAAAGAAAAGAGAGCCTTTTCTCCAAGTGGGAGCGGTAGCCAGCTCCTCCTGACAATGGGAGGCATTGAGGGCTGGGGGAGGTGCTGCCGCTGCCCCCTCCCCCGCCCGTTCCCAGTGAGCTCGGGCCAGGGCAGTGGCCTGTAACTGGATCCACACACTGTGGGAGCCCCAGCCGCCTTCCTGGACCCGGGGAGTGAGGCTTTGGGGGAGCCCCCAGGAGCCTGGCCTCGCGGGAGCCCCAGGGTTCCCCTGGCGTCGGCCCAGCGGCCCAGGCCTGAGTGGCTCTCGGCCCTCCCCCGGGGCAGCTTGTTTCTCTAAGCCAGTTGTTTGGGACTTTTGGCTTCTGGCAACAGATGGTGGGCCGGAGTGGCCATTTTGCGCCCTCCCCGTCCACCCTGCCCAAGCCGAGGCCACGGATAAAAGCCTTCAGGGGGACGGGGAGCCTGGGGGACAGGGAGCAGCCCAGCTGCCGATAAACGCTCAGGCCCCGGCCCCCACCACCCGCTGCCCTCAGGCCGGGCCTTCTCCTGGGGGGACCGCGAGGGGCGTGGGTGAGGGCTGGACAGCTGGCATTTAAATATGGCCACAGCTCCAGGGGCGGTGCCAGGGCAGCCCCCTCCTGCTGGGCTCTGGAAGGCGGACGATTCATGCCCAGGATTGAGCCCCTGTTTAGCCAGGGGACCCCCTGGCCCCCCGCCAGCTCCCCCACCCCCGCCCCAGTGCCCAGAGCTGTGGGTGCAGCAAGGAGGCCACCTTCCCAGGGCGCACGGGCGGCACGTTCTGCCTCAGAGGCTCTGCCCCTGGGAAGGGCACCGCCTGGCTGGTCCCAGGGCCTCACTGAGCTTTCCCGCCAGAGCGAGGCGGAGGTGCCCCTGGGGGGCGGGGGGATGGTCCAAGCTCCAGACGCCGGGCCACCAGGTGGGGGAGGGAGGCAGGAGGCCCCTCCGCTCACCTGCTCCCGAGGTGCCTGCAGTGTTCTGGGGGGACACAGGCCTGCCCGCCTGCCCCCGAGCTCAGGAAGGACCCCGGCACCTGTTTGTCTCGCTGTGAAGTGGGGGTTCCCATCCCAGCCTGTGCCGCCTGAATGTCTCTTGGGAAGACCTGATCCCACAGGGAATGAGCCGGGTGAGGGTGGGGCGGGCGCCAAGCTGAGCCCAGCGAGGTCCCTGGGAGGCATCTCCGTCGTGGGAAGCCCAGAGGGGGACGGGGGCCACGACGGAGTTCAGAACCTCCGCCC
>NW_006300164.1:1647122-1647867 GCF_000327345.1 Myotis davidii | reverse complement strand
TTCGTTGGGCCGTTGGGGACTGTGATCCCCACACAGCTCCGAGCCTCCACCCGAGTCCCCGCTGCAGCCCTGGAGCTGTGGGTTCTGCTGCCTGCGTGGCCCCCCCTCGCCGCCTCCTGCTGCCCAGGGGCCAGGGCCCTAGGACAGTGACGGGAACCTTCTGAGCTCGGCGAGTCAGCGTTTTGAAAAACCCCAACTTAACTCTGGTGCCGCGTCACATAGAGAAACTTTTTGATATTTGCAACCACAGTAAAACAAAGACTTATATTTTTGACATTTATTTTATATATTTAAATGCCATTTAACAAAGAAAAATCAACCAAAAAAATGAGTTCGCGTGTCACCTCTGACACGCGTGTCATAGGTTCGCCATCACTGTCCTGGACGGAAGTTCCTGGGAGTGTGGGCTAAGAAACTCGGACACAGGCCCCGTCAGACCTGGGCCCCTGGCAGGGGCTCAGCCTCTGGAACCTGGTCCCTCGTTGACAGAAAGATGGCCATGTTGGGCGGCGGGTCCGGGGGGTTAAAGAGAGGATGCCGCTCGGCCCCTCCCAGCCCCACACCTCCGGGTCCTGGGGGGAGGCCGCCCTGGGGGCAGGGCAGCCAGAGTGCCCCTCTCACCCGCCTCGCCCACCAGGGAAGACGTGCCAGCAGGCGGACCCGTGCGCCTCCAACCCCTGTGCCAATGGCGGCCAGTGCCTGCCCTTCGAGGCCTCCTACATCTGCCGCTGCCCGCCCGGCTTCC
>NW_006300164.1:1646124-1646766 GCF_000327345.1 Myotis davidii | reverse complement strand
GGCGCCACCCCAGGCCCCCACCTGCCTGTTTCTGACGGGTGGGCGTTGCTGTGACTGGACAGCTGGGCCCACAACCCCCAGGGGCCCCAGGACCCCCGCAGCCCCTGGAGGGGCTCCTTGGGGAGGCCTGGCCCTGCCCAAGTCTGGCTGGGCCTTCTTGGCACTCCCTCTGAGCAGCAGGCACAGCCTCTCTGGAGTCCCCTCATCTTGGGGTCCCTAGAGCCCCGTGCACGGTGCAGAACTCCCTGCTGTGGGAGCTCTCACCCGTGCAACCCGGGGCTTCCCCTGGTTCCCGGGGGTGGGGCTGGTCCTCCCTCCTGTCTCCTGGGCTCCCGTGGGTGCGGTGGGGGCCCCGGCAGGCACCCGTACCCCTTCTGTCCCCCCAGCAGGCCCGCAGCACCAGGTCATACTGGTCTTCCATCATAGTTTAGGTTGCTGGCGACCTAAAAATAATAATGAAACCTTTGGTCTGTCAGCTGCAGACAGGGAGGTGGGACCCCAGCAGGGGAGTGGGTGGGGTGTGGTTCCTCGGGGGCACAGTGCCTGGCTGACCCAGGGATGACCTGGGGGTGGCCCCAGCCCCCACGCCACCCGCCAGACTGGGCCCTGCAAAGAGGAAGTGTGTTCTCGGCCGTCACGCCC
>NW_006300164.1:1644008-1645808 GCF_000327345.1 Myotis davidii | reverse complement strand
CCCCAGGCTCTCTGTTCAGATTCCTTCTTGGGGGCTGCGTGACCTCGAGCCGGGGCCTCCGTGCTGGCCCTGCCTGGGCGGGTGGGGGAGCCCTGGTCGGGGTGAGCCCAGCTCTCCAGCCCTCCAGCCCACCCACTTTAGGAGATCCTTTGAGGCGCGGGGCCCCCCAACATAGCGGGAAGCAGAACACGGGCCCTGACTCTGATGTGGGGTGCTCCCCACACCACTCCGACTTCCATTTGGCTTTTGCTCCGGGGAGCTGGGGGGCGGGAGGGCACTCGGCCTCTAAGGGCAGGGTGTTCAGAGGCGGGGGGCGGGGGGAGTTAATGGGTGGCTGTTGCCAGACACACCTCTCCGGGCTGATCATTGACCGCGGGAGGTGTGTGCTTAACAGCTGATGGGCAGGGAGCCCCACGGAGGTCGGCCCCGGGTTGGGAGGAGCTGGGCACAGTGGCTCTGGGCGCCCCTAGGACTGCCCACCTGGTCCTGCCCACACCACTGCCCAGCGTGGAGGCCTCCATCCCCTGTGGCTCCTGTAGTGGGGTACTTCCCCTGCACAGCGCCTGGCCCGCAGGCAGCGCCCGGCCACGGAGCCGCTAGGCACTCGCGGTCACAGAAGGGTTTCTGTGGGGACCCTCAGAACCTGTGCCCATGAATCTGTCCGTCCAACTGCCCTTCTTAAAATATATATATATATATACACACACCACATACGTGTATGTTTTTATTGATTTCAGAGAAGGGAGAGAGAGAGAAAAACATCAACGATGAGAGAGAATCGTGGATCGGCTGCCTCCTGCACGCCCCACACTGGGGATCAAGCCCGCAACCAGGCCATGTGCCCCGACCAGGAATGGAACTGTGACCTCCTGGTTCCTAGGTCGACACCCAACCACTGAGCCACGCCGGCCAGGCCCAGCTGCCCTTTACAGACGATACCTTGGAGAGAATCGTGCTGCTTGGTCACAGGAGTGGGGAGGGCAGGGATGGGGTACGGACCCCAAGGCAGCAGGCGCCGCAGGGCAAGGGCTGACCGGACCCGGGCGCTCTCCCCACAGGCTTCACCGGCCAGAACTGCGAGGAGAACGTCGATGACTGTCCAGGGAACAGCTGCCAGAACGGGGGCAGCTGCGTGGACGGCGTGAACACCTACAACTGCCGCTGCCCGCCCGAGTGGACAGGCACGTGCCGCGGGCCAGCGGGTGGCCCTCCCCCCCCACCCCCCGTCACACTGCTGCCCACGGGAGGCGGCAGTGAGGGCTCAGAGCCCGGGCCTGGCCAGGAGGACGGTGTGACCTGGGGCAGCCCCTCTGCCCGTGACCAGGGTCTGAGCCGCCCCCCGCCCCAGGGGTCAGCGTAGACGTGGGCATTGGCAGCCCGGGCCCAGGCAGCACTGTGCCAGAATCCAGTCCCCAGGTTTGAGCCCAGCTGGTTGGGTAGGACCTAGGGACGCTGGTCAGTGATGCAGTCCCGGCCCTTGGGGCCCACCATTCGGAGGGGTTGGCAGGCACGTGTGGGCCCCAGTGTGCCTGTGTGCACAGTCAGAGCAGAGAGAGAAGCCACCTGGTGCCCGTGGCGAAGGGGAAGACGTGACTCAGGCTGGCACGGAGTGGAGGAGCCCTGGAAGGCTTCCTGGTGGAGGCGGACCCTGCGCCTGGAGGGTGGGGTCTCTGCTGGGGTGGAGGGTCTGGAAGCAGCCGCCCGCCCGGCCCAATGGTCCCGGTGCCCCGCAGGTCAGTACTGCACCAAGGACATGGACGAGTGCCAGCTCATGCCCAATGCCTGCCAGAATGGCTGCAC
>NW_006300164.1:1643188-1643868 GCF_000327345.1 Myotis davidii | reverse complement strand
GACCGCGTGGCTTCCTTCTACTGCGAGTGTCCCCACGGCCGCACGGGTGAGGGCGGTGCGGTGACCCGGCCTCCGGGGGCCAGGCCTGGTGCACATCACCTCACCCGGACGCACGGCTGGCTTTGCGAAGGGGCAGGGGGTGCCTGCGGTCAGGCCCGCTGGGGATTAACCCGCGTGCCTTGGGACACTCAGCAGGGTCATTCAGAAGCCCTGGCCAGTGTGGCCCAGTGGATAGAGCGTCGGCCTGTGGACTGTAAGGTCCCAGGTTTGAGTCCGGTCAAGGGCACATGCCCAGGTTGCAGGCTCGGTCCCCAGTAGGGGGCGTGCAGGAGGCAGCCAGTCAATGGTCCTCTCGTCATTGATGTTTCTCTCTCTCTCCCTCCCTCTCCCTTCCTCTCTGGAATCAATAGAAAAATACTCTATTTAAAAAAGCATCGCAGTGGGAGGCCCTTCCCCAATGGTCTGGGTGGGGTAGAGTGGGGGGTGGGCAGTGCCCGCTGATGCCGACGCTCCGCCAGGTCTGCTGTGCCACCTCAACGACGCCTGCATCAGCAACCCCTGCAACGAGGGCTCCAACTGCGACACCAACCCCGTCAACGGCAAGGCCATCTGCACCTGCCCCTCGGGGTACATGGGGCCGGCCTGCAGCCAGGACGTGGACGAGTGCTCACTGGGTACGC
>NW_006300164.1:1642722-1643125 GCF_000327345.1 Myotis davidii | reverse complement strand
GGGGAGGCGGGCAGGTCCCTCCCAGACTGTTGGAGGCTGGGGTGCTGGGAACAGCCCCTGACCGCGCTGCGCCCCCAGGTGCCAACCCCTGTGAGCACAAGGGCAAGTGCATCAACACGCTGGGCTCCTTCGAGTGCCGGTGCCTGCAGGGCTACACCGGCCCACGCTGCGAGATCGACGTCAATGAGTGCGTCTCGAACCCGTGTCAGAATGACGCCACCTGCCTGGACCAGATCGGGGAGTTCCAGTGCATCTGCATGCCCGGTGCGTGGATCGCTGGGGGAGCTGAGGGGGGCAGACGGCCCCCAGCATCCGGGGAGACCCAGGGAGGCCCAGCCTGCGGGCAGAGCAGAGCGCGGGGCACTGGGGGGTGGGCCCAGGCGCCCGGAGCTGCAGGGCGGTG
>NW_006300164.1:1641890-1642459 GCF_000327345.1 Myotis davidii | reverse complement strand
GGTGGCCCCGCCCCAGCCCGGGTCTCATTCTGCAGGAGCCCTGCCTGTCCTCCCCCTCAGAAATGGATGGGGGCGTCCCGGCCGGGGCGCACTACCCCTCATCGTGCTGGGTGTGCTTGCAGGGATCGCGGAGCCGGGGGGCCAGAGATGCGCCTCCTTGCTGCTGGGGTTCCCTGGAGGGGAGGGCACCCGGGGACCCCGGAGGGGTTGGGTAGGAGGAGGCACCAGCCCAGCTCTGGGGGCTCCTGGCTGGCGGGGAGGGCGCCATGGACACGGGGACTCCTGGAGCCCCAGGAGGCTGAGTCTGTCCCATGGAAGCAGGTCAGAGCCTTGAGGTCCTGAGATGCAAATCGGCCTCCCCAGACACCATGGGGAACCCAGTCTCCACCTGCCTGGGCTGTAGCCATGGCAACCAGTTGCTCTGGGGCAAGCCCTTCTGTGGGGCCCCGAGAGGTGGGCCTGGGGCTGAGAGCTGACAGGAGGAGAGCGCTCTGGGTCGGGGTGCTGCGTCCCTGCGGAGCACATGCAGGGGGCCCCTTGCGGGAACCTCCGTGTGGTCCGGCTGGGGC
>NW_006300164.1:1640056-1641829 GCF_000327345.1 Myotis davidii | reverse complement strand
AGTTATATTAGTTCACACAAACACTCCATCCATGCTTTTGTTCCGGCCCTCCGGTCCAGTTTAAGAACCATTGTGGCCCTCGAGTCAAAAAGTTTGCCCACCCCTGTCTTAGACCCTGTTTTCCCATCTTTATTTTTTTTAAATATATTCTATTAATTCTTTACAGAGAGGAAGGGAGAGTGACAGAGAGCCAGAAACACCGATGAGAGAGAAACATCGACCAAATGCCTCCTGCACACCCTCTACTGGGGATGTGCCTGCAACCAAGGTACATGCCTTGACTGGAATCAAACCTGGGACCCTTCAGTCCGCAGGCAGACGCTCTATCCACTGAGCCAAACCGGTTTCGGCTTTTTCACATTTTTTAAAGTATTTTTTTATTGACTTCAGAGAGGGAGCCGGAGAGAGAAATATCAATAATGAGAGAGAATCACAGATCGGCTGCCTCCTGCACGCCCCCCCACTGGGGATCAAGCCTATAACCCGGGCCTGTGTCCTGACCCAGAATCAAACTGTGACCTCCTGGTTCATAGCTCGGTGCTCAACCCTTGAGCCACGCCGGCCGGGCAAGGCGTCTCTCCAGAAAGGACACCTCCCCGGTCCTCCCTGCCAGGGCACCAGTGACCTGGGTCTGGTGGCAGAGCTCAGGGCAGGGGATGGCGTGGCGCCCAGGGAGCAGCCGTCCTGAGCTCGGCCCCCGCCCTGCAGGCTACACGGGGCCCCACTGCGAGGTGGACATCGACGAGTGTGACCCCGACCCCTGCCACTACGGGTCCTGCAAGGACGGCGTGGCCGCCTTCACCTGCCTGTGCCGGCCCGGCTACACGGGCCACCACTGCGAGACCAACATCAACGAATGCCACAGCCAGCCCTGCCGCCACGGGGGCACCTGCCAGGACCGCGACAACGCCTACCTCTGCCTCTGCCTCAAGGGGACCACAGGTGCCGGCCAGGGCTCGGTGTCGGGGGGCAGGGGGCGCGGCTGCGGGGCTCAGGAGCTGACCCCCACGTGCCCCTCGCCCCGCAGGACCCAACTGTGAGATCAACCTGGATGACTGTGCCAGCAACCCCTGCGACGCGGGCACGTGCCTGGACAAGATCGACGGCTATGAGTGCGCCTGCGAGCCAGGCTACACGGGTGAGCGGTGCTGGGGGTCAGGGGCCCCCCCCAGCTCCATCCCGCAGAGCCCTGCTCATGGCCTGGCCTTGGGCTGAGGCTGTGCTCAGAGGTCAGGGTCAGCGACGGCCCTGGGCCCTCACCCGGGGCAGGACGGTGTAGGGAGCCGCCCAGGGCCCACTGTCGGGCTCCAGCGGCACCGGGGATCCGCGGGCACCTCAGCCGGCCCGGCGGGCTGAGAACACAGCCAGGGTCCAGGGCACCGTCTGCCTCTGCCTCCACCATCTGCCCCAAGCAAGTCCTGGCTCTCGGGGCCCCAGGTGCCCCCTTAGTCAGAGGGCACAGTGCAGGCTCTGCCCCTGGGTCACTGGGAGGGGGACTTGCTCTAGTGCCGGTGAGCGCCCGGCACAGAGCGTGGGCCAGGCTGGCTGGTGCCACAGGTGACACTCGTGTAAGATGCCAGCTCGGCCCAGCCACATGGCTCAGTGGTTGAGCGTCGACCTATGAACCAGGAGGTCTAGTTTGACCAATATATATTAAAAAATAATAAAAATGCCGGCTCGGCCGGTGTCCCCGCGGAAAACAGGTGAGGGGTCGGTTATGATCCCGGTTTAACGGGAGGAAACGGGCTCGGGCCAGAGCCTGCTCACCAGGAC
>NW_006300164.1:1638554-1639852 GCF_000327345.1 Myotis davidii | reverse complement strand
GCCATGTGCCGCCCTGAGCCACCGGGCCTCGCGGGCACAGTGCCGGCTCTGGGCGGGTCCTCGGGGTCCCTGGGACTCGGTGCCTCTGGTTCGTGAGATGTAAGAAGCGGCTGTTGTGGGTTTCGTCTGGCTCCTCGGGTCTACGAACGCCGAAGGGGCATGTTTTTTTAAGTATTTTTCATTGATTTTTAGAGAAAGAGGGAGGGAGAGGGAGAGAGAGAGAGAGAAACATCAATAATGAGAGAGAATCAGGGATCAGCCGCCTCCTGCACACCCCACACTGGGAATCGAGCCCGCACCCCGGGCCTGTGCACTGACCGGGAATCGAACCCAGAACGTCTTGGTTCCTGCTCAACCACTGAGCCCCGCGGGCGGGGCAGGAGCACCTTTTACTCCTCACAAGCGCCTTCCGCCACCCCTGAGCTTACGTTGAGGAGGTGGCTGAGGAGCCTGAGGGTGGGGTGGGTGCCAGCAGCCACGCCTGTTGTTAGAGGCGCAGGTGCGGTGTGGACGGTGGCCGGGGCCGCTGGCTGCTCCCTGCTGCTCACAGGGTCCAGAGGGCTCCGGGCGGGGAACCGTCACGGCGAGGAGGGTGGTCGCCCACAGAGGGGGTGCAGCTGCTCGCCCTGGCCCCGCCCCCCCCTCTCTTGTGTCTCCCGTGTGGCTGTGCCGGGTCTCCCCTCTTACGATAAACCCCAAGTCTAGTAAGTGAGCTCTTTCCTGAGTTCTGGGAGCTGGTCTAGCCAATTGCCAAGCTGCAGGGGGGTTGGGGTGTGGAGCCCCTGTGTGTGGGTGGTCGGTCAGGAACGCAGGTGGCCCTAGGGCTGGTGATTGGCGTTTGACGTGGGGGGGGCTGGTGGGCCCGGGCCCTTCGCCCTCGTTTGGTGTCGGAAGTCTTAGGGTGCAGAGGGGGAAACGGAGCTTTCTGACGCCCATTACATGCCCGTATCGCTCTGTCTGCACGGGGCCATTGAGGTGGGCAGGGGCCCTGTGCCCCCATTTGGCACAGAGAGGGTACACACTGGGTTCAGGGCCACACAGCCAGGGCTGGTGGGTGCTGGTGCCCCACCTCAAAGGACTGAGGGTCAGAGGGGACGGCCGCCTCCACGCCATGCGACCAGGAGCATGTGGGGGTGGGAACGCCCACCTCGGCCGCCCCTGAGCCGCCTGGTTCCTCTGCAGGTACAGATGTGACTGCGACCCCGGCTGGAGCGGGGCCAACTGTGACGTCAACAACAACGAGTGCGAGTCGAATCCCTGTGTCAACGGCGGGACCTGCAAGGACATGACCAGCGGCT
>NW_006300164.1:1637938-1638225 GCF_000327345.1 Myotis davidii | reverse complement strand
CGTGGGGTGTGTGGGGGCTTTCAGGGGGCCGCCTTGTCTGCGTGCTCGACAGCCCCTCCCAGAGGTTCTGCTCTGCACGCGGGGCCTTAGGCCGGCTGCTTTCGGGCCTCGTTGCCAGATGAGGAAGGCCCGGCCGTGTGGCTCAGTGGTGGAGCGTCACGGTTCAGTTCCCCGTCAGGGCAAATGCCGGTTTCGGGCTTGACCCCCAGGAGGGAGTGTGCAGGAGGCAGCCGATCAATGGTTTTCTCTCGTCATTGATTTTTCTCCCTCTCCTCCGCTTCTTCCTG
>NW_006300164.1:1617468-1619073 GCF_000327345.1 Myotis davidii | reverse complement strand
AGCCTGCCCTTTGTCCTCCCACAGTCTGGGAGCCCTCAGAGGATGTCTGACCTATGTCTTAGGCCTTGGTGGAGCGAGTCTAAGCCAGTAGTCAGACATCCTTAGCACTGCCATGGAGGCAGGAGTGGCTCCTGCCACCACTGCTGCACTCGCCAGCTGTAAGCCTGGTTTCTGGGTGAGCGGTGCTCCGCCTTTGGGAGCGCACTGACCACCAGGGGGTAGCTCCTGCATTGAGTGCCTGTCCCCTGGTGGTCAGTGCACATCATAGCAATTGGTTGAATGGTCAAATGGTCAAACGATTGCTTAGGCTTATCTATAATAATAAAAGTGTAATATGCTAATTAGACCAGATAGCCAAACGACCTTCCGGATGAAGCCGTGGTGGCGGGGGCCGAGGCAGAGGCGGTTAGGGGTGATCAGGCAGGCAGGCAGAGAGGTTAGGGGCCATCAGGCAGGCAGACAGGCAAGCAGTTAGGAGCCAGCAGTCTCGGTTTGGGAGAGGGATGTCCGACTGCTGGTTTAGGCCCGATCCCGCAGGGGTTCTGGATTGGAGAGGGTACAGGCTGGGCTGGGGGACCTCCCTGACCCCATGCACAAATTTCGTGCACTGGGCCTCTAGTACATATATAATGAGTCTGGATGGGAATATTGTGTCTATTTTTTAATGTCTTCTTTTATGTTTTTCATTCCTATTGTCATTGATTATGCATGAAAGTCAACCAAAAAGTAGGTAAATAGAGTGTGTGTGTGTGTGTGTGTGTGGGGGGGGTGTCTGGTGCAGAGCGGGGCGCCGGAACAGTGGCTCAGGCCCTTGGCCCGGCGCAGGGCACAGCACGCGCTGACGGGCACACTGACCGCTGTCCCCTCCTCAGGCCCCAACTGCCAGACCAACATCAACGAGTGTGCGTCCAACCCGTGTCTGAACCAGGGCACCTGCATCGGGCCTCGTTGCCAGATGAGCATAAACGCATAGAGGATGGCCCGGCCGTGTGGCTCAGTGGTGGAGCGTCATGGTTCAGTTCCCCGTCAGGGCAAATGCCGGTTTCGGGCTTGACCCCCAGGAGGGAGTGTGCAGGAGGCAGCCGATCAATGGTTTTCTCTCGTCATTGATTTTTCTCCCTCTCCTCCGCTTCTTCCTGAAGTCAATTAAAAATAAAAAAGTGCGGGATGCCCAAGAGAGGGCTGCAGTATAAGTAGGCCCCGATATTTCACCCGGCGGCCTGCTCAGGGGTGAGGCGGTGGAGTCCTCGGCACTCATACATGGAATATAAAACAAAAAAGTAACAAATGAACAAATAAAACAAAAACAGACTCATAGATACAGACAACATATTGGTGGTTACCAGAGGGGTGAGGGGAGGATGAAATGGTAAAGGCAGCCTCTCTTCTCCTCCCGGCCGAGGGGTCACAGGAACCGTCCCTCCAGGAGAGCTATGCAGAGTTAAAAACCACAAGGCCACACCATGGACACTGGGGGTGGGCCAGGGTGCTGCTCCCGGCGGCGGGGCCCTGGGAGTCCTGAGACAGCCCTGCCGGGGGGCGGGGGCGAGGTGGGGGGCCTGTGGTTCCCATGACATCGGGTGGCCGGAGGCCAGAGCCGTGTTT
>NW_006300164.1:1616709-1617364 GCF_000327345.1 Myotis davidii | reverse complement strand
GGAGGCGGGAGGCCGGCGGGAGGAGCCTCCGGTGCTGACCTGCTTCCCGTCCGCCCGCTTCCTGCTTCCCTTCGCACAATTGTCGGAAACTCTGGCCAGTTTCCTGCCTGCCCGGGTCACCGTGGAAACCGAAAGAAAGAAGGGCCTGGAAAATCGCAGCGGCCGGCCAGCGAGATAACGGCCGTGAGGAAGATAACGCTTCCTCGGCCCGGCCCTGCGCCCGTAAACAGGAAGACGGCGCGGGCTTTCGGGGAGAGATTGTGGCCGGTGTGCAGGGGCGCTCGCCAGGCCCCCGCTCTGTCCCCGGGTCCTGCCGCAGCCCCGGGCTCCCCGATAACTAGGATGTGCCCCGGCTGGAGCTGGCGCAGCCCCCACAGTGGCTGGCCTGTGCCCTGTGGTCACTGCCATGTTCCCTGGCCTCGCTTGATGGGCGCCTCCTGCCTGGTACACGAGAGGCGGGGACCAGGCCCGAGGCCCCCACGTGCATGGGGGGCGCCAGCCCTGACTGCCAGATGCTCCTTGGGGGCGAGGCACAGGCTGTGCCCTGCAGCCCCTGGGAGCCAGGTGTCCATCCGGTTTGCCTCGAGCCCGAGTTCTGGGTCCCAGCCCAGCCCGGAGTTGACCCGGGGCCTGACGTGCAGCCCCGCTGGTCTCC
>NW_006300164.1:1615912-1616394 GCF_000327345.1 Myotis davidii | reverse complement strand
CCTCCAGCCCCTGCAGGAACGGCGGCGAGTGCAGGGCGTCCGAGGACTACGAGAGCTTCTCCTGCGTGTGCCCGGCCGGCTGGCAGGGTGAGGCCGCTGCTCCCCCAGCCCCGGCCCGTTTCCATGGAGCCCAGGAGGGCGGCCCCAGGGTTCGGGTGGATCCGGGAGGGAGGGAGGGAGCTCTCCTCTCTGGAGATGAGCCGGGGTTCTGAGCCACCTGCAGGGGGACTCTCTTAGCAAGAACCCACCTCGCCCTTCCTTTCCTCCTGGGCGTCCCCAAGGCCCACCTGGGCTAGAGCCCCCGGACATGAGGAGAGGCCAGGAGGGGGCTGAGGTGACGCTCCCTCCCCCCCAGGGCAGACCTGCGAGGTGGACATCAACGAGTGCGTGAAGAGCCCGTGCCGCCACGGCGCCTCCTGCCAGAACACCAACGGCGGCTACCGCTGCCACTGCCAGGCGGGCTACACGGGGCGCAACTGCGA
>NW_006300164.1:1613544-1615310 GCF_000327345.1 Myotis davidii | reverse complement strand
TGCGCACGGGGCCTGGCAGCCTGGTCCCCGGGCAGGCGTCCACCCGTCACGCAGAGCTGGCCAAGCGGAGCCGGACCGCTCCTGTCCTGCAGGGCTCCTCGTTAGAGGGCCATGGTCAGGTGGCGAGGCAGGAGCCAGGGACCCTGGTGGTTTAAGAGCTGGTGAGCCTCCTTCCAGACAAGGAGAACGTGGAACTCATCTTGTTTCCTTTTTTACCTTGGCTGCCGGGAAGCTCGCACTAAATGTCTTCGTTCCCGTCTCCTGTGTTATCTACATGAGCTCTGATGTTCCTCTTGTTTTTCCCTTAACCCCGGAGTGTTAGAAAGCTCCCCTCAGGATGAGCTGTAAGGAAGGCAGAGGAAAAGGAGGGGGTGTAATGGGGTTTGTGAGTCTGAGGCCCCCAGTCCTGTGTCAGGGGCTCCCTGAGGCTGCCGTGGGCCTCCGTGAGGTTCGTCAGGCTGCTGCTGGCCCGGTGTGTCCGTCAGGCCCCCGTGGCCACGGTCTAAGCCAGCGTGGCAGGTCCTACGCCCCAGTCACCCTCCGGCGCCTGCCCACCTGCAGCTCCTGCTTCAATGGCGGCACCTGCGTGGATGGCATCGACTCCTTCACCTGCCTGTGCCCGCCTGGCTTCACGGGCAGCTACTGTGAGCACGACATCAACGAGTGCGACTCGCGGCCCTGCCTGCACGGCGGCACCTGCCAGGACAGCTACGGCACCTACAAGTGCACCTGCCCGCTGGGCTACACCGGCCTCAACTGCCAGGTGAGTGAGGAGAAGGGAGCCGCTGGGCCCGCTCCCGGCGGCCCAAGGGGAGAAGAGCCTGGCTGCGGGGCTGGGTGCCCGCAGGCACGTGCTCCTGGGGGTCTGGATGGCCAGCCTGGCCCTGGCCTGGCCTGTGCTGCCCCCGGAGGAAGCAGAGGTGCTGGACGGGCGGTCATCCAGGTCAGGGAGCAGAGGTTTGTGGGGAGCGCCGAGACCAGGTGATGCAGGCGAAGATTGGTTGTACAGGATTTTTTGTTTTGCTTTAATATATCCTTATTCCAGAGAGGAAGGGAGAGGGAGAGAGAAACATCAATGATGAGAGAGAATCACTGATCGGCTGCCTCCTGCACGCCCCCCACTGGGGATCAAGCCTGCAACCTGGGCCTGTGCCCTGACCCAGAATCAAACCCGGGACCCTTCAGTCCACAGGCCAGTGCTTTATCCACTGAGCCAAACTGGCTAGGGTAGCTGAGGAAGGATTATTAAAAGTTCATGTTTTTATAGGAAATATACAAAACTATTAATGGTTGACCTTCCCGAGGAGATTTTCACATGAAATACCAATTACAAAAACTCCCAGCGAAAGTGTCTACTGATACAAGACCTTCCTTGGAGGAAAGGGGTCTGGATTTGCTGGGGCAGGGGGAGTGGGGGAGAGAGAGAGAGAGAGAGAGAGAGGCCCCGCCCAGTCCCAGGCTGCCCCTGAGCAGTGGGAGCCCGCGGGCCTCAGTCTCCACCGCTGTGGGATGGGCGTGAGGTTTCCTGGTGCGCGTGGGCTGCGTGGCCGGGAGGGGGGTATGAACGCTGCCCTGCGCCCCCAGAACCTGGTGCGCTGGTGTGACTCCTCGCCCTGCAAGAACGGCGGCAAGTGCTCGCAGACCAACGTCCTGTACCGCTGCGAGTGCCACAGCGGCTGGACCGGCCTCTACTGCGACGTGCCCAGCGTGTCCTGCGAGGCAGCCGCCCGGGAGCGAGGTAACCGCGTGACCCCTCCCAGCCCAGG
>NW_006300164.1:1612553-1613462 GCF_000327345.1 Myotis davidii | reverse complement strand
GCGGGCTCTGCATGGACGCGGACAACACGCACCACTGCCGCTGCCAGCCGGGCTACACGGGCAGCTACTGCGAGGACCAGGTGGACGAGTGCTCGCCCAGCCCCTGCCAGAACGGGGCCACCTGCACCGACTACCCCGGCGGCTACTCCTGCGAGGTGGGGACCCATCCCGGGGGAGGGAGGGGTGTGTCTGGTGTGGCACTGAGTGCTGGGCCCTGGGTTAGGAGCCAGCTCAGTAGGGAAGACTCAGCCCAGCAGATGCAGACACCTTTTAGTCCCATGAAGGTAGAGCCAGGGTAATCAGGGAAGACTGCCTGGAGGAGGTGTCCCGAGGGGGAGGAGGGAGTGGCTGGAAGAAGAAGATGCACTGAGAAGTTGGACAGGGTTTCCCTCCTGTAGGATTTTTTTCCCCCTTGTTCACCTGACACCCCTCCTGAGACCCCCACATCTCTCAGGAGATGGGGCCTGGCCCCTGCTCTGGGCCATGACTTAGTTTATGGGAGCCCTTCTCAGGGTCGGCTGGACAAGAGTCTGCCTCCAGGTCAGCCCGATGTGAGGAGCCCAAGGCCTCACCAGGCAGGAGGGCAGCTTGTGTGGTTCTGTCAGCACGGCGGGGGGGTGGGGGGGCAGCTCACACCCCGGCTACCCACAGAGCCACAGCGCCACCCCTTGTTGTCTCCCTGACAGTGCGTGGCCGGCTACCACGGGGTGAACTGCTCCGAGGAGATCAACGAGTGCCTGTCCCACCCGTGCCAGAACGGCGGCACATGCATCGACCTCACCAACACCTACAAGTGCTCCTGTCCCCGGGGCACACAGGGTAAGGTCGCCACACCGGGGCTGAGGTCCAGAGGAAGTGGGCCGTCGAGCCCCCTGTGCCTGGCCAGAGGCATCCCGGACTGGCCAGAGC
>NW_006300164.1:1610085-1612177 GCF_000327345.1 Myotis davidii | reverse complement strand
CAACACCGCCCGCGGCTTCATCTGCAAGTGCCCGGCGGTAGGTGCTGCACCCGGGGTGGGCGGGGAGGGCCCTGGCCTTGGGTGGCCGCTGACACCCCTGCACCGAGGGCCTGGCCCTGCTCACAGGTCTGCTGAGGCCTCCCCCGTCCTCAGGCCCCTCAAGGTCTTCTCTCGTGTCCGTGAACTTGACTTAGAGCAGTTTTATTTATTTACCGTATTTGCCGGCGTATAAGACGATTTGTTGGCCCTGAAAAATATGCCTCCAAGGGGGGGGTCGTCTTATACGCCAGGTACACTTCAGATAGACTGCCCATAGTGCTTGCCCCGTGCCATAGTGGCCTCCCGATGCCCGCCCACTTCATTCCACATACCGTTCAGGCATCAGCAGCGCTGCTGGGTGTATGCTCGGCTGTTATGCGATTTTGCTGTTATGCGATTTTACCACCCTCGCAAAATCGCACACAGCCGACCATACACCCAGTATGATAGCGCAAAATCGCGAATCTTCAATGCATATGTAAAGAAATATACGGTAACCCGAATTTACCACCCTCGCAAAATCGCACACAGCCGACCATACACCCAGTATGATAGCGCAAAATCGCGAATCTTCAATGCATATGTAAAGAAATATACGGTAACCCGAATTTACCACCCTCGCAAAATCGCACACAGCCGACCATACACCCAGTATGATAGCGCAAAATCGCGAATCTTCAATGCATATGTAAAGAAATATACGGTAACCCGAATTTACCACCCTCGCAAAATCGCACACAGCCGACCATACACCCAGTATGATAGCGCAAAATCGCGAATCTTCAATGCATATGTAAAGAAATATACGGTAACCCGAATTTACCACCCTCGCAAAATCGCACACAGCCGACCATACACCCAGTATGATAGCGCAAAATCGCGAATCTTCAATGCATATGTAAAGAAATATACGGTAACCCGAATTTACCACCCTCGCAAAATCGCACACAGCCGACCATACACCCAGTATGATAGCGCAAAATCGCGAATCTTCAATGCATATGTAAAGAAATATACGGTAACCCGAATTTACCACCCTCGCAAAATCGCATAACAGCCGAGCATACACCCAGCAGCGCTGCTGATGCCTGAACGGTATGTGGAATGAAGTGGGCGGGCATCGGGAGGCCACTATGGCACGGGGCAAGCACTATGGGCAGTCTATCTGAAGTGTACCTGGCGTATAAGACGACCCCCCCCTTGGAGGCATATTTTTCAGGGCCAACAAATCGTCTTATACGCCGGCAAATACGGTAATATGTTTTTATTGATTTTAGAGAGGACGGGAGAGGGAGGGAGAGAGAGAGAGAAACATCAGTGACGAGAGAGAATCATTGATCGGCTGCCTCCTGCACGCCCTCCACTGGGATTGAGCCTGCAACCCGGGTACGTGCCCTTGTCCAGGCTAGAACCTGGGACCCTTCAGTCCGCGGGCCGACGCGTTATCCACTGAACACACCAGCCAGGGCCAGAGCAGTTTCAGATTCTCAGAACAATCCTGCGGAAAATAGGGTTCCCAGTTCTGCTATTAGCTTCTTGGTCCTGGGGTCCACTGTTACTGTGGACACTGTTACTATCGACGAGCTGACGTCGATGCCTTGTTACTAAGTCAAGGCCGCAGCGCTCCCCCGGGCACAGGCTGGCTCCCGTGTTGCGCTGCGGGCTCTGGATTCTGACATGCAGAGTGAGGCGTCCGCCACGGAACGCACGGCGTCAGTGTTGTTTCCTGGGGCCCCGGGAACCCTGTGTGTTCGCCTGTGCGTCCCGTTGCCCTTCCCGCCAACCTGAGCTTTTTATGTTCACAGAAGAGCTCTTTACTTCTTCATTTTTTTAACATATATTTTTACTGATTTCAGAGAGGGTGGGAGAGGGGGAGAGAGGAACATCAATGACGAGAGAGAATCACGGATCGGCTGCCTCCTGCACGCTCCCCACTGGGGATCCAGCCTGCAGCCCGGGCCTGTGCCCCGACCGGGAATCCACCCGTGACCTCCTGGTTCCTAAACCAATGCTCAGCCCCCGGGCCACCCGGTCGGGCCACGGAATATCTCTT
>NW_006300164.1:1607983-1608468 GCF_000327345.1 Myotis davidii | reverse complement strand
GGGTCGGAGCCCAGCTCCCCCCACGGCGCGCTTGCCGCCCACGGGGGTGTGCCGTGCCCTCCAGGGTGCGGGGAGCCCTTTTCTGGAAATTTCTGCCTGGCACATCCTCCCTCCTGGAGTGAGGGCTGCCGGTGGGGCTGGCCTGGGGGACAAGCACCTCCGCCGGAAAGGGGCGCTCCGTCCTCTCCCCTCCCTCCCCCCGTTCTCTTTGTTGGGTATTATTTCAAAATCATTACAGCTTTTTAAAAAGGGGAGCGAGGGGGGCAGGCATTGATCGATGTCATGTGAAGAGTTGAAGTTTGTATGTCGGAAATCCCCGTAAATCCTTTGTCTTAACAGCTCAGCGTGAGCGCGGCCGATCCGCGCGGGCTAATCCCTCCTTGAGGAGCGGAAAGTGAGGCCGCCCGACGTGGGGCTGGTGCAGGAGAGAGTTTAGCGATAGTTTGCAATTCTGATTAATCGCGCGGAAATGACCTTATTTCGGG
>NW_006300164.1:1604337-1607320 GCF_000327345.1 Myotis davidii | reverse complement strand
GGTGCCCCGGGCCCCTAGTTGTATATAGTTAAGGTGAACAATATGATGTTTTTTTAAAATATATTTTATTGATTTATTACAGAGAGGAAGGGAGAGAGATAGAGAGCCAGAAACATCACTGAGAGAGAAACATCGATCAGCTCCCTCCTGCACATCTCCCACTGGGGATGTGCCCGCAACCCAGGTACATGCCCTTGACCGGAATCGAACCCGGGACCCTTCAGTCCGCAGGCCGACGCTCTATCCACTGAGCCAAACCGGTTTCGGCTGCGTTTTGATTTTTACATGTTTTATATGTTTTGCCCGGCCGGTGTGGCTCGGTGCTTGACCTCTGGACCAGGAGGTCAGGGTTCGATTCCTGGTCACGGCACAGGCCCGGGTTGTGGGCTCCATCCCCAGTGTGGGCCGTGCAGGGGGCAATGGATCCATGATTCTCTGTCATCATTGACGTTTCTATCTTTTCCTCTCCCTTCCTCTCTGAAATCAGTAAAAATACTTTTTTAAATGACATATGCCATTGAACTTAAAAAAAGATTGATATGTTTTTATTCATTTTAGAGAGAGGACAGGAGAGAGAAACATCACTGATGAGAGAGAATCATGGATCGGCTGCCTCCTGCCCGCCTCACACGGGGGATGGAGCCCCAACACGGGCCTGTGTTCTGACCGGGAATCGAACCGTGACCTCCTGGTTCACAGGTTGACGCTCCACCCTAAGCCCCGCCGGCCGGGCCCTGACGGCATTTTCACGCCGTCTTTCTCTGGGGGGTGTGGGTGAAGACCTCGCAGGTCGTAAGCAGAGCCGCAGGTCTGTTGCCCACAGGTCGCTTGGCCCTGGGACTGGGCTCTGTCCCTAGGAAGCTCAGGTTGATTTTGGTGGCACCCGGGCCCCGGGTGCAGGGCCACATGTCCTCACCGGCTGTCCACCAGCCAGGAGCGCCGTCACGCTGCCCAGGGCCGCTGCGGGGCCGGCCTTCCTGACCGCCCACCCCTGTCCCCCTGCAGACGGCTTCACGCCCCTCATGATCGCCTCCTGCAGGAGGGGGCCTGCACATGGCCCAGGCCCCTGCAACTTGACATTTGAACCTTCTGGTGATAGTCAGAATGGGGAGACAATGAAACAATCCCCAGAGGAAAGAAAAGGAGGAATTACCAGGGCGCCAGCCTGCACAACCAGACCGACCGCACCGGCGAGACGGCCCTGCACCTGGCCGCCCGCTACTCCCGCTCCGACGCGGCCAAGCGCCTGCTGGAGGCCAGCGCTGACGCCAATATCCAGGACAACATGGGCCGCACCCCCCTGCACGCAGCCGTGTCCGCCGATGCACAGGGCGTCTTCCAGGTGGGCAGCTGCTCCGCCCCCCTCGCCCAGCGTTCTGGGCCGGGCCGGCATCTCCGGTCACCTGGACCCTGCAGCCCTGGCCCCAAGCGTGGCCTGAGCAGGGATAGCTGGTGTCTTAGCCTGAGCCAGGCTCAAGGCCAGGGAGGGATCCAAACCCCACGCGTCATCCTCGCAGGGAAACCAGGCTGGGGAAGGTCCGCAGGAGCCCCAGGGACCTGCGTGGCGGGGCCTCCTCACCCCGACCCGGCCAGGCTCCCCTCCCACCTCAGGGCCCCCCACGCCTTGCTTCTCTGTCTCGGCCTTGGCCAGAGGCACAGCCTGTGGCCGCGGGAAGGGCTTCGAGGCGGCCGCTTCCTGCCTGCGCCCCTGGGAGCTGGCCTTGCTGGGAAGCCCAGGACGGGCTGGAGTTGGGGGGTTGGATGCCTGGGGCTCGGGGAGTGTCCCCGGCAGAGGCTCCTGTCAGCCCCCCGGTGTGTGACCGGCTCTGGGCAGCCCTGCCCTGCACGGATGGAAGGTGGGAGGGGCAGAAGCCAGGCAGTCAGCGCAGAGCTGCTGATGTCACCGTGTTTAGCCTGTTTCCCTGCAGGAAGCACAGGTTGAGGACTGAGCGTAGTTGAACGGGGACAATGCCGGGGAGCCCAGGCCGGCTCTGGCTGCGGGTGCAGTGCCGCCTTTTAGGCGCTTAGAGACACATTCTCGCGCCCGTCCTGTTCGCTGCGTGGTGCCCAGCTCTTTCCACCCCCCAGCCAACAGCGACCACCCTTCTGGCCTGAGGCCTGGGGGGCCAGCATCTGACGGGCTGCCCCCAGGGTCCCACGAGCCTGGCTGGAGGTAGTAGAGCTCAGCAGTCTGAGCGTGGCTCCGGCCTCGGCGCCAAGGCCACGTGTGGTCACCAAGGGGCTGGTCTGTGGGCAGCACCGCCTGCGTCCCGGCCTGGCCCCACGCCCCCAGCGTCTGCCGGCGGAGTCCTGCCCCCCCTGCCTTCTCACACCATGACCTTCCAGTCTTGTGGGGGCTCCTCCGACCCCAAGAGGGCCTTGGGCTCCGCTTCCCCCAGCCTGAGACCTTCCCTGTCGCCCAGATCCTGATCCGGAACCGAGCCACGGACCTGGACGCCCGCTTGCACGACGGCACCACGCCGCTGATCCTGGCTGCGCGCCTGGTGGTGGAGGGCATGCTGGAGGACCTCATCAACTCGCACGCCGACGTCAACGCCTTGGACGACCTGGGCAAGTCCGCCCTGCACTGGGCCACCTCCGTGAATACCGTGGAGGCCGCACTGGTGCTCCTGAAAAACGGGGCCAACAAGGACATGCAGAACAACAAGGTGGAGACGCCCCTGTTCCTGGCTGCCTGTGAGGGCAGCTATGAGATGGCCAAGGTGCTGCTGGACCACTTCGCCAACTGGGACATCACGGACCACATGGACCGGCTGCCGCGGGACATCGCACAGGAGCGCATGCACCATGACATCGTGCGGCTGCTGGACGAGCACAGCCTGGTGCACAGCCCCCCGCTGCACGGCGCCCTGGGCGGCGCGCCCACCCTGTCGCCCCCGCTCTGCTCGCCCAACGGCTACCTGGGCAACCTCAAGCCGGCCGTGCCGGGCAAGAAGGCACGCAAGCCCAGCACCAAGGGCCT
>NW_006300164.1:1602955-1604297 GCF_000327345.1 Myotis davidii | reverse complement strand
GCCCTGGGCGTGGGGGCTGGGGGCCCAGGCCCGGCCCCTGGGAGCTGGCACACGGTAGATGCAGACCCCGTAGCTTGGTGCAGCCCTTCCTTCATCCAAACTGTGCTCACCGGGCCTTCCCATGCATAGGGCTACCGCCCAGCAGGGCATTGGTCCCAGCATAGGAGTGACCTGGACCTGACCTTCTGCGCCCCCCGCCACTGGGCAGGGCAGGGTGACCTAGACGGTGTGGGTTGAGCTGGAACCCGGGTGGGGTGGGGGGCTCGGGGACCGAGTGGCTGCCTTCCTGCTGGTGAACCCGCCCCTCGCCCACCATGCCAGTGTCCCTGCAGCCAAGCAACGCTTCCGGCTCCAGTCTGACCCCCTGGTGTCCTGAACCTGCACCAGCGGTGTTGGGCACTAGGGGCGCTGGTGGGCACAGCTCCTGAGTCCCCGAGTGGGCACTGGGCAGCCTGGGCCTCAGACGCAGGGACTGGGCACAGGGCATCAGGCCATTGCGTTTGCGTCTGTGCAGCTTTCGCGGGGAGAGGCCACAGTGAGAATTCCCACGGGGCCTGTGACCCCACAAAGGTAAACCCTCCCGATTCAGAGCGTGTAACCCCACAGACCAGCTCCGGGCGGGCTCAGGCGTGTGTAAGGCTTCGTTTTTAAGACTTGGTCAGCCCGGCCTGTGTGCTCAGTGGTTGAGCATCAACCTATGAACCAGAAGGTCAGGGTTCGATTCCCAGTCAAGGAATATGCCCGGGCTGCAGGCTCGAACCCCTGTAGGGGGCCTGCAGGAGGCAACCGGCCCATGATTCTCTCTCATCGTTATGTTCCTATATCTCTCTCCTCCTCTCTTCTCCCTGAAACCAATAACAACGTGTTTTAAAAGAAGAAGAAGTCTTGGTCAGGGCAGGCACTGGTAGGGGGCCAGGTCGGGACGCAGGAGTCCCCTCCCCCTGACGGGTGGGGCGTCAGACCGCGGGTCCCTCTGGTGGCGGGGCACGGCTGAGGGTGACGCTCCCTGTCTGTGCCCGTGCTCCCAGGAGGAGACGCCCCTGTTCCTGGCCGCCCGCGAGGGCAGCTACGAGACGGCCAAGGTGCTGCTGGACCACTTCGCCAATCGGGACATCACGGACCACATGGACCGGCTGCCGCGGGACATCGCACAGGAGCGCATGCACCACGACATCGTGCGGCTGCTGGACGAGCACAGCCTGGTGCGCAGCCCCCCGCTGCACGGCGCCCTGGGCGGCGCGCCCACCCTGTCGCCCCCGCTCTGCTCGCCCAACGGCTACCTGGGCAACCTCAAGCCGGCCGTGCCGGGCAAGAAGGCACGCAAGCCCAGCACCAAGGGCCT
>NW_006300164.1:1601099-1602319 GCF_000327345.1 Myotis davidii | reverse complement strand
CTGGCGGCGCACACCATCCTGCCCCAGGACAGCCAGGCCCTGCCCACGGCGCTGCCGTCCTCGCTGGGCCCGCCCATGGCCACCGCCCAGTTCCTGACGCCGCCCTCCCAGCACAGCTGCTCCTCCTCGCCCGTGGACAACACCCCCAGCCACCAGCTGCAGGTGCCCGAGCACCCCTTCCTCACCCCGTCCCCCGAGTCCCCCGACCAGTGGTCCAGCTCGTCCCCCCACTCCAACATCTCCGATTGGTCCGAGGGCATCTCCAGCCCGCCCACCAGCACGCAGTCCCAGATCGCCCACATCCCGGAGGCGTTCAAGTAAAGAGCTGGCCACGGAGCCACGCTTCTGGCCGCGGGGCCACGCGTCCCGGCCACGGGACTACCTTCCTTCCCCAGGCCCTGCTGGGGCATTCGCCCGGCACTCCGCGGACACCGGGCCGACCAAAGGAGCTTATTTTTTTTTAAGAAACATGTTTTTATACAAAATAAGGACAGAGATTTGAACTTTTTTAGTATTTATTTATATACTTTTATCTTACATGGAAACACTGCCTTTTTATTTATATGCATTGTGTTCTCTCTCCCAGGAAGCTAAGTAGTTCTCAGCCATGACTTCCTTCCGTAGGGAAAAGATTGTTACGTGTTAGTAAAACGCATGAACAAAGATTCATGATTTATACATGCCATTTATTTATTGATTTCTTTTTTCAAAATCCAAAAAAGAAATAATGTCGGAGCAGGGAGGTTTGAGCCAGCGTCATCCAAAAAGCTCTCACGGGGGCCTGGGCCTGCGCGATTCCCCCAGAAACCCCCGCGCCCGAACCTGGAGTCGGAGGCAAACCCCCCACCTCCGCACGTGGGGTGACTTGCATCTAAAGTGGGAAAGCGAAGGGAAGTGGGTTGTACGTGTGGGTGCTTGTCCGTGGACTTTTTGAGAACAGGCTTCTGACGGCGTGTTCTGGGGCGCCGTGTGCGTTCGGGGCACCGATCATGAATCTTTGTTTCAGGGTCAGTGTTATGTAGTTGCTCATGGGTCTTGCCTGGTCTTGTTCCTTCCGGAAGCTCCTCCGCCCCGCCTGGGCCTTGGCGTTCAGCGCCGTGTAGTGTGAGGTCAGGCGTGGCTGCGTGGCACCGCCTGGGCCCGAGTGGAGGGACCCTATCCTTTTGTGGGGAAAGACGCTGCCTGGGCCGCACCGCCCGACGCCCGGGCACCTCCGCGCT
>NW_006300164.1:1597259-1601059 GCF_000327345.1 Myotis davidii | reverse complement strand
CCCTGGCGCCGCCGGGCGGGGGCTCGGCTCAGAGCACCCTCCACCGAGGTTTGGAAAACCGCGCTGTGTCCAGCCTGGGTGTGCAGGGCCGCTGGTCCCGGGGGACAACAGGAGCCTGCTCTGGGGGGTCGTGTGTCAGGGGAAGGAGCAGAGTCTTGCAATGTCAAGTATAAGCCTGTGGCAAAAGAAAAGTCTGTACATAGTTTTCAAAGGTGGATTTTGTTTAAGAAATCTGAGTGAACACGCCTGTGGGGTCATGCTGGGGAGGGGGTGTCGGAATGGGTCCCCCTCGCACCCTGGCCTTGACCTGCAGCGGCCCCCACAACTCCTGAGCGAGCCTGAGCCCTGGGAGGGGGTGCCCGCCGCCTCCGCAGCTCCTCCGGCCCCGCCAGGGGCAACACTGTACCATCCCTTGTGGGTGTGAGCAGACGCGTCCTAAGATGTTGATTCTTACTGTTTTATAAAATAGAGTGTAGTTTACAGAAAGTGGAATCTTTTGTAAAAGTTAACGACATGCAAAACTGTAGGTGATAAAATGATGTATTTTTTTTCATCTTTTTTTTGTTAACTGATTTGCAATAAAGATGATACTGATAACACCCAGATTTTCCTAAACTTGGCCATGCTGTTCACTCACTTTCGGGGAGGGCAGGGGAGACAGGGAGGGCAGGCACCCCGAATCCCTCCGCCTCTTCCTACAGGAGAGCGATGGGGAGACGCCCGCCCTGGCCTGTGGCCCTGCTGTGTCCAGAAGTCCCAGGGTCCCCGCATCTGCCCGGCCAGCCGCCCCCGCCCCCAGGGAGGGTGGGGACATGGCAGAGCAGGGCACATGCAGCCCCATCCAGGGGGCCTGGGGTGGCACGAGGCTGTAGGTTCTCCCATCCTATTGGCCACAGAGGAGCGAAGGCACCGCAGACCAAGCCTGGGGTGGCAGGCGGGCGCTGGGGTGGGTGACTGGAAGGTCCTGAGAGCCGAGGGGTGCTGGCTCGGGGGCACCATTTACTTGGGACGCTGAGCAGGACCAGGTGCCCTCGTGGGGCTCCCTCCCTCCTGCTCCTGGCCCTCGCCCAGGCAGGGGGATGCCACGCGGGTTAGGATCTGCTGGCCCCTCCGGCGGGGCCCTGCCTCCTGCCCCAACTCCCCACCCAAGCACACGTGTGAGCCCAGCCTCCTCACTGCATTTGTCTTGGTTTTGGGGGTTTTTGGAAGATGAGTAAAGCCTGATGCTTTGTCGTTTTTGTTAATCGTCATCCAAGGATATTTTTCCATCGATTTTTAGAGGGAGTAGAAGGGAGGGGAGAGTCAGAAAGAGGGGAACATCGATGTGAGGGAGACACGTGGCTCGGCTGCCTCCCGCACAGTCAGGCCTGGGGAACGAGCCTGCCACTGAGGTACGTACGTGCCCTTGACTGGGATCGAACCCGGGACCCTTCAGTCCACAGGCTGATGCTCTACCCACTGGGCCACACTGGCCAAGGCTCCTCACTGCGTCTGGATGCCTCCGCCCGTCCGACATGCTGGCCCTGCGATGCTTGGGTGGGACAAGCGGCTCCAGGAAATGAAGTAAGGTTCCGTGGCCCACCTCTCAGAGGGACAGGTTCAGCCTGAGCTCTGCCCAGCGCTCTCAGCACCCCAAATCCCACTCCTCGGTGTGCACCCGGGAGAAGCGAAAACGGACCCAAGTCCACGTTCACAGCAGCACCGTTCACATCAGCTGAGAGGCAGGCCCAGCCCTGGTGCCCTCAGCTGACGGGGGATGAAGGGGGGCGGGGCAGGGGGACAGTGTGGTCCATCCACCCAGGGAGGGTGAATTTTGTGTCAACTTGGCTGGGCCATTCGACCAAATGTGAGAGTGGACGAAATTCACCTTTGAACAGGTGGATGGAGCAAAGCAGATGGCCCTCCCTCCTCGGGGTGGGCCTTGTCCAATCGGGTGACGATCTAAACCCGCGGTTCTCAGCCTGTGGGTCGCGACCCCTTTGGCGGTCGAACGACCCTTTCACAGGGGTCGCCTAAGACCATCGGAAAACACATATATAATTACATATTGTTTTTGTGATGAATCACTATGCTTTAATTATGTTCAATTTGTCACAATGAGACTGGGGGTCACCACAACATGAGGAACTGTATTAAGGGGCCGCGGCACTAGGAAGGTTGAGAACCACTGGCCTCGAACATCGGCCCCCCTGGCCGTCCAGGGCTGTCACGGACCTTGGGACTTCTCTGTCCGTCATCGACCTCTTCCGTGTGTCCCCATCTCAGAGCGCACAGACAGCGCAGTGTCTTCGGCCTGGAAGGCGGGGGGTGAGGCGGCCGGACCCATCGGGCCGCGTGAGGACGATTCCAGGTCTGATTACAAGGTTAGAGTCTGCGAATTTCACTTCAACAAATTCATTCAAAAGAGAAGGAGCTAGCAGCGTTGGACCTTCCAGGAATTTCATTCAGGGTGTGGCGCGCCCACAGATGCAGCAGGATGGGCCCCGGGGAGGTGCCCTTGGCCTTGGGGACCTCTCTGCTCCCCCAGGTTAATGGAGCCCCTGCAGAGGCGATGACGCCCCCTCTGCCATTTAAACTGGGCGTGGGACACCGGCCCCGCCCGCCTGGCAGGCTGCCAAGGGCCGGGTGTGAGGAACTGAAACAGGCCCCCCTCAGAAGGACCCCTGCCCCTCACCAGGCACCTCCCAGGGAAGACACGGGCGCTCCCTGGGGCTGAGCTCAGCCAAGACCCCTGACTGAGGAGTGTCTTATGGGCTGAGCTGGGTCTCCCAGATTCGCGTGTTGAAGATCGAGGTCCCCGGGCACCTCCGCACGTGGCTGCGCCTGGAGCTGGGTCTTTCCGGAGGCGACGAAGGTGAAGCGAGGGCACTGGGGCGGGTCCAGGCCCAACCTGCCTGGTGAGCTCACAGGAGAGGGTAGGACCAGCCCCGGAAGGTGTGGGAGCCTCAGGAAGCCCGCCTTCCTCGCCACCCGGTCCTCCTGTGAAGAATGAAGGGAGACGAGGAGCACCCCGCCCCCGTTCCTGGGGGGCCCAGAAATGAATGCCCCCCCCGAGGGCGCAGTCAGGTAATGGGAAGCCTAATACCTCCCTCTGCAGCCCCGGGGCCAGATCCCGAAGGAGCCCGGGTGTCCCTGCGGCCAGCTCCCCGGAGCCGCCAGCAGGACCCAGCCTGCCCGCTCAGAGGCGGTGTCTGCCGCCCCCTGCTGGCCGCGCCCCGCCAGTGCGCCCTGGGCGAGCAGGTGGTCCCCGGGGCCTTCCGCCTACCTGGCCAGGTGAGTCTGTTTAGTCAGCACCTCACCGGCCACTCAGGGCCGCCTCCTGCGACACTGCCATTATCCCACTGGACAGCCGAGGGAGCTGAGGCTCAGAGGTCGGTGACGACCCAGGGACTCTGGGTCCATGTTCTCATGACCAGTTGAGGGGTCACCTTCCCGTGGAGGACTGGGGGTCTGGGGGGCCTGGAGGGCCTATGCCACTCGGCCTGTCGCTTTTCAGACAAGGAAGCATGCTCAGGGAGGAAGCTGCCAAGGTCACGGCCAGGAGTTAATGTCCCTGCCAGCCTGGCACTTGGCAACCTGCAGCTGTTGGCGCTCTGCCCAGCGGCACCAGGCCCTTTCTCTTCCGAACCACAGCCCCCACCCCAGCCGCCAAGTCCGCGCCTGTGACATCACCACCGGCGCTCAGGACGCTCACCTTCCCGCGCCGTTTGCTCCCCGGGCTGATGGGTGGCATCCGTGCTGGGCCCGGCCAGGGGCTGCGGGTGCAGCTGGCAAAGGGTCATCCGGGGGTCAGCTCCCCC
>NW_006300164.1:1595957-1596802 GCF_000327345.1 Myotis davidii | reverse complement strand
GGGCTGTCTGCCCCGCCGGCACCCCAGTTCCCAGCAGGGCCTGGGGCCTGAATGTGTGCGAACAGTTTGGGGCAGGAGGCCGGGGCCCCCCTGCAGCTCAGGGGCCACCACGCAGTCGCCTGCGGCTCTGTGGCGCCCCCGGGTGCAGAATGGGCACCTGTCCCTGCCGCTTATTTAGCGACTTAGATGCTTGGCACTTGGCACAGCGATTCAGAAAGGAAGGCCCCTGGGACGGGGCCATGCCCAGAGGCTGCACTGGAGAGGGGGCCGCGCTCACACTCACGCACCTCGGACGGTGGTGACATCTGTCAAGCCAGCCGCAACGGCGCTCATTCGCCTGCTGTGGACTTGCTCCTGCAGGGCCCCCAGGAGCCGGGGACGGCCTCACAGTGCTGGCCTCACAGCCCGGCCTGCACCCGCTTCTCACACTCGGCCTGGATGCCCACCACCGGCCCCCGCACACCGACAGGGGCCGGATGCTCAGATCACAGGACACACTAACCCAAGGCCCTCCACCACCAGCCCCGGTGACTCCCACCCCTGCCCCTCTATCCCGGCCTCCGCAGCTCTCACCTCCTCAGGAAGCCCTCCCTGCCAGCTCACCCCCCCCCACTCGGGGACCCTACAGGCCTTCGCCTGGACCGTTCAGCCAGCCCTGTCTCATGGAGGCAGCCCCTCCTCTCTCCAGGCCGCTAAGCGGGGTAGGTCCCCCTCCACCCAGCCTCAGCGCTCAGGACGGAAGGTGCAGGCCAGGGGCTGAGCGGGGTGCCTGGCATGGAGCAGGCCTGCCCTACACCTACCTACAAACCAGTAATGCAGCTGCTTCATGCGCATGGGGGGGGGGG
>NW_006300164.1:1592412-1595938 GCF_000327345.1 Myotis davidii | reverse complement strand
GTGGAGCAGGGGGGGGCCTGAGATGGCACCCCACCCCCACCCCGAGGGCTCCTCTGAGGACCACTGGGCTAGCTGGTGGTCAGGAGAGAGCCAGCGCCACAGCCCCAGGAAGCCCCGTGCTCAGTCTAGACCAGCCGTGGGCAAACTATGGCCCGCGGGCCGGATCCGGCCCGTTTGAAATGAATAAAACTCAAAAAAAAAAGACCGTACCCTTTTATGTAATGATGTTTACTTTGAATTTATATTAGTTCACACAAACACTCCATCCATGCTTTTGTTCCGGCCCTCCGGTCCAGTTTAAGAACCCATGGTGGCCCTCGAGTCAAAAAGTTTGCCCACCCCTGGCTCTAGACCCACACTGTCCAGTGCAAATGCAATGCCAGCCACTGAGCGATTTTAAAATATAAAATGTTTTTATTGATTTTTTTTAGAGAGATAGGAAAGAAGAGGGAGGGAGAGATAGAAACATCCACGGGAGAACATTGATTGGCTGCCTCCTGCACGCCCCCTACTGGGGATGAAGCCGAAACCCAGGCATGTGTTTGGTGCTTGGGTTAACACCAACCACTGAGACACACTTTCTAGTTGCTACATTTGAACTCAAACTATCCAAAATATTATCATTTCAACATGTAATCAGAATTTATTATGAGCTCTTGGCACTCCAGCACGTACTTTGCGCTTGGAGCCCTTGGAGGTTCCGACCAACCCCGCCCAGGGCTCAGTGGCGGTCTCCTTAGACGGACGGACCAATGGGGGAGGCCGGCTGGTATAACCATGGGAAGGTCAGCCGGGTTCTCTGGCACGGCCTCTGCCCATTGTCCTGGCAAGGGTGCGGTCCTGCGGGCTGGGTAAGGGGACAATAACTCCTCCTGGAACTTGGGAGAGGAGCTACAACTTGGCCCTTGGACTCAGCTACGACTCTGCAGCTGGTTCTCGCCCACCTAGGGGGCACAGGGAGGGGCGACATGTCCACTGAGGAGTGGATATTGCAGGCAAAGGGAAGGATGGCTCTCATGGCAGCACACCTCCTAGGCACACCACAGTTACCCACACAGTTCCAGGTCATGCCTGTGGTCCCAGTGTATGCATCCACAGCGCCCGCTTCCTGTCCCCCTCAAGCATGTCAGACTTGCTCAGGCAGCGAGTCTGACCTGCTTGGCCTGGCCTGGCCTAAACGCCAGCCTTTCCTGCCCCCCAGGCTGGTGCTGAGGGAGGTCGGGAAGCTGGCAAAGGGCACACAGCCTCCAGGCAGCAGGCTGGGCTTTAGAGCAGAGGCTGTTGACTCAGGGGTTCTTGGCCCAGAGGCTTGATGGCTCGGCCTTGGGCCTCAGGACCCGCCCCGCATCCAAGGCTGCAAACAGCTGAGAAACAGAGGCGGCCTCCATGGGAAGGCTTGGCGGGAGGAGGAGGGAAGGTGAAGAGAGCCCAAGGCCCCTCACGCCAGCGCTGGGCTCACAGCTTTCCTTAAAATCGCCCCACAGGAGCCAGCACCTGCTGCCTCTTTACCAGCCCTGCCCCAGGACCCCGGAGTCTTTCCTTTGCCCATGAGGGTGGTTTCTGCAGCTTATGGATTCTCCAAGTTAGTCCCCCCCCAGGCCCACCCTGGGCTCCTCTGAACACCAGAGGGGCAGGTCTGGGCTCCAGCTCTTGGGCCCGAGCCCGAGATAGTGCTTTCGCCTGGACCGTTCAGCCAGCCCTGTCTCGTGGAGGCTGCCCTTCCCCTCTCCAGGCCGCCGGGTCCCCCTCTCCCCTAGCCTCAGCGCCCAGGACAGAAGGTTTAGCCTGTCAGGCGGAGGGCTGGCAAGGACACCCCTCGGCCGAGTGTTCTGTTGGGACAGAGCGGCTGCAGAGCACCGTGACCACCAGGAGGAAGCGGATCAAGGACCCGGGCCCGGGACTGCATTCCACCAGGAGTCCCCCAGCCCTGTGTTGAGACAGGCTGAGAACTTGCTTTCCGCCAGGCAAATGTTAGCTTAGCGGAGCGGCCACGTCAGACGGCCTGAAACTCTCCCCACACCCGCCTGGGCTCTGACAGCGTGGCTGATCCCTCGCCAGCGTCACAGCAAACAAACAGCCCAACCACACTCCTTCCTTCTTTCCTGGCCTCTGGGTCCCACGGGTGACTGGGGTGCCTTCCCACACCAGGCGGCGTGGCAGCCCGTGGCAGTAGCAGCAGCAGCACGGAGAGCTCGGCCATCGGGCGCTGCCAGACAGGGACACCTGCCACCCTTCCTGCCTCCGGAAGAGGCTGGTCAGTGGGGCGGCTGCTGCCCTTGCCCATCCCTGCCAGGCAGGAGTGCAGGTGAGTGGGTCCAGCCTCCCTTCTCTCATCGGGAAAAGGGAGATACAAATGGCAGCACCCCTTCTTCCCTAAGATCCTCCATGGAGGGCTCCGATGGTGCCAGGACGAGGCAGCAGCCACGGGGAGGAGCAGGAGATTGGGGCCCAGCAGCTTAACCTGTCGTGCGGTACCTCGGGGGTCGCTCTCATTCAACACAAATATCCACTCAGCCGTTGGAGCCTTCATCCACGGGGCTCCGCGGTTTAGGGGACCCGGCTGGGCTCTCGAGGGGCATTAGGCAGGCAAGAGAGGAACTGGGGACTGCGCGCCCAACGCCCGGACAGGATTGAGTGTGTGCATGGGACACGCGCACAGGGGCCGGTGGAGGTGGCCGCCGAGCCAGGGAGGATGGGGCCTGGGCTAGGCGGACGGCGCGGCTGGGAGCCGACAGGACGACCGACCTCGAGGCGCGCACAGGTGGGCAGTGGGGTTTCGACGCAGCCTGTGGATTGAGGGCCGGCGGCGCCTGCCCCGTCTAGGGCTCTGTGCAGCAGGCGGGCATTGCTTTGCGAGAACTAGTGTGGGCAGAAACCAACATCACTGGCAGAACTGGAAACCCGAGACGCGATAGCCGTAACCAGGCAACCGCCCGCGGTTCGAGGTGCGCACGCGCACTCCTCCGCGGGTCAGCGCATGCGCTGTCGCCTCCCGCCAGTCTACCAGCCTTCGAGTCCAACGACCGAATGGGAAGAACGCGCCTGCGCCAGAGCACCGCTCGGGTTCTCCGCTCAGCAGAAAGCAGTTCTCGGCAGGTGCACCTGCTGGCATCAGTCGTTCAGGACTGATTCTTCCTTCGAGTCTGATTGAAGAATCCCTACTATTCACGCATCCTACAACGAGAAACGGCTGCGAGACAGAGTCAGCGTAACCGGGGCGACGTTTAGGAGCGGCCCCCCCCGCGCGCCCTCCCAGGCAGGTGGGCTAGAGGCGGGGCGAAGAGATAGGCGTTGGACTGGATGAGGCGGAGGGCGGGGCCAAGGGCCGGAACTAAAGAATGGGGCGTTGAAGGATTGGACGCCGTCGGGGGCGGGGCCAAGGGATGCGGCAGTGAAGGATTGGACGCCGGCTGGGGCGGGGCCAAGGATGGGCCAAGGAAGGTGGCGAGCAAGGGGCGGGGTTAATATGGGGCGTGGCATGGGCGGAGACCAGGAGCTGGATGAAGGGCTGCGCGGTGAAGGACAG
>NW_006300164.1:1591538-1591885 GCF_000327345.1 Myotis davidii | reverse complement strand
CCGGGACCCACGGAGCCGCCTTGCTGTTGGCCGGTCATTTCGTGGCGAGGGGACCAAGATGTCGCAACGGAGGCCGCCCGCGCGAGCGCTCGCGTTTCCTGCCCGGGGTTAGAGGTCATGTGTGGACCAGCTTCGCCCTTTTCGCGGTGAAAGTAGGACAGTACGGAGCCGGGACACCTCCAGCCGTTTCAAGCCCGTGGTTGCCGCTTCCCTTTGGCCCGGCTTGGAGATTGGGCAGGAGTCGCCGGCGATTTTGTGCTCAGTACCTAGGACGGCAGGTGTCAGCCGGAGAGGTGTCCCCGTCCGCTCCGATCCCCGACATGGCAGGAGGCCGCCCGAGCCAGAGG
>NW_006300164.1:1581739-1590239 GCF_000327345.1 Myotis davidii | reverse complement strand
TGTTAGTCTCCTGGAACATTCCCTGGGCAGCTTTCCTTCCTTGATGCCATAAACGTTGGTTCCCTTTGTGGGAGGAGAGATCGAATAAGAGCTTGAGTCTGGGCCAAGGTGTAATAGCTCTGGCTCCGATGGTGAGAAAAGGACAAAATGGAAAAACAGACTTTGGAGCCAGACAACCCTGTTAGCTCTTCTGACCTTGAAACTTCAGGTCAGCTTCCTCGTCCCTGGCAGGAGGGTGGCCAGGAGACCTAGTTCGAATGGTTCTCAGAGAATCGGAGGAAACAGACGAGTCAATCACATGGCGGTGCCTGTGTAAGGCACGTAGTCGGCCGTCAGCAAATAACGGCTCTTGTCGATGTCCCTTCCTCGTCCGGCTGCAGCCTTTGTCCTAAGCTTTGTCCTCCTGTGCAGAAAACATGTACAGTGCGTGGAGGGAAGTCCCTTAGCTCCGGTCCGGGCTGAAAAACAGCAAGATGCATGGGGTCATACTTTTTTATTTTTTAAATATGTTTTTATTTATTTTAGAGAGAGAGATGCCTCCTGCACGCCCCGTACTGGGTACCAGGACCACAACCCTGGCATGTGCCCTGACCGGGAATCAAATCTGTGACCTCCGGTGCATGGGACTCGTGAGATCGGCGTCCCTCGGACCCACGGAGCCGCCTTGCTGTTGGCCGGTCATTTCGTGGCGAGGGGACCAAGATGTCGCAACGGAGGCCGCCCGCGCGAGCGCTCGCGTTTCCTGCCCGGGGTTAGAGGTCATGTGTGGACCAGCTTCGCCCTTTTCAGCACAGCCACCCTCCCTGCAGCTCCCCCCCCCCTTACCTAGCGACCTAAGGGCTGTTATCGCGCAAAGATAAGACAAGAGGCAAAACAGCGTATTTCTTGTTCCTGTGACTCATTCACCTTCAGCAGCAGCCACTGCCTGAGTCGCCAGTTGTGCTGAGGTTTCTTCTGGGCGGTGCGCACACCTCACGCTCCCAGTGCCCAGGCCCCACCGCCTTTTCCTTTTACCGTCTGACTTGTGGATTGTAGAGGGTGGCGTGTACGGTGTGTCTGGGGCAAGTGCCCATCGCCTGGCAGGGACGCCTTGTGGGCGCAGAGGCAGGTGCTCCTCCGCAGGCCTGCTGGTCTGCACACACGGCTCAGCTGGAGGTTTGCACACACGGCTCAGCTGGAGGTTTGCACACACGGCTCAGCTGGAAGTTTGCACACACGGCTCAGCTGGAAGTTTGCACACATGGCTGGTGGTTTGCACACCCAGCTGGAGGCGGCGCTCTGGGAGGGGCCTCGTGCTGTAACTCGCTCAGTTCAGTCGCCAGGAACTTACATTAAAAGTAGGTTGTGCTTTTCACACAGATACAGGCAGTTTAAAGGAAGAGCGAGGTTCGGAGAATGTACTAGTATCTCTAGGATCAACTGGTGTCTTTGAAACAGTTAAAGCTTGGGGACTTGAGGCTACAGAAGGATTTGCTGGACGGAGTAGAATTCCCTGCAGTCATGAGATAAATGACGTGCAGTTGTGCTGTTTTTTGCTGGTGAATAGAGAAAAAAGATCGAAAGAATAAGATTCTTCAAGATTGTTTCAAATGAAATTGGTATATTGCTAGAAAGTTCTCAGTTGTGTGTGTGGGGGGGGAGGGGCGGGGAGAGGCGATGCTACTTTGTAGGGAAGTGAGTGTTTGCTTCTAAAACAGTTCGGAGTCCAGGAGTTGAGAAAATAATTGTAAGGGTTTCAGCAAGGAAAAGCTTTCAATATAAACCTGTGAGATTTAGATTGTGATAAGATTTCCCTATTAAACACTGGTCGGGATTGGAGCATCCCAGAGTCCACTGCGAGTAGAATTTGATAAGGTTACACCAGAGGGGAGCTGAGAAATCATCATCATTCTCTCCTGTTCTAGATGAGGAAACTGCGTGGCAGAAAGAAGTGGGTGCCTGAGCCACCCCGCAGGTGCGGCCTTGCGCCCACAGTGGCACCTGACCGACAGGCCACTAGGCTGGGCTCCGTCCTGTCTTAACGCTGCTCAGGCTGGTGGAGGGTCTCCCCTGAAGCCTGAAGGGAGGAGGCTGTCCTGGAAGGCGCCCCGGTGCTTGCTTCACGGGGAGAGGTGAGGCTCCGAGTGTTGTACCCTCAGTCCCTGGAGAGCTGAGCTGTAAATACTGTGAAATGACGGCTTAGCCCAGGCGATGTGGCTCAGGGGTCGAGCATTGAACTGTGGAGGTCAGGGTTCGATCCCAGTCGGGGCACAGGCCCAGGTTGCGTGCTCGGTCCCAGTGTGGGGCCTATAGGAGGCAGCCGATCAGTGATTCTCCTCATTGATGTTTCTCTCTCTCTGAAGTCAATAAGAATATACGTATTTTAAAGATGACAGCTTAGAACCAGGCGAAGTCTCCGTGCTGTTCCTACTGTCAGTCAATTAAGTCTGAGTGCGTTTCAAATGCTTGTCAGTACAAAGGGTTTCCCATTGGCCTCGGACAGCATGTGTGGGCAGCAGTGGTGAGTTAATAGAGTCATAGGCTGGTTTTCAGGCAGGGACGGGAACTTTTATTTGTAAATTGCTTTACTTAAAACACACTCACGGTATTTCCTTTTATCTGAGTATTAGAAAGATTACCAAGAACATTGCACGTCTGCAAAAGTGTGGCCGAAACTCCAGAGCTGCTGCCATTTCTCCCGTGTTCACGTTTCCCTGTGATCGTGAAACTTGGTCTGCTGTGAGGGAGCGGGACTGACTCACAGAACGGGCGTCCTAAAGAGACAACTTGGATTTTTGTTTGAAAAGTACAAGTCAGCTGTTCAAGATTATACTTAGTGTATCTCATTAAACAAGCAACGGAAAACACTGTCTAGAGGATTTTGTCCCTTTGTTTCCTGTGAGCGTTTTGTTGACACTCCGCCTGTTATTGAAAAGGTTTGAATTCTGTCACTTGGTCACTCAGAGCTGCTCTGTGTGGCCGTCACGCCCCACACTCAGGACGCGGCTCCTGTCGGTGTGCAGCCAGGCCCAGGGCAAACACACGGGCGCCGTACGAGGTGGGGTGCAGGCCTTCTGGTGAGTCCACGTCTCCCCTAAAGGTTTGCTTTGCAGCTTGTGTTGCTGTACTCGGTAACGCTCTTTCATGGGAGGGAGTGGGAGCCCGTGTTAAGCTCTGGCTTTCCTTCAAGACTTCAGGGAGCCTGCATGGCAGGGTGATGCGCAGTGTGGTCGAGGGGCTGACTCGGGGCCTGGGGACAGGCTCCAGGAAAGGTGGCCGCTCCCTGGGGGGTAGCTCAGCCTGATGAGGGCATCACGGAGGCAGCGCCATCTGTGGGTCCTTCGTTGTGTTACAGAGCTGAGTCCCAGAAGAGGACAGACTCGCTGAGGTCACTCAGCAGGCCGGGCATGGCCGCATCTGCTCCGTCCAGGGTTCTCCCTCGGAGCAGGCGCAGTTCCGGACGGGAGTGGAGGTGGGAGACACGCGCCCCTCAGGGCTTAGTGACAGGAAGTCGCTGTTCGTCAGGTTCTTTGTTCTCATTTTCCTGATTGCAGCCAGGGCTTTGGGTATGTGAACTTCATGCCAATTTTTCTTTTTCTTTTTCAGTTCAAATTAAGGATAACCCAGACCCTGCTTCTCTCTGAAAGTGGCATCTGATCGTGCAGGAGCTCCGCCATGCAGCCGCCGCCGCAGGCTGTCCCGCCCAACGTGGTGGGGCCGCCTCCCACGGGGAGCCCTCCAAGCATGTTCTGGTCCGGCAGTTCATACAGGAGACAGGCGGCGGCGAGTGCACCGGGGGCTGCGGTAACTGGCCCCCTGCAGCCGGTAACGGACCCGTTCGCTTTCAGTAGACGGGCACTTCAGAGCACCTCACTGGGCAGTTCGTCCAAAAGCAGCCCTCCTGTGCTGCTGGGCTCGGCCCCGCCAGCGTTCCTTCCGCCCCCGGGTCTGCCTGTGCCTCACACGGATGCTGGGGACAGCTCCCAAGGATTCCACGCGCCTCTGCCGAGACCTCTGTCGCAGCCCCGGCCAGCGGCCAGCCCCTTTTCCAGTGTGTTGACCCCTTCGGCACCTCCTGGGCCCGAACTGAACAGGAGCGCCCAGGCCACTTCCAGCTCTGAACACGAAACCCAGGCTCAGTACATTCCAGGAGGGGGTTCCAGCACTTCTCATGGCGGCCCCCCACATGGGCACCTGCCTGGGCCTGACAGGCCCCCGAGTGGACAGAACCCTCACGATGGCGCTGCAGCACCCACCGCGTCCTCTTTCTTCCCGCAGCCACATCCGCAGATGCCAGGGCAGTGGGGGCCGGCCCAGGGCGGCCCACAGCCCTCCGGGCATTATTGGCCCCGCCCAGAAGGCCCGGTTGCCAATGCGGCACCGCAGGCCTCCAGCGCCTCCCGCCTCCCTGCTCTGTCCAGCCCGCCTCAGGGGCCTGCCCACGAGCAACACCAGCCTCCCGCCCCAGGACCTGCGGTCGACGGGAAAGATGGGGCAGCCTCACTGCAGAGTGGACACCACTCGGCAAGTCCCTTTGGCCTGGAGAGCACGTTCAGGCAGAGTGTCCGCGGGGGCAGTGCCGGGGCCGGCCAGGAGGTCAGGCCAAGTCCCACCGTTAGTCACGAGCAGGGGCCACACCCTCCTCTCGGGAACCCCTCCGCCCAGGGCAGCAGCCAGGAAAGCCATTCGCATTGCCCTCTGGGCAGCCGCGCCCTGCCAGAAGCAGACTCGGGCACGCTCTCCCTGTTCTTCCGAGGCGGAGAGATGGAGAACGAGGAGTCCCTTTCCTCCGAAAACACAGGCTCCGCGGCTCCGTCTTACTTTGACGGTTTCTCCCCCAGCCCTGTTCTGGGCCCTCCTCCGGCACATGCGGGCGCAGGCGGTGGCTACCAGGCCTTTCTCAGAGCCTCCCGCAGCGAGGCCGCACAGCAGGGAGGAGACATGCAACCGTACTTTCCTCAGTCTGCGGGCACCCAGCTCGCTCAACCAGCCGCTAAGAATGCTGCTGCTGACATGTGGGGTGACACGACAGGCGCAGGCACTCATGACGCTGGCGGCTCACACTGTGAGAATGTGGAGAACTTGGAGTTCACTCAGAACCAGGAGGTTCTGCCAAGTGAGCCCCCACATTTGGATGCCTCCTCCCCAGGCGATCACCCCAGATATGCACCTCTTCCCGGGCCCCCAGGCCCCAGGCTCAGTGTCACAGGCCACCCGGCGGGCGGGGGCTCCAACCTCGAGGCCCTGGACGCGCCGCTGCACCCCGTGCGGTCTGATAGCGTGTCGTCTAGTTACAGCAGCAAGAGCCACAGGAGTGCGTCCAGCACAGCCAGGCCCCAGGACCTGGGCACCTTCATCCAGCAGGAAGTCGGTAAACCCGAGGAGGAGGCTCCCGGGAGCTTTTTTAAGCAAATCGATTCTTCTCCTGTGGGAGGCGAGACAGATGTGACCACCATGAGCCAGAATTACCACCACAGCCTGTCCCAGCCCTTGACCCCAAGCCCCCCCAAACCTACAGGGGTCTTTCAGACGAGTGCAAATAGTTCTTTTGAACCAGTGAGATCCCACTTAGTTGGAGTCAAACCAATTGAGGCAGATCGTGCCAACGTGGTGGGTGAGGTGAAGGGGAGCCATGCCCACCAGAAGCACAGACCAGCCGCTGTACCGCCCGACGCCTGCCCTGGCAACCTGGAGCAGCCACCAGACAACATGGAGACCCTCCTGCCACCTCAGGTCTGCCCTCTGCCTCTTCCCTCGCCCGCAGAAGCCAGTCACAGGCTTTCGCACCCGGGAGGGCCGCCCTTGGAGACGGTGCCTGCGACACCGGAGAAGAGGCCCTGGACCCGGGCCCAGGGAGCCAGGAAGTGTGAGAGCCCAGCCACGACTCTGTGGGCGCAGAACGAGCTGCCAGACTTCGGGGGTAACGTCCTGCTGGCCCCCGCCGCTCCTGCACTTCACGTGCCTGGGAAGCCTCAGCCATCCGAAGTGGTTCAACCTCCAGACAAGGGGGTGTCCGGCCAGCGGGCCGGGCCGCCGGGCTGCCTCGCCCCTCTGCAAGGCGCGGAGGGCATTGGTGCTTCTGAGAACCTGGAGAACCCTCCCAAGCTGGGGGAAGAGGAGGCCCTCCTGTCACAGGCAAGTTCTGGTTATGCCAGCCTGCTGTCCTCGCCGCCCACTGAATCTTCGCACAGCCAACCAGTCTTGATCGCTCAGCCCGATCAGAGCGCTCACCTGGCTCAGCCCCTTCCTTTTCCCGTGTCCTTGTCCCATCCCACGGAGAAGACCCCGTCCTGGAGAGAGGCTCGGGTTGGGGACAGGTCTGCCGGAAGCAGCCGGGCCGCGGGGGCTGATGCTGGAGAAGCCGCGCCTCTGTCTGGGGTTCCAGCCAGCGCGCTCACCTGCTCGCCTCTGTCTCACAGCCTTGCCCAGAGTAACTTCCCACACGTTTCTGCTCTTTCTGAAACGGTTTCCACTCCACCTGCTAATTTGCTGGTTCAGCCACCATCTCATCCAGCTCCAAAGAACTTGCTTCCAGGTCAGAAGAGCCCCAGTGCCGAGAGTGCGCTGCCGGAGTTGGTTAGTAGCCCTGCCGGGAGCACAGGCCTCCTGCTGGTGGCGCCCGCAAGCGACGCCTTGGGGCCTCATAGTAATAAGGCAGACCCCCCCAGGAATCGGGAAGAGACTTGGGGAGCCCTAGACTTCACGCTGAATGGGACCGTGGAGAAGCCTGTGAGGATGGGTAGCCTGCCCCATGCCGATGGCCCAGCTGCTGCTCCGCAACCCACCCCCAGTCCTCCCAGTCAGCCTGGGCCTGCGGCACGTGACCCAGACCGTTTCTACCAACAGGTGACGAAAGGTGCTCCCAACCAGCGTGGCCCCGAGAGAGCCCAGCAGGAGCCAGCTCCTCCCCCACCAGGGCCCACAGCAGCGCCTTTCGAACCCTCCAACCCAGAAAGCCCACCAGCACCAGGGCAGCCCCAGAACTCGGCCCAGTCACCTGCCAGTCCGGCTCCTGCGGACCTGGGCAGCCGTGCCGCCGGGCCAGCCGTGGGTGCCGCCGCAGCCCCTGGACTTGGCGTCATACTACTATTACAGGCCCCCGTACGACGGCTACCCGGCCCAGTACCCCTCTCCATACCCACCAGACCCGGGCACAGCCCCGCTCTACCAGGTAGGCTTGAGCTCAGACGGTTGAACCCTTTGACCAGCGGTCTTTCCTTGCGAGCTCCTTGGCAGGGTTCTGTGGGTTCAGAAGTGACCGGTGGGCACTGCCCGCGGACGCCGGTTCTGGGCACTGGGTGTGAGAACAGTGTTCCAGCCACCACTGCTCTGCCACGCGGCTCATCTCACGAAGTCCACACGACGTGTTCGTGCATTGAATTGCGGAGATAATTTTAATCCTCATGTAACACAGCGCTCCCACTTGTGGGACAGGAAAGCCCTTTGCTTGTGTGGAGCCTGTTGGCTGTCCTAGTCCGTTAGCTCTGGCCTGTAACCCAAGTGAAGCCGCGAGGAGGGTGAGAGTCCATCAGCTCCTCCCAGGCCTGTGGAGGCGGCACACAGGGCCTCACAGCGACGGTGCGGCAGCTCCCAGTGTGGTTACCTCAGGTTCTGCTGAGTCCTGCCTTCACTGGAAAAGGGGATTCCAGGTGGACACGTTTCCTTATTACCTGGCTTTCCTCACCTCTAGTCCAGGCCTGGGGTCCTCCAAGGTCAGCCGAGGCGCAGGATGGTGGGCCAGCGAGGTTGAAAGCACGGACTCGCTGCAGGCAGAGCAGGGGCAAGGGCCGATGGCTGAGCTGGGGACCTTGTGTTCAAAGAGGTTGGGTCAGGGCTGGGCCGGGTCGGCTGATGGGAGACTGTGCCCTGTTGTGGGCCCCTCAGCATGTGTGTGTGTGTGTGTGTGTGTGTGTGTGAGTGTGAGTGGTTGGCTACACCTCTGACCACTGACACCTGCGAGTGTAGGTTCCCAAGGACTTGACTCCCATAGCAGGGAGTTCAGCTCTGCTGGGAGCCCGGGAGGCCCAGGGAGCACCCGCCGCTCCAAGGTCCTTTGTGGGCGCTGCGCAGCGCCCTGAATTTCGCCTGGCGGCACCGCTCCTGGGGGCCAGCGCCCTCTGCCTTCATCTCCGCCGCCCCAGCTCCCAGCACCAGCCAAGGAGTGTGTGCCAGGGAGTGGCAGAGAGTCGGGCTCTCAGACATGAACTGATTCTGCTTCAGGTCCTCACATGGCTGCCCCTTAGAGGCGGAGCCGTGGCGATCGATGATTTGGAAGAGGCTGGATGCCTCTAAGAACCAAGTACCCTCCCCCTGGGCTGCCTGTAGCTTCAGGACCAGGCAGATGGAGCCCTGGGTCCTTGGCTTGCTTACCTGGGATGGTGTCTGGGGCAGGGCACAGCGTGAGTCCCGGCACCTCCACATTTGAGACCTCAGGAGGCAGAAGCCTAACAGCCCTCACGAGTTGCCATGGCTCCGGGGTGCCTGCTGCGTGCTGGCCTCCCCTGGGCAGTCCAGGCTGGGG
>NW_006300164.1:1566579-1581675 GCF_000327345.1 Myotis davidii | reverse complement strand
TCCATCCGCTCCTCCCAGGCCTGTGGAGGCGGCACACAGGGCCTCACAGCGACGGTGCGGCAGCTCCCAGTGTGGTTACCTCAGGTTCTGCTGAGTCCTGCCTTCACTGGAAAAGGGGATTCCAGGTGGACACGTTTCCTTATTACCTGGCTTTCCTCACCTCTAGTCCAGGCCTGGGGTCCTCCAAGGTCAGCCGAGGCGCAGGATGGTGGGCCAGCGAGGTTGAAAGCACGGACTCGCTGCAGGCAGAGCAGGGGCAAGGGCCGATCTCTGAGCTGGGGACCTTGTGTTCAAAGAGGTTGGGTCAGGGCTGGGCCGGGTCGGCTGATGGGAGACTGTGCCCTGTTGTGGGCCCCTCAGCATGTGTGTGTGTGTGTGTGTGTGTGTGTGAGTGTGAGTGGTTGGCTACACCTCTGACCACTGACACCTGCGAGTGTAGGTTCCCAAGGACTTGACTCCCATAGCAGGGAGTTGAGCTCTGCTGGGAGCCCGGGAGGCCCAGGGAGCACCACGCCGCTCCAGGTCCTTTGTGGGCGCTGCGCAGCGCCCTGAATTTCGCCTGGCGGCACCGCTCCTGGGGGCCGGCGCCCTCTGCCTTCCTCTCCGCCGCCCCAGCTCCCAGCACCAGCCAAGGAGTGTGTGCCAGGGAGTGGCAGAGAGTCGGGCTCTCAGACATGAACTGATTCTGCTTCAGGTCCTCACATGGCTGCCCCTTAGAGGCGGAGCCGTGGCGATCGATGATTTGTAAGAGGCTGGATGCCTCTAAGAACCAAGTACCCTCCCCCTGGGCTGCCTGTAGCTTCAGGACCAGGCAGATGGAGCCCTGGGTCCTTGGCTTGCTTACCTGGGATGGTGTCTGGGGCAGGGCACAGCGTGAGTCCCGGCACCTCCACATTTGAGACCTCAGGAGGCAGAAGCCTAACAGCCCTCACGAGTTGCCATGGCTCCGGGGTGCCTGCTGCGTGCTGGCCTCCCCTGGGCAGGCCAGGCTGGGGCTGGAGGGCAGCGCTGCCTGCCTGGGGCCGTCATCCTGGAGGTTTTCTCTTTTACTCGGGGAAGGTCCCATGTCCCGCGCCCCTGGGAGAGCCACCCGTGCAGCCTGGAGCTGGTGCCTGCTCCTGGGGGCCTGATGCTGCATAAACCTGTCTTCCCACAGGACATCTACGGCCTGTACGATCCCAGGTACAGGCCCTACGATGGCGCGGCGTCCACCTACGCTGAGAACTACCGCTACCCCGAGCCGGAGCGGCCCAGCTCCCGGGCGAGCCACTGCTCAGACCGGCCATCTGCCAGGTGATGTTTGTGTTGCTGGCTGTAGTGATGTCCTGATGTGGAGAGACTGTGTGAGGAGTGTACACCCTGCTGGTTGCCATTTTGCCCATGTGGACAGGCTGCAGGAGGCGTGTTTACATGGAGGTCAGCACACCCCATGCAGCCATGGCCACGCGTCAGCCAGACCCAGGGCGGGGCCCCGGAGGCACCCCTGTCCTCGGGCAGGGTTCCCCCAGCCCAGGCGGCGGTCATCACTGGGGGCGTGCGTTGTGGAGGCTCGCTGACGGAATGCTCAGGGTCCTAGACTGTGGCAGCTTTTACCTTGCGGACTGGTCCCCCCCACGGGCCAGAGTCCACGGTGCTGATGCCAGGCAGGCCTGGGCCTCGGTGCTTTCCCAGCAGCCTCTGTGCCGGTGCTCCGGCCGGCTTCTCTTGCGGGCGCACCCTGGCTGGATTTTGCGATTACAGACAAGCATGTTGAAAGAGCCCCGGGCCGCACCTCCAGCCGCGTGAGAACTGGAGCTCAGAGGCCTCCGCTCAGTGGCTGTGGGGGCGGGACGAGGGAGGCGGCTGTCAGGGTTCCAGCTCTGCCGCCTCCCAAAGCCTTCACCTGGCGAAGTAATGCCTCACAGCTGTCGGTGCTACGAGGGCACGTGGTTCCTTAAACGTGGGACAGAGAGGTGTGGCTGCTGGCGCAGGCTTGGTTCGCGCACTGCCTTTCAGAACCGTGGGCTCCTTACTCTGGCCCCTCGACGTCTGGTAGCTGGTCTGTGAGTCTGTGCCATCAGCTGTCCTCTGTCCAGGCCCGCAGAGGGCGCACTGACCTGCGTGTGGCCCAGCGGGCCAGGTGCTCATGTCGTAGCGCCTGGGGACCACCCTGCCGCCTGGGCAGTGTTCTGACTTGGCGAGAGCCGTGGGCCGGTGTTTTCTAGAACCCCTGGAGGCCAGGGGTCGGGAGGCGGGTGGAGCCAGGGTGCATCTGGCTGTTCCGGTTTCCCTTCACTCGCCCACCTGCAGATTCATGTGGCGACATTTCAGAGGCCAGAGCTGCTCGGTGTGGAGAGGCGCCAACAAGGCGGGCGGTGACGTGGGAGGTGCGTCCCCGTCTGCCACGTCCGCACCGCTCTGGCAGCGCTGGGGAGCAGCCTCCTTGGCCCTGCTGCGGTTGGGGTGCGTGCGTGTTCCCACGTGGTGGGTAGCATCAGTTCGTCTTCGTTGTGCCTCTGGGATCACATCCCTGTGGGCGCTGCTCAAGGTGATGTGGCCTGTTTCTGTGATTGTCTTTCCCACGAATGCGGGGTTCGTGGGGGCGAGGAGGTGTGTGTTCCTGGTTTTGTGCTGCATCAGGTCATTTTTCGGAGACCCCCCTCCCCCATGCGTGGATGGGTGCTCTCACCCTGGGGCAGTGAGCGCGGGTGCTGGGCTGAGGTCCTGCACTCCTTCCCCAGGGCTGCGCCCACCAAGCCCCAGGCTCAGCTGAGTGAGACACGAGCGAAGTCTTTTAAAAATCAATTATTACAGCCCTTGCTGGTGTTGCTCAGTGGGTAGAACCCCAGCCTGGGGGCTGAAGGGTCCCAGGTCCAGTTCCGGTCAAGGGCACAAGCCCAGGTTGCGGGCTCAATTCCAGTAGAGGGCGAGCAAGAGGCAGCCAGTCAGTGATTCTCTCATTGATGTTTCTCTCTCCCCCTCTCCCTTCGTCTTGGAAATCAATAAAAATATATTTCTTAAAAAAATGAAGCATTACCTAAAACTTGCTGTTAAAGAACAAAAATGTCATTAAGCCCCTTCAGCAGGTCAGATACCTGACCTTCCTGCTAAATCCCACCCTTTCTATAATGCAGGTCACAGCCAGGCTTGCTCTGTGAGGCCGGCCTGGCCGGTGCACGGCAGGGCCCACGCTGGTCTGCTCTGAGGGCACCAGGCTGGGCGCACTGGGACCCGCCCGGAGGACACGGGCACGGTCTGTGCAGCGGGTCTGGAAGTCGGATCCGACTCCCCTCCACACCCCGGCACCTTGGCATTGGCTGAGTCTGACATCCACACCCGAGAGCCGGTCCCGGCCCTGCTCCGGCGACGGCACTGAGAACGCCACGACCTGTGCTGGGCGCTCGTGTGGTTGTTATCATAGAGGCACTTCAGTGCGCTGGGCGCAGGGACTCCCTTACGCTCCTGGCTCTGGGTCTTCTGAGTAGGACTCTCCACGGCCCTGGGTGCAGCCTGTAGGCCGATGCCTGTCGCGCTTTTCAGGAGCAGGGGGCTTGTTGGTAATCCCTGTGTGGTTTCAGGCAGGGGCCTCCTGAGGGCTACTACAGTTCCAAGCGTGGATGGAGCAGCCAGAGCGATTACGCCAGCTACTACGGCGGCCAGTACGACTACGGAGGTACGTCAGCCTGGGACACGCCCCGGGCCTTAGGCGGAGTCCCCGCTGTGAGTCCTGTCTTCGTCCCAGAGCCACGTCACCTGCTTCGGGAAGTGGTTCTGTGGCTGCTTCTCCTCCAGAAGCTGCATCGTGGTCACAGCACGCATGTGTCTGGCTCACATGTGCAGTTCTCTGACTTCCGAGAACAGTGCCAGGGGCCCGGGGCCGCCTTTCCCGTCCCTGCGACCGTTCACATTGATCAGAGGAACATGAGCCGCCCCTGGGCTAGTGCGTCTGCCCTGCTCTGTGGCCGTGGGGCTGTGGCTCTGGCACTGGAGGTGCAGACGTGTCCCCTCGCTGTCAGGGGAGGGGGGCCTCTTGGCCACGTGTCCCTGAGCCCTGCTCCTCCCTCTGCCAAGCTGTGTCCTGCTTGGTGCAGAGGGTCCAGGCCGGCAGCCCTCGCTTACCCAACACAGCCCTCCCGCCCGCCCTGCTCACAGGCCTCTGCCTCCCTGCCACGGAACACACTGGCGGCTCGGATGGGACCGGCCCTGTTCAAGCAGCCCTTTGGTTCTGAGGGTTCCTCCCCCTTCCTAGGCCACGTCGGCAGAGATGGGAGTAAAGCGTGCAGTTACAGGATGAACTGTTCAAAAGTAGTAACTGGGCAGGAATTTAACCAGATGTCACGCAGCAGGTTTCTCTTCTGAATCGTGTGTTGGGAGGACAAGCCAGCGGCCACTGGTGTCACACGGACAGGACTCCGCGGGCCTCCGGCATCTCAGCACCCAGGGCCATGCCTCTCGGGAGACAGTGAGGCTCCTCGGTGCTGGGGCGCAGCGTCTCTCGCGCGTGTTGTATCAGCTCGTTAATCCCTTGCTTGCAGATCCGGGCCGCTGGGATCGGTACCCCTATGGGTCCGGGTTCAGGGATCCCCGCCCCTATGACCGCAGGTATTGGTACGACGCGGAATACGAGCCGTACAGGAAAGACAGCTACACCTATGCTGACAGGTGGGTGAGAAGCCCTTCGCCAAGGGGGATGGGAATCAGCTGCGCTTTGTGACGCCCCACCAGCTGCGGCTGGGGGTCCCGGGAGCCGCTGGCGTCACGGCCACTGTCTGAAAGGGGCGGGCAGACTGGGCCGCTGGCGTCTCTCACTGTGGGCGCAGCACAAGCACCTGGGGCCGCCTTGCCCTTGTCTCCTCGGTGGCTGTGACCTTGCAGCCTGCTCCCCTGAACCTTCACCCGAGCTGACCTTGCCCCTGGGTTCCAGGCATCCCCTCGGGGGCGGGCTCGTACCGTGTCCTGCGAGGCAGGCCCCGTCATGATGTGAGGGCAGCGGGCACTGAGGACCCGTAGGGCCTGAGTGTTGAGCAGCAGTGCGTCATGCCAGCGGCTTCAGTGCCCTCTCTTGCCTCTGCCCCACTGGCCCTCCAGGCCCGAGAGGTACGACGACCCCTGGAGGTACGACCCTCGCTTCACAGGGAGTTTTGATGACGACCCTGAGCCCCACAGAGACCCCTACGGGGACGACGTGGACCGGCGCAGCGTGTTTGCCGCCACAGCAGCTTCAGCGCCCACTCGCAGCAGGTGCGCGCGGGCCCGCGTGGGGCGGCAGGCAGGGTCCACAGCTCTGTGTAGACCCAGGTCCCCCTGCTCTGGCTGGCACTCCTGTGAGCTAACGACCTGCCGGCTTTGTGTTTCCTAAGAGCCAGGTTTACAGAAGCTGCAATGTGACCGTGGGGCCGTATGAGGCCCCGCCGCCACCAGGCTCCTTCCACGGGGACTATGCCTACGATGCCTACATGAGCAACTTCAGCAGCACCCAGGGCTTCCCAGAGTACGGCTACCCTGCCGACGCCGGCTGGCCCGCTGTGGAGCAAGGTGTGTGTGGTCAAGGCCCTGGGTGCCCTCAGGTGCGGGCGCCAGGCCACCCCTCGGTCGCCTCACAAGCCTGGGGCGAGAAATGGGAGTGAGTTGTGACTGAGGGCATTTGTGATGGCCTGGCCCGGGCCTCCCCGGAGTAGGGACAGCTGTGTCACAGCACACCCGTCCTGAGGGCCAGGCTGGTCCCGCTGGGCTGGCAGCACCCTCGGCTGTAGCTGGACTCACAGGCCGGAGAGCTGCCCTGCCTCTGTCACGAGCACTCGTGTGACTCCGCGCGGCTCACCGCCAGGCTCTCGGGTGGGGCCCCCTCTTCCCATGCTGACCACGCGGTCAGCAGCCTGTGGGGGGACTCCGATTCCCCTAAAAAAGCTGCCCTCGGCTTTCCCACTGCCACGCTCAGTCCTCGGGAAGGCCTGTTACTGCTGAGTCTTGGAAACTGGAAAAACAGATGACGCTCTTGAGATAGTATTTCAATTGCAATCCTCACCCGAGGACGCGAGGTGAGGAAGGGAGAGACGCAGCGATGGGAGAGGAACAGCAATGGCACCCGTTGGTTGCCGCCCTCTCCCCCGCCCCCCGCATACGCCCCTCCTGGGGACCAAACCCGAAAATGCCCGGGGCTTGAACCTGTGACCTTTCAGTGCACAGGATGTGCTGGACCTGAGCCGCCAGGCTGGGCAGCGGCCCTCCTTGCCTTCACGGGGTGCGGGCACGGCCCCGCCGTTGAGGACAAAGGCTCAGGCACGAAAGGTCCCGGGTGCTGCTTCCTGTGACAGGCGCTTCCGGCGGTGTTCAAGAGCTTTTAGGTTTGAGGAGATGGTTTCGTTTCTAAGGATTTAGACATTTCCTAAGCCGCGCTGGAGTTCTACTTTAACGGCGCCCGTAGCCACTAGTGACTTCCAGCTGAAAGTCGGTGCATGTGGGGCCTCAGCCTGTGGGCACCTTGACATCGAGCTGTGGTCTGGCCCCGAGGCCCCAGAGCTGACCCCCGGCTGTGTCCTGTTCACGTCCTCCCTGCAGCTCCGTCGAGACCCACTTCCCCGGAGAAGTTCTCCGTGCCCCATGTCTGTGCCCGGTTTGGTCCTGGGGGTCAGCTCATCCGCGTGATCCCCAATCTGCCCTCGGAGGGACAGCCGGCCCTGGTGGAAGTGCACAGCATGGAGGTGAGGCCGGGGGCGGCCGTGGGCCCACAGGCCGTGCCTCAGCCTTGTCTGAAAACGGTCGTGCAGAGTGTTTCCTCCGTGGACCCTCGGTGGAGGGGGTTTTATTTGTTCTGTGTGGTTGTGCGTCTTTTATCTTTGTTTGCGTTTCTGATTTTGAGGGGAGGGCCTGTTGGTGTTCAGTACTGGTGATTTCAATGACAAGTAGGGAGGTGGCCAGTGGGGGCTGGGGTGCCCTGGGAGCCTGTGGTGGGCACTGTTTTGCGGCCCACCAGCCTCTATCACATGTATTGGCTCAGAGTTCGGGGGAAGGGTCTCACCGCTTTAAAGGTTGAAAGTCATTGTTGCCAACCAGACACGGCCAATCCCCTGGTGGAGCCCTCGGCCTCCCCGATGGGACAGACCGCCCTCGGGTCAGCAGACACGGGGGGCAGTGGCGGAGCCTGCCCTGAGCTGCCCCTCCCTGTCCACAGACGCTGCTACAGCACCTGCCGGAGCAGGAGGAGATGCGCGCCTTCCCGGGGCCGCTGGGCAAGTAGGTCCCTCCGGGCACGGGCCGCTGTGGGCACTGCGTGAGCGTGGCTGGGCCGCGGCGCTCATCGCTGTCCACTGAGGGCTGTCCTTCTTTCAGAGACGACACCCATAAGGTGGACGTCATTAACTTTGCGCAGAGCAAAGCCACCCAGTGTTTGCAGAATGAGAGCTTGCTTGACAAAGAGTCCGCAAACCTCCTCTGGAGCTTCATCATCCTGCTGTGCAGACAGAACGGGGTACGTGGCGTCTGACCTGTAAAACGCCTCTTTTTGGCCTGGAGTCTCAGGGATCCTGGGTCCCCACGGTGTGGGGAGGATTCCTGTGCTGGGCCGAGCACGCGGAGCCGTCTCAGCAGTGACGTGGGGCAGGGGAGACAAGCGGGGTGTGCAGCTGGGGCGAGGGCAGGTTCGGGCCCCCACGTTGGTCTGTCGGGCTCCTGGGCATGTGGGGGTGGCGGTGTGCACTGGGCGGCCTGTTGGCGGCCTCCCCCAGCAGGGCCTGTGGGAAGCCCTAGCCGTCGTGAAGGCCTTGTTCTTTCTGTCCCCGCCGCCCTGCAGACCGTGGTGGGCACAGACATTGCCGAGCTGTTGTTACAAGACCACAGGACGGTGTGGCTTCCTGGGAAGTCACCCAACGAGGCCAACCTGATCGACTTCACCAACGAGGCCGTGGGTCAGGCCGAGGAGGAGGAGGAGTCGGTGGAGGCCCAGCTCTCCTTCCTCACCGACAGCCAGGCCGCCACCAGCTCTCTGGAGAAGGAGACGGAGCGGTTCCGGGAGCTGCTGCTCTATGGCCGCAAGAAGGCGAGTTCCGAGCTCTCGGGCACCGGGGCGTGTCCTGGCGTCCGCCGCGTGGGCTTAAGTGCCAGGAAGCTGTGGGAGGGACAGGCCTGCCGGGAGGGCACCGGGCCTTGACGGCCACCCGGTGAACAGGTGTCTGGCCCTTCGCCTCTGAAGGTGTCACACCGTCTCCTCACACGTTGCCAGCGTTGAAGCCTCAGTTTCCCTCCTCACTCCCGCACAAGTGCACGCAGTCGCGCTCGGGCTGTGCCCGCCCGTGCAGTGCTGTGGGGTGAGCACGTGCACGAGACAGACACACAGCCCGTTGTCACAGCTAGGGGTGCGCTCGGCCTCTGAGGTGTGCTGGGTGTCGGGGAGCGGTGCCCAGCGGGAATGGGTCAGGCACGGTGCGTGCAGAGGCTGCGGGCCTCGCACAGGTGCTGGCGCTGTGGACGTTCTCTCTGGTTGTGCCCAGTGGAGGGCGGGTCTAGGGTGGAGGGGTCCCTGTGGGCTGTGGGCACATGCCCAGCTCTGCGTGGCCCGGTGGCAGGGGTCTGACAGCCCCAAGTCCTTGGTGCTTGTATGTCGTGATAAGCTCAGGTCACGGTCAGAAGTTCTCTGAAATACCGGGTCACTTGGCCAAGGGGACGCGCTGCCCACGTGGAGAGGCATCATCGCCCTGGGAGTGACGTGCACAGTGGCCCAGTGGGAAGGACCTTTGAGGGTGGCAGCGCTGCCTCCCGGCATCCCGTGTCTACTGGCCTGCTTGTGCTAGTTATTAAAAATAAGTTTTTAACGTATTGATGTTGCGGAGAGGAGAGAAGCAGGACCTTGACTTGTTGTTCCCCTTGTTCATGTGCCCTGACCTTGGTGTGTCGGGATGGCGCTCTAACCACCGAGCAGCCCGGCCAGGGCTGCTTGTAACAGTTTGTAGAAGCAGGACCCACGGCCACAGGCACTGTGATGGGGGCGGCCGTGGCACAGGTGTGTTCTGGGGCCGTGGAGGCAAGTGTGTCGCCCCACAGTCGAGCCCTTTCCTGTTTCCCGGCCACGCGGACGACACGCTCCCCGGCGCGTGACTCGCACCTCGTGAGTCACTGCCACCCCGGCTCACTGCGCTGCTTTGCAGGATGCTCTGGAGGCCGCGATGAAGAACGGCCTGTGGGGTCACGCTCTGCTGCTTGCCAGCAAGATGGACAGCCGGACACACGCCAGAGTCATGACCAGGTACAGACTCACTGGGCTGGCGGCTTCTGGGCGCAGCCAGCTGGTCCGGCAGCCGCGCCTTGGCAGCTCTTCGAGGCACAGGGTCTGGCTCTCGCAGAGAATGCGGGGCCTCCCCTGCGCTGCGGGGCCGCGTCCTGTGCACTGCTCGGTGCTGAGCTCTGTCAGATCGCTGAGCGCCTTGTCTCTCTCTCGGGCCTTTAACACTGAGCTGCGTGTGCGCTGAGGGGCGGGAGGCATCGGGCTGATGGTTGAGGGGCTGAGACGGGCCAGTCGTGTGGGGAGCTGGGCCAGGTCAGCTTCCTCTCGTGTCTCCCCAGATTCGCCAACAGTCTTCCCATCAACGACCCTCTGCAGACCGTCTACCAGCTGATGTCCGGGCGGATGCCTGCAGCGTCTACGGTCAGTGGCGCTCCCGTGACTCTCGCAGCGCGTGCGTGGGGACTGCTCCGGTGGTTTCATCGCAGGATGAGGCTGCCTTCCTTTCTGCCCTGCCCCTCGCTCCCGGAGCCCGACCCTGCAGGCTGGTGACACTTGGCCCGGGGTCACCCAGGGTAAGGAGTGTCCCGCTGGCTTTCCGTACCTAGTGCTGCGGCGATGAGAAGTGGGGAGACTGGAGGCCGCACCTTGCCATGGTTCTGTCCAACTTGAACAACAACATGGATGTGGAGTCCAGGACGATGGCCACGATGGGCGACACGCTAGGTGGGTCCGTGCAGACGGGAGGCCGTGGGCCTGGGGCACGGAGACTGCGTGCAGCGTGTCGGGTGGAAGGGACAGGACTCCGTGCCTCTGGCATCGCTGCCACTGGCTGTTCACCATCTTTGATTTCGGGAGAACCCCCCGACCGAGACGTGGCCCCTGTGTCTCCTCAGCCTCGAAAGGCCTCTTGGACGCTGCACACTTCTGCTACCTCATGGCTGAAGTTGGATTTGGGGTTTATACCAAGAAAACCACAAAACTCGTCTTAATTGGATCGAACCACAGGTGAGCAGTTGCATAACTGTGTGCCACTCCCCGCCCCTCCCTCCTGTTAACCCAGAACGGAGCCGGGAGGTGGCCTTGCAGCTTGGCCGTGTGGCATGACATGCTGCTGGGGGGCTGGCTCAAATAAGTTCACTCCTTTCCTCAACAGTTTGCCATTTTCAAAGTTTGCGACCAATGAAGCCATCCAGAGGACAGAGGCCTATGAGTACGCGCAGTCGCTGGGCACGCAGTCCAGCCCCATGCCCAACTTCCAGGTGAGCCCCGCCCACAGGCTGGGCACGCAGTCCGGCCCCAGGCCCACCTTTCAGGTGAGCCCCACCCACAGGCTGGGCACACAGTCCAGCCCCAGGCCCACCTTTCAGGTGAGCTCCGCCCATGGGGCTGGTGAGGCTTCGGGCTGTGGGGTGGAAAATTGCCACGCAAAAGGCAGTGTTTTTGGAAATCTTGGGGCGACGTTGATCGGTAATGTTTGAGAATAAACCCTGTTGAATTGAGGATTTTGTTTGTATTTTGGGTCTTAATATTTAAAATCTTATAAATCTCGAGTGTTTTGTTTCTATCGGCTATTTTTAGCGTGATGAGGAGTGTTACCTGACCCAGGAGTGAGTGTGTGAGAGTGTCTGAGCGTGTGTGTGCATGTGTGTGTATCACTTGCATGACCCTGAGCGAGGAGACTGGCTGTGGGACAGTCCGCGTGGGGCGGGGGCTGTGCTGCCGCTGTGAACTGCGGCCTCTGCTTGGACCTGGCAGCTCTGAGGGCTGCAGAGAAGGACTGTGCTGCCGAAGCTCGCAGTGTCCTGTGCTCTGAGCCGTCTCCAGGAGCAGGATGAGCTGCGGGGGGCGGGCACCCAAACTGTCCAGGACAGTTCTCAGCTGCGGGGCTGTGGGGCGGCTGCAGACGGGAGGAGCCGCGGGGCCTGAGCTTGTGTGTGTGTTTGCTCCAGGTGTTCAAGTTCATCTACTCCTGCCGCCTGGCCGACATGGGGCTGGCCACACAGGCCTTCCACTACTGCGAGGTCATCGCCAAGGGCATCCTGCTGCAGCCGCACAGGCACTCCCCCGTGCTCATCAGCCAGCTGGTCCAGGTGTGGTCCTGAGCCGCCCCCGCCAGCCTAGGGTCAGGGCGCCAGACTCGGGGGGAGAGGTCGGGACGAGTCACACACTGAGATGCTCCCGGGCAGCTGCTGGCGTCTGGCACGTTAGTGTCCGAGTCCGTCCATCTCACTCCCGTGCAGAGACTGCGCCGGGAGCTCCAAGGCCAGAGCAGAGGTCGGTCCTGCCGTTAGTGGAGCCTGCGGGTCCGACAGCCTGGGTTTGGGTCCTGCTGACCCACTGCGGCCTGGTTTCCCCGCCCTGGGCAGTGAGGCAGCGTGACTGGCCTCAGAACTATGGACCCTAGACAGGATGGGACAGCGCCCAGCCAGCGCCACAGCGTGTCCCCCTCCCGGAGAATGTGCTCACGTGGCACCTAGGAAGGTTTTATTATGGAGGCTTTCGGGCAGTTTGAGGCCAAGCTTGCCTCATCTGGTCCTGCCCATGGGTCCCCCAGCTCCCCCCATCCCCCAGCCCACCTCCCCACCCAATCAGAGTACATGTGTGTCTACGTCAGTTCCTCACTTGGCGTGGCCAAGTCCAGTCTGTCGTCAGGTGGCGGCAGCAGGAAGTTCAGCTCTGGGGTCTGGGCCCTGCGGACCCCATGCAGCCACCCCGAGGTCGGCTCCTGTGGGCGTGGCGTCCCCACTGAGTGGGAGGCCTGCTGCAGAGGCCCGCTCGGCCCTGGGTGCGTCTGCTCCAGGTCGGAGCGGCTGTGAAGACACTGGTGGTAACGGGCCTGCCTTCTCGTGTGTCTCCAGATCGCCTCCCAGTTACGCCTCTTCGACCCGCAGCTGAGAGAGAGGCCGGAGGAGGAGTCCTTTGTGGAGCCTGCCTGGCTGGTGCAGCTGCAGCGTGTGGAACGGCAGGTCAAGGTGAGCGTGGCTTCGTCGCGGCTGGCACTTCTTGTGGCTGGTTTCCACCTGTGGCATTGGGCGTGGACAGGACGGAAGGCGTGCGGGTGTGTGGGAGGGCCTCTCGGGGATGAGGCGGGACAGCTCCTACAACGATTGAAATTTCTTTTGAGAGCCAAATTTTTTAAACATAAACTATATAGGCAGGTACACTGTTATTAACTTAATTAGGGAACTCCTAAGGCTTAGGAAGAGCCACACTCAAGGGGCCAAAGAGCCGCAGGTGGCTCGGGAGCCGCAGTTTGCCGACCACGGGCCTAGGAGTTTGTCACGCAGAGACTGTGCCTGGGAAAAGGCCCACAGCCTGCCCCTCCTCCTCCGTGCTTATTCATAACCTTGCCGAGCTCAGCAGGTCCCGTGGCATTGGATGCCCGGGGGCAGGTGGGTGGCCGGTCTGAGCCCCAGAAACAAAGGGTGGGTCCTGCCGCTCACGGTGCCTCCCCTCAGCGCTGGCAGGTGTCTGTTCACTGCTCCAGCCGTGATGCCATCTCGGCGTGTCCTGCTGGGTGGCAGGCCTTCCTGTCTCTCAGGGAGGAGCCGGCCGTGCCAATACCGCACCACAACTGATCGCACCGAGCAGCTGCAGGGACAGGACAGATGTGGCCTTGGCACCTTTGACTCTTCTCCATGTCCCCATCATGCAGCTCCGCCGACGCTCCCTGAGGGCCTGCCCGCCGTCCCTGCCGGGGTGCCCATGTTCCCTGTGCCGCCCCCGGGCCATGGGGAGCCAGTGCCTGGCTTTGCAGAGCCCTCTGGGCCAGACCCCGCGGCCCGGTACCCAGGGCCTGGCCTGCCACCCAGCGCACCGTCTCTGCAGGAGAGCGCACACCTGCTCCGGGCCCAGGACCCAGGTGGGTCTGCAAGGTGTCGCCTCGGAGCAGAGCTGAATGGGCCTCCTGTCCCGCGAGCGGGTGAGGGAGGAGCCTGCAGTCAGGGCACTCAGGCCTGGTGCTCATGGGGCACGGAGAGGGCGCGGCCTTCACATGCCCCCTCCGTGCCGGCTCCCTGTCCTGTGCCTGGCGGCTCCGAGGTCACAGAGGCCCTCTCTGCCGTTGACAGGAGCGCTGCCCCAGGACCCCCGCGGGAGAGGCTCGCTGGCGGAGCGAAGAGAAGAGGATCTGGGTGGCAAGTCTGAGAATGCGGTACTGGCTCCTCCACCTCCCTGTGGACGAGGGCGGGGTCCTGGGGCTTCCCTTGCCAGTGCTGACATAGGAGAAGGCCTCCCGAGTGCTTCCTAAGGAGAGGCCCTGGGAGGAAACACGCGGGAGGGGAATGTACTGGTGTGGGAGCCGCTGCTTGAAGGAGGAGTAGCGCTGGCAGCCGCTGTTACTGCACCGCACCTTTTCTAGGGGCCCCTACGGCCCCCCGGCCCTGCACCTGCTCTGCACGGGGTCCCTGCAGTCCCACCGGGTTCCTGGGAACAGACTCATCTTATCAGACCTGTTTGGTGTAAATACCACCTGTTTACTCTGATGCCCAGCGGGCGGGACAAATGCTGTCTACAGCCACTTTCTGGAACCTTCTCTAGGGTGCCCAGCTCAGCATGGACACCGTCAGCAGGCAATCGCTGTCATTGAAACTGCACTGTGTGTTCTGCCATTAAGACGTTCTGTCCTGGAAAAGTAAAAATGAGAGTTATCTATTGAAAACAGACTCTGACCAGGGACATTTTTCATTAAAACGCCCACGGCTCCCTGACCAGTCCTTACACTCGGGGCACGTGGAGTCCGTTTCTTCCAGCCCAGAGCCCGCCTTCCGGTCCCCGTGATGCCCCTTGATGAGCCTGTTCTGTGGGCTGGCTCTCAGGTTGGCCCAGGGCTCCAGGGCTGCCTTCCTGTCCGCCTCCTTCCCTCTCCTCTCCTCTCCTCGCTCTCGCTTTCCGGCCTCTCAGGGATATCCGTTCTGGGGCTCCTGGGCGGTGCCCCAGGTGAACCGGCTCCCGCGTTGCCTTGGACAGGGCTCCCCGAGGATGCCGCAGGACTCCGAGGCCCCCCCAGCGTGGGGGGGTGCCAGCCTGGGGGCCCTGCAGCCTCCGTCTCGGACGCCCGCTCCTGCAGGGAAGAGCCCGGTGCCAGCAGCCAAGAAAGAGCCCAAGGAGCCTAAGAAGGTAACACGGCCGCCTCCAGCGGGGCCGGCTTGGCTCCCACAGCCCTGGGCACCCGGAGGCCAGGGCCAGGCGGTCCTTTCTTCTCTAATTAAGCCAGACGCGTTTTCAGAGGAGCCACAGTGTGAGGGGCACAGTGGTGGGCGTTCTGTCTGTGCCCACGTGTCACACCTCCCCGCTCGGAGCTAGGGCCGTTTCTGCTCCCAGAGGCCCTGCATGTCCAGGACTGTCCCCTCCCGCCCGGGGCGGCCTCTCTGCCTCTGCCTCACTGAGGAGTTCGGCCTTTGTTGCGTTTCGCCTGAAGGAGGCCCGTCTGCCGAGGGGCGATCCGTGTGGCTGCCACTGTCCCACTGCCCTTCCTCCCGACGGGCGCTGGGTTTCTCCCACCGGGCACACCCGGCTCTGCTGGGCTGGTGGCAAGGGCACTGTTTCTCCTGGGTGTGGCCCAGGACACAGGCAGCCGGTTCAGCTTTAGAAGGCGCTGTAGGTGGTGCAGGCCACCCTCCCGGCAGCCGCCCACAGTGGCACCACCGTCCAGGCCCTGTCCCGTGTGCAGGGCGGGCACTGGTGCTCCTGCCGGCCCTTCTGCCGGGCGGTGACACTTGCTGTGCTTGCGTTGGCGTTTCCTGGCGGGAGTGGTGCTTGTCTGTGCCCCTCCACCCTCGGCCGCGTGCGCTGTCCTCCCCCAGGCTCCCTGTGTTGTCAGGGCTCGCAGGAGGTCTCCCCACATGTGGACACAAGTCCGCGTGCTCCTGGCCACGGGCCCCCAGAGCGGCTCACACAGG
>NW_006300164.1:1565656-1566498 GCF_000327345.1 Myotis davidii | reverse complement strand
TCGCGCTGGCTGTCTGGGAAGAAGAGGACGGAAGCGTACTTGCCAGACGACAAGAACAAGTCGGTGGGTGTCGCGGTGGCGTGTCCTGCAGCTTGTTGGCGCTGTATTTCAGCTTCAGGACGGCACACATACGTGTCCCTGCAGTCTGTGTCACAGAGGAGTCCGGCTAGCCCAGCGGTCGGCAAACTGCGGCCCCTTGAGTGTGGCTCTTGCATAAACTACCACGTGCGGGCGCGCACGCACAGTGCGATTGAAACTTCGCGGCCACACTCCAGGGGCCAAAGAGCCGCCTGTGGCTCGCGAGCCGCAGTTTGCCGGCCAGGGGGCTAGCCGCTCCGCCCACCCACTGACCTTCTTCTTCGCTTTTCGCAATCGCGGCAGATCGTCTGGGACGAGAAGAAGAACCGCTGGGTGGACACCAATGAGCCGGAGGAGGAGGTTCGCTGGGGGGCGGGGGCTCGTTGTGCCCGGAGGAGCCCTGCCTCCGAGGCTCTGTCTGTGGCGCGTCTGGGCCTTTGGGCTCGTGAGCAGGTTTCTGAAGGCACTGTCCCTCCACAGAAGAAGGCTCCGCCCCCACCCCCAGTGTCGCTCCCCAAGGCTCCGCAAGCTGCCGCCCCTGGGCCTGGCGGGGCCCCCAGAGCCTCTGTGAACATGTTTTCTAGAAAAGCAGGTAAGAGTCAGGCCAGAAGCGGGCGCTGGTTTGGATAACCGTGTGTCCTGCAGCCGTGCCGGGGACTGGGTCCTGAGTGGGACTGCAGGGGGTGCCTGCCACCCACTGTGGGCGAGGGGTGCAGAGCAGGGTGGAGGGGGATCCCGCCCGGGGCAGGTGCCAGCAGAGGCGC
>NW_006300164.1:1564917-1565363 GCF_000327345.1 Myotis davidii | reverse complement strand
TGCCCTGACTCCCCGAGAGCCGCTGGCCGTCCTTTCCCCGGAGAGGGGTGCCGCAGGGTGCAGGGGGCCTCATCCCCTCCCTCCTCGCGTGCCCGCCCTCCACGAGTACACGCGTGTGGGTAGGTGGACACGGCCGGCTGCTGGGATGTGTCAGCCCCTCCCTGCTGTCTCCTGCACAGACGCAGAGGGAGCCCCACCTGCAGAAGTGTCTGGCAGGGAAGGGCAGGCGTTACCTGGGGGTCCAGTCCTTCCAGAACCTTCCTCGGAACCCCAGGTGAGCGGGCGCAGTGGGACAGGACAGGCCCCGTGGGGGTTTGCCTCCTCCCCGGCCGCGAGCGGCTCTTGATCGTCTGTGGGCGTCCCCGGGACACCGCTTCTGTGCGCGGGCGACCGTCCAGTGGGGGCTCACACTGTCACCACGCGTGGGACGTGCTGGTGTCTCATTG
>NW_006300164.1:1563569-1563845 GCF_000327345.1 Myotis davidii | reverse complement strand
TCTGCCGTGCCTGCTGGCTGCTCACCGCACTAACGTTGCGCGCGCCTGGTCGCCCGGTCGCGAGCTCTGCATGCTGCTTTGCGGCTCACCCAGAGTAGTGTCTGCTTGTGGCTGTGACGTCGTCTGTTGAGCTGCTCTCTCTGGTCCTCAGGCTCCCAGCGACCACCCCCCGGCAGAGGCGCCCCCCGGGGCACCCGTGACCTTCTACAACCCCGTGCAGTTCGCACAGGTAAGCTGCGCGTCTCCTGGGCGGGAGTGGGAGGCCCAGCGCCGGCC
>NW_006300164.1:1543470-1545001 GCF_000327345.1 Myotis davidii | reverse complement strand
CTCTGAAGTCGGATCAGCCGGTTCAGCCCTGGTCCCCGCTAGTCAGTGTGTGAGACGTGGGAGTCACTTTTCCAGGCTCGTTTCCTTCTCAGAAATGGGGTACGGGTCACACGGGTCACAGGCACACAGTGGGGCGCGGGGCGGTGATGGCCGGCGCACCACAGCGGGTTCTTGGCTTCACCTCTCCGAGGAGCCCTCCGTGAAGCAGGGCAGTCTGTAGCCTGCACCCACGCAAGGCGCCATGTCACCCGCCCCTGCGGGAGGCTCGCTCACTGACCTTGGTAGTTGCTGCATTTCGTGTCCTTCCCGGCAGGTTGTGAGCCCGGCCAACTCGCTCCCTGCTTCTGAACTGGCCCCCTGCCCAGTGGACGGCCCCCAGGGGGGAGAGGTAAGGGCGCCCCAGCGTCTCTTCCTGTGAAAATAAGTGTTAATGGGCAGAACAGGCAGTTGAAACGCTTTCACAACTTGAAGAGTTGCTGTGTCCTAAGTGCCATCGCACGGTTGTGAGCAGAGTCCCTGGGAGGGGTCTGAGGTCACAACCCAAGCTCTGCCCGCAGCCTGGCACGCCGATTGCTGCATTCCTCGGGGTCCGGCGGTCGGCGGCTCTGGCCGAGACCCGGACAGACCCCCCACTAATGTGTCTTAACTAGACCTGGGCGTTAAAACGGCCTGCGAGGCTCCTCGCCTCTTCCCACGGGAGCTCTCGTGGCTTGTAAAGTCGGGACTTGCTCCCCGGCTTGGAGCGCGGCGCATTTGACTGTCTGTCCTCGCTGTTTTGTAGCTTTCGCGCTGTAGCTCAATGAGCTCACTGTCCCGTGAAGTGAGCCAGCACTTCCACCAGGTACCCGTGGCTGGCGGTTCTCACTGAACACAGGGCTCTACTGGGTCCCCTTCGTGTTCCTTCAGGGCGCGGTGCTGGTGGCTCACTAACGTCACCCGGTGTCACCCAGCCGCCACATGACTGGGATGCAGGGTTCCTTTCTTCCAGTGTCTCGGCGAGTGTCCACGTGCAGATGCACTGACCATTGAGTGGACCCCAACGTGCCAGGAGTGGGGGATTGTAACTGCACGCCCTGAATTGGCTTTTTCCAAATCATTGGCCTTGGGCGTGGCCTTGTGGTGTGGGCGTGGCCTCGCTCTGTGAGCGGGTCAGTAGCCGCCACGTGGTGCTCATCTGAAAGCACGAATTCCTCTTCTGCTCAAGCACAAGCAGGTTCACACTCAGCTGGGCGAGTGCAGCGTGACAGCTGTCCTGGGGCCACGCTGGGAAGGGAAGGGAAGGAACGCTGCATCTTCCGTGTCGCGGAGCCAGGCTTGCCCGTGACCGGTCGGAAGGCGCCACGTGGCCTTTAGTTTGCGTGTCACCACCCTGGTTCCGTGCTGGACACTAATGGCAGTCGCTGCCGTGCCTGCTGGCTGCTCACCGCACTAACGTTGCGCGCGCCTGGTCGCCCGGTCGCGAGCTCTGCATGCTGCTTTGCGGCTCACCCAGAGTAGTGTCTGCTTGTGGCTGTGACGTCGTCTGTTGAGC
>NW_006300164.1:1540735-1543392 GCF_000327345.1 Myotis davidii | reverse complement strand
GAGTGGGAGGCCCAGCGCCGGCCCGGCCCGGCCTCGGGTCCTGCCGCTCCTGCTCCTGCTGCTGCTGTGCCCACGGCGGTTCCCTGGCTGCGCCGGCCGTGCTGCGCCCCCTGGTGGCCACGTCCTTTGTGCGATTTTGCGAGTGTGGTAAAATCGCATAACAGCAAAATCGCATAACAGCCGAGCATACACCCAGCAGCGCTGCTGATGCCTGAACGGTATGTGGAATGAAGTGGGCGGGCATCGGGAGGCCACTATGGCATGGGGCAAGCACTATGGGCAGTCTATCTGAAGTGTACCTGGCGTATAAGACGACCCCCCACTTGGAGGCATATTTTTCAGGGCCAAAAAATCGTCTTATACGCCGGCAAATACGGTATATTGATTTCAGAGAGGAAGGCTGTTCCTGACTGCTCCTCCCACTCCCCTCCCTCCCAGGCTCTTGCCTCTGCAGCACAGACTGGCTGCCAGGTCAGGGGAGCTGGGGGACAGGCATCTACAGAGCTCTGGGCATTGAGAATGGAAACCTCACCTGCGCCCTGGGGCACACCCTGCCTTGCCGCCCGGTGTGCCCGCCGCCCGGTGTGCCCAGCCTCCTTACTCAGAGGCTGCCCTGCTGCCCTCTGCGCTGGGCAGCTGCCCAGGAGGCCCTTTCTTGGCCTCTGTTCCCCTCCCCCTCCCAGGGCCAAGGCCTGTTCCCGCCTGGGACCCATCTGTTTTCCACTTCAGGATGGGGTGGTGGGTCTCCCTCCCGGACCTCGATCTTGCAGCTCACCCTCCACAGGAGCCCTCAGCCTGCACGTCAGTCTGGTTTGCGAGGGAGCAAGTCAGTGCCTGTCTTTCTCCTCAGATGCTCAGCCCTTGGGATTGGCTCCCTCTGAGCCCCTAACAAATGGCTGCACCTTTAAAGGGACCCCAGGACCTGACCCTGACGCAGCCCGCGGTCATGGCTGCAAAAACGGGGCAGAGCAACCTGCCCTTAGGGCGTCGGGGGTGCTGGCCTGTCACCCAGGCCCACGTCACAGCACCCTGAGCCCTCGCGAGGGGCACCCACCTCGGGGGCGGCGGAGTCAGTGCTGTCCATGCCGTTTCAGGCCTCAGCCACCTCGGGGAGCGCCAGGCCTGGGAGGATTGGCCAGAGGAAGTACCCGGTGCTGAGGTAGATGACCCTGCGCCGTCAGCACGGGACCCGAGACTGCTCTCCACCGACACTCGGCTGACTGCCCGGCCTCCCTCCTGTGCCCGATGGACACGCAGCAGAGCCACGTGCTCGCACCTGGTGAGGAAGAGCTGCCAGGTACCCACAGCTCCCAGATCCGAGGACAGGAGGGACCTTCGGCTCCCCTTCTACCTAAGAATGAGTTCAGGATAAGCCTTTGTAGTCACGTAGGAATGTTGTGCTGAGCACAGCCGGACGCCCTTTGCTGCTGGGGAGCTGAGCTGCAGGGACTCATGATGGCGAGTAGCTGCCAGGTTCATCCTCAGTTCCTCGAAGACGCTGGAGGGAAGAGCAGGCCTGACTGAGTGGCCCCGACGCCTGCTCTGCAGCCACTGGGCCAGCTCCCGCCCCGGCGCCCGCAGCCCCGACAGCAGTCGCTGGCGGGTGTGTTCACCAGCCTCAGAGGGAAGGCGGTGGCGGCCTGGCAGCCGAGCCTCAGGCGGAGACGCCGTGGTCAGCGTGGTGCCCTCCTCCCGCAGCAAAGGCGTGTCTGCGGCCCAGCAGGACCACGAGGGTCCCTGCAGCCAGGGGCCTGGCTCTGTCCGCCCGCGAGGGAGGAACAGCCACGGCACAGCCTGGGTTCCGTGGGACTGGTCCTCGCCGATCAGCCGTTGTGGAAGCCCTGACTGGGCTCACCTGGGGGGCTCAGTGAGCAGCCTGGCTGGGCTCCGGCAGAGCAGCTGTGTGGTTGCCAGCTCTGCACCCTCCAGCGACGTGCCCTCGCCTGGCTGGCACTGTTGGCGACATCTTGACGAAAGTGGCTGAACATACCTTCTTGCCAGAAGTTCCTGAAGCTGACCTCTGCCCTGGTCTCCCCACACCGAGCCCGGCAGGGCCGACCGCTGCCCACCGTGCGAACCTGCCAAGGCCTCCTCCCCCCGGGCTCCCTCCAGCTCCACCTTCACGACGGTTCTCAGAACCACTCACCTTGTTAAGCCTGAAGGGCCGAGGACAGGTGGAGATATTTATAAAATCACTAGGAACTAATTCTGTAGTTCTGCCTGGTATTTTAAACCTCAGCGGAGGGTCGTGGGAATGTGGCCTCGGGGCAGGTCCTCCCGCTTTCCGGGTCACGTGACCGTCTGGGGCGCCCACAGGTGTGATGGGACCCGTGTTCTCGCACTGGGAAGGGCCCGGCCTCGCAAGGGTCCCGCTGCCCCTGTCCAGGGGGTGGGGTTCCTGAGGCCTGAGACCTGCTGCCCTCGGCTTCTCCAGCCCCTTGTTCTGTTAGTAACTTGATTCAAGAAGCTTCCCCGGAGGGGCTATTTTTCCTAAATAAAAATTGGTACATTGCAAATTGTTAAATAAAGTATTTTGCGCTCGGCGCGCACCTGCTTGCTTAGCTGATTGGAGTCAGTGAGGCCCCAGACGGTGGCCTGTTCGGCTGCTGTTAGGTGCCTGCAGGGCCGTGTTGCAGGGGCCTCTCCCCCCGCGTGTG
>NW_006300164.1:1538461-1539200 GCF_000327345.1 Myotis davidii | reverse complement strand
CCTCCAGAGACCTGCCCTAGCCTGGCTGGCACTGTTGGCGACATCTTGACGAAAGTGGCTGAACATACCTTCTTGCCAGAAGTTCCTGAAGCTGACCTCTGCCCTGGTCTCCCCACACCGAGCCCGGCAGGGCCGACCCGACCGCTGCCCACCGTGCGAACCTGCCAAGGCCTCCTCCCCCCGGGCTCCCTCCAGCTCCACCTTCACGACGGTTCTCAGAACCACTCACCTTGTTAAGCCTGAAGGGCCGAGGACAGGTGGAGATATTTATAAAATCACTAGGAACTAATTCTGTAGTTCTGCCTGGTATTTTAAACCTCAGCGGAGGGTCGTGGGAATGTGGCCTCGGGGCAGGTCCTCCCGCTTTCCGGGTCACGTGACCGTCTGGGGCGCCCACAGGTGTGATGGGACCCGTGTTCTCGCACTGGGAAGGGCCCGGCCTCGCGAGGGTCCCGCTGCCCCTGTCCAGGGGGTGGGGTTCCTGAGGCCTGAGACCTGCTGCCCTCGGCTTCTCCAGCCCCTTGTTCTGTTAGTAACTTGATTCAAGAAGCTTCCCCGGAGGGGCTATTTTTCCTAAATGCAAATTGTTACATTGCAAATTGTTAAATAAAGTATTTTGCGCTCGGCGCGCGCACCTGCTTGCTTAGCTGATTGGAGTCAGTGAGGCCCCAGACGGTGGCCTGTTCGGCTGCTGTTAGGTGCCTGCAGGGCCGTGTTGCAGGGGCGCCTCCCCCCGCGT
>NW_006300164.1:1533264-1533981 GCF_000327345.1 Myotis davidii | reverse complement strand
ACCTGTGAGTCACCTGCCCCGACCCAGGCGTCGTGTGGGGACACTGAATGCCCGACCGGGAGGCGGGGTGCTGGGTGCCGGGTGCCTCTGTGTGGCCGCCCTGACCTGCAGCCCCGACTGAGAGGCCCTGACAGTGCCACCTCCTGCAGGGGCTTCACTGTGGGCCCTGCTGCTGCGGGGTCTCTACCCTCACTGACCCGTGTCCAGCCCTGAGCCAGCCCTGCCCCTCGGGGCTCCCCCTTACCCCCCATCCCTGCAGCCGGAGACGGGAAGGTCAGCGAGAGGCTGCTGGACTACAGCAAAACCATCCAGGGCCTCGCGCTGCCCAAGAATGTGCCGGACACCTGCCCCTACCGCTCGGACGCAGGTGAGCGGGCCCCACGGTGCTCCCTCCCCAGCAGGCATCTCCGCCCTGTGCTTGGGGAGTTGATGGAGGCAGATGGGGGCAGGGGACAGGGACCGATCCCGTCACCGCGGCTCCTGCGTGGGGAAGGCTGGGCTCATGCGCTTTCTGGCCTGTGCCCAGCGGACGTCACCACCCGCTTTGACGGGGTCTTCTGGTTTGGCGACTTCAACTTCCGCCTGAGCGGCGGGCGTGTGTCCGTGGAGGCCATCCTGAGGCAGGACCCGGGAGCCCGCGTGCCCGCCCTGCTGCAGCTGGCCCAGCTCGCCCGGGAGATGCAGAGAGGTGAGGCCGGAGCGGGGGAGGGGGTGATG
>NW_006300164.1:1532063-1532430 GCF_000327345.1 Myotis davidii | reverse complement strand
TCGGCCAAGTCCTCCTTCAGCCTCCTAGCGCCCATCCGAGCCCAGGACGTCCGCAGCAGGTAGGGCCCCGGGGTGGGGGTGGGGGTGGGGCTCGGCATCTGTGGCCTTTATTTTAGGGTCAGAGGACCAAGTGCTTTTGGAATGTGTCTGGCGCATAAAGGTGGAGACTGATGGGGTCTCCCAGGCGACTCCTGCCCAGGCTGGTGGAGGGAGGGCCAGGGCCACTCGGCAGGGAGGGCAGAGGCGGCGGCGTGCTGCCGGCTCCAGCAGGGCCGGGGCATCTCTGGTGTCTGGGACCTGTTTGCTGAGCGCCCACTCCTGGGGGCGGACTGGCGCCACGGGCTCGGGGCTTGAATATTGAACCCAC
>NW_006300164.1:1530893-1532039 GCF_000327345.1 Myotis davidii | reverse complement strand
CTTCCATCCCCACGTCTTCCCTTCTGCTCACGACGCCCAAACGTGGGCTTCTTTCTGGCTCACCTCTCCCGAGGCCAGAGCTGTGAGTCCCCAGCTGGGGGTCACTCCCCCCCGCGCCCCGTCCCCGCAGGCCTGTCTCCCGCGCCTCCCCACACGGGCTCCGGCCTCCTCGGCTCCCATCCCGACCAGGGCTGGGCGGGTTGTTTGAACCACAATCCGGCCTGGCCCTGACTCGGGGCGCCCGAGGGGCATCTGCTCGGACCGAGTTCAGTCTGTCCTTGCAGGAGCTACCTGGAGGGGAGCCTGCTGGCGAGCGGGGCCCTGATGGGGGCGGAGGAGCTGGCCCGGTACTTCCCCGACCGCACCCTGGCCCTCTTTGTGGCCACGTGGAACATGCAGGGCCAGAAGGTGAGCGGGCGCCCATGCGTCTCGGGATGCGGCCGGGGTTCCTGCCTGTTCCTTCTGGCCTGAGCCACACCCAGGATGCCTCCTGCCAGTGCCCCCTCCCCCGCCCCCGCTTCAGTGACTGGGCAGCCCCTCTCGTTAGAGCGATTTCAGGCGGACAGCACATTGGAGAGGAAGGCCAGCCTCTCCCTGAGGCCTCCCCCAGCAGCCTCCCTCTCCCCACGTTGAACCGCTGGCTCAGGTCACCCAGGGCCCCAAGTCTACCTCGGGGTCACTCCTGTTCGCTCCACGGGGCCTGGTGAATGTGGAGGAGGAGACAGGTGCCCAGCTGGTAGCCCCACTGTCCTCAGGGCACCACCGTCCCGTCCACAGGGTGTCCCTCTCTCGTCCTGTGCCTGCGGGACTCACAGGGCTAAAGCCAGGTGGCCGTGCGGCCGCAGGGTGGAGTGGCCCGCTGCACCCAGGCCCGGTGTGCACGTGGGGGGCACACACTTAGGGTCACGCTCAGGCCTGGTGTGCACGTGGGGGGCACACACTTAGGGTCACGCTCAGGCCTGGTGTGCACGTGGGGGGCACACTTAGGGTCAGGCTCAGGCCCGGTGTGCACGTGGGGAGCACACACTTAGGGTCACGCTCAGGTCCGGTGTGCACGTGGGGGGCACACTTAGGTCAGGCTCAGGGCCAGACGCAGCTGAGCAGCAGCTGGGGGCACAGCCTGGGGGCGGGTGCAGGCCGGGCCTT
>NW_006300164.1:1529399-1529653 GCF_000327345.1 Myotis davidii | reverse complement strand
TCAGCTCCGCTCCCTCCCACAGAGGTGGAGAGCTCCACCGTGACCACACGCATCGTGTCCCAGATCAAGACCAAGGGGGCCCTGGGTGTCGGCTTCACCTTCTTCGGCACCTCCTTCCTCTTCATCACGTCCCACTTCACCTGTGAGTCACCTGCCCCGACCCAGGCGTCGTGTGGGGACACTGAATGCCCGACCGGGAGGCGGGGTGCTGGGTGCCGGGTGCCTCTGTGTGGCCGCCCTGACCTGCAGCCCCG
>NW_006300164.1:1528582-1529003 GCF_000327345.1 Myotis davidii | reverse complement strand
GGGGGTGGTGACCAGGAGGGGGAGGCCTGCAGAGGGCGAGCTGGAGCTCCATGCCAGGTCTGAGCCAGGCCTGTGCCCGCCCCAGGGTCCATCTTCAAGGGCTTCCAGGAGGCAGACATCCACTTCCTGCCGTCGTACAAGTTTGATGTCGGGAAGGACTCCTACGACACCTCTTCCAAGCAGCGGACCCCGTCCTACACGGTGAGCGCAGCCCCTCCTGAGCCAGGGCTCGGGACCGGTCCCTGTGCGGGCAGTGCCCGAGCTGGGCCCTCTCGGGGGCCGCACACAGAGAGCCCGGCTGGGACTCTGCTCGGGCCGGGGACTGCGCCCGCGTGCCCTCCTCCCAGGGGCGGCCCCCGGTGGGTCCCTGGCCCCCGCTCTCAGGGGCCTGGCTCAGCGCCCGCCGTGGGGCCCTCCCTGG
>NW_006300164.1:1526138-1528552 GCF_000327345.1 Myotis davidii | reverse complement strand
GGAACCTGGCTGCCTCGTCCGCTCCACGGGGCTGAGGGCATAGATGCTGCATCCGGGCGGCGGGGGAAGTGGCACACCTGCCTCTCCCAGCACCGGGGTCCCCGGCGATAAAGGGGGTTTGGGGTGCAGGGCTCCGGGACGGGTTTCCACAGCAGGACTGACAGGACTCCGCTCACGTCACCCGGGGGGACCCTGCCCCTGGCTGTCCCTGCAGGACCGGGTCATGTACCGGAGCCGCCACCGGGGTGACATCTGTCCGCTCACGTACTCCTCCTGCCCCGGGGTCAAGACCTCCGACCACCGCCCCGTGTACGGCCTCTTCCGTGTGAAAGTGAGGCCGGGCAGAGACAAGTCAGTACCGTCCAGGCCCGTCCACTCTCGGGGTGCGGGGCAAGTCGGGGGGCAGGGACAGACGCCTTGCCTGCCATGGGGATGCCAGCTTTGGACCTTGGCGCAGGCCATGGTCTCAGAGTCCTGCCCCCAGACAGGAGCCAGGTTCCAGGGCCCACGCAGAGATCACTGCCCTGGGTGGACCTGAGCGGCTGTCACTGGAGTGACCACCGGGACCTGGCCTGGCCCCCGTGCCCATGGGCTGGCCAGACCCAGTGATCTCCGCCTGGCTCACAGCGCCAGCCTGGCTCAGCGTCCACCCTGGAGTGTGAGGGTGGGGCACCCTCAGGGCCCGCCCCCCTCCTGATGCCTTTTCCCCCACAGCATCCCGCTGGCGGCTGGCAAGTTTGACCGCGAGCTGTACCTGATCGGGATTAAACGGCGGATTTCCAAAGAGATGCAGCGGCAGCAGGCCCTGAAGACACAGCACGCCAGCGCCATCTGCACCGTGTCCTGAGGGTCTGCCCCGGGGGCTGGCACCGCCACCGGAATCCCTGGCGAGGATGAGGACATGCTGCACTGAGCACCGTGGCCAGAGGCAGGCCGCCGTCCTGGCAGGAACCCAACGGGACTGGGCTGCAGCGGAGCCGGCCCTCACCTCATCCCTGGACCAGCCCCGCTGCTCACTTCCACGTTTCCCCGCAGACACCCGGCTTCCCTCTCCGCAGGCAGAGCTTGGGCCGAGGATGCCCCACCAGACCTGCCACCATCGCCCAGACTCAGGCCTCTCCAGCAGCAGAGCCTCTCGGCCAGCTCACGGCCGCTCCAGCGTCTGCGTCTCCATCCCCCGGCCCTTTCTCTGCACACGCCTGGCACCAAGGAGGCTGCTCGGTTGGGTGACGCGGGTCCCCCAATCCCACGGCACGTGCTGGGGCCGGGACCGGAGCATGGCCAGTGTTTCAGGGCTGGCCCTGCCCTCCAGCCACCGGTGGCGCCCCCACCACAGGCCTGTCAACAGCAGCAGTGCCCTTGCCAGCCAGAGCCGCTGCTGGAAGCTTAGGCTGGCACCTCCTTGCCACCTGGGCTGGCACCACCACGTCTGGATTTCAAGGTGTTTAGACCGTTATTCCTTCCCGTCCGGTTCCATCTCTTGAAAAGGCGTAGGGTTTGAATGCAGGGAAACCCAGGGCATTCAGGCTAGTCTTTCCAATTATTTATTTTCCATATTTATATTTTTAAATAAATGCATATTTTGAGTCTTTAACTTTCTGGTCAAAGTGTGAGTCTTAGACACAGCCTGTCTTCAGGCCGTTCTCACCAGAGCTTGTACGAAAAGGCAGGGGTGCTCTGGGCTGGCGGCTGAGTGTCCCCCAGCCTCCCGCAGGGCGTGCTCCGTGCAGGTCACACCCCTCCCTATGGTGAGTGATGGTCAGTGCCCACCGTGTAGCCACGTGCCCGGCATCAGCCTCCAGAAGAGGCGGGAAAGCAGCACAGGCCGCCTCACGGCAGCAGGCGGGCGGCACAGCCGATCCCAGGGACCTCGGAGCTATGCGACCCTGAAAGCCGCTGAGGCTCTAATCAATTACCTAAAGTCTCCTACAAAGCGTGTGGCAACAGGGACTGAAATAAGTACAATCTATGGTTCTTTCTAGGCATGGTCTGACCCAAACCGTGGAAGAGATTTTAATGTGAATCTGGAAATAGTTTGGCCCAAGGTCACACTTCGTCTCTGGGGCGGCCATCACCCCTGGTAAGATCCTGGGTCGGAAGTGATTCGCTTTGTACCGGCCGCGAGGCTTTAGGAGGACGAGTTCACTGGCCAGCCTCTGGAAGGGGCTGCAGAGCGGAGAGAAGGTGCCGCACCTGGGGGCACAGGCACTGGGCAGTGATGGCTGGGGCTGGAGGGGTGGGGGGAGGGGAGCGTGGCGCTGTCCAGGGCAGGGCAGGGAGTGGAGAGGGTGGTCCCTGCTGAGGGAACTCAGTGCCCGGGGCCCTGAGGGTGGCACGGGACCCAGCAGGCAGGGAGAACTTAGGACCAGCTTCCAAAACAGACACATCTAGGAGTTGGCAGTTTAGAACGTGTA
>NW_006300164.1:1522528-1525966 GCF_000327345.1 Myotis davidii | reverse complement strand
CCCCCGACCCCGGGGCTCCCGCCGGCCCCCGTGGACGGAGGACAGTGGAAGGACAGTGGGCCGACATGCCCCACCAGGCGCCTACACTGGGGTGTGTTGTAAAGTAACTGACAGGCCCTGCAAAACAGTCGATTGCAGACAGAAGTAACGCGGACGTGTTTATTTGATTCCTCACCCCCCCTCCCCCCCCCCCACACACACACACCCCCTGGTACGGCAGAGCCAGGCTGCCTGGGGTCACAGGAAAGATGACATGGAGGCCCCTCTCCTCCAGTGCCCCATGGCTGTGCCAGGACGCTGCCCTCTACACTGTGGTGGCCTAGAGCTACCCGGGGGACTCAGGGTTCCCATGTGGAACCTGGGGCTTCTATGGGAACTGGAGTTTGAGAAGCACAAACCTTTCCCTTCGGAACGTACAGCTCCCGTCTCCCACCTTTTAAAAGGTGATCCCGACCACCAAGCCCAAGAAGCCCCTCCCACCCCGTGCGCCGACACCTGAAGTCAGAGCCCATCTTCCAATGAGGGCAAGCGGCTTGGCAATGCTGGATCAAACAGAAGGCCTATCGGGGGACAGGGGGCAGGCACGTCCCTGCCTTGTTCTAGAAAATTCCAACGGCCTGGAACGACCTGTCCTAAATCAAGGGTGAGGACACCAATGCAACTGATGACATCGGCTGACAGCCCAGGTGCACAGCCGCGCCATGAAACAGGCAGCGTGCCCGGGCCACGCCCTGGCACTGACAAGGCGCTTTGTGGCCGGAGCCTTCTGCACACCACCCGGCCGAGTGGAGTGCGGGAGGCACGCGTAGTCCTGAGGGCGCTGAGTGCGGCCGCGTCGGCGTGTGCGTTCACCCTGCGGAGAAGCGTCCTGCGGTTCGCAGCGCTCAGTCCTTGCACTAAATTCACCTCCAAAGAAACGTGTGCCAACAGCCTCTACCGGAAGAGCCGGTAGGTCCTGGGCAGGCGCCCGTCTCTGCTGGACAGCGCCGCCTGGATGTGCTCGTAGCTGGGCAGGTCGCTCAGGTCGCCCAGGGCAGCCACCGCCGGCTTCCCACGCAGCATCTTCGAGGCCACTCGCCTGATGTCCTCTGGCCTCACGTCACCTGGCACGGGGACAGGGACGGGAAGGCCTGACACTGCTGGTCCCGGCCTCCAGGCCGCTCATCTGCCGCCACCAGGGAGAGGAGCGGGACTCAGAGTGTCAGGAGCAGCTGTGGGGACTGCCCGTGAGCCGGGGCGAAGGACGGACGCGGGCTTGGCTTCGCTTAGCGACGGGGAAGTGTCCATGTTTCCAAATGCAACCGGACATGCCCCCCAGGAGGAATTCGGGGGAAAAGCTGGTGTGTCAGCAGAGACAGAAGCCCCCCACTCCGAGTGCATGGCCTGAGGGAGGAACGTGGCAGAGGCCACACGCTGAGCCTGGGCGGAGAAGCCAGGAGCCACCCGGCAACGCACCAGCAGTGCTGGCTTTGCTGCAGAAGACGAGGCCACAGGAAGGTGGAGCCCCCTCATTCTCGAGGGTCTGAGGGGCCCCCCAGGACTCCAAGCCCAGGGGACACTGCAAACGGTACCAGCTTCACACCAGGCGACTCACCTCACAACAGAGTGCCGACCTCTGGGTCACAGACCCCTTGGGCATCACAAAGCTAAGAAACTGTGCCCTAAGCCGCACAAGCAAGTAAAACCGGGCCCTCAGCAGAGGACGTCCGAGCCCCCTGGAGGCCACGTGTGAGAGGCCACAGACACCTGGGGCCGAGACACCCGCCGCCCGCGCCACAGGGCCCCGTGGTTAGAGCCGCAGCCTCCGCACACCAGGCAGGTCCCTCCCAGCCCGGCCGCGCCCGTACTCACGGATGAGCGCGCACAGCTCGTGGGGCAGCTTCCTGGAGCGGGTCGCCAGCACCTGCCTCCCCACGTCCTCAAAGATCACGGGCCTGGCCTCCAGGTTCATCATGAGCATGGACATCAGCTGCGTCTTGGCTCGCTCCAGCTCCACCTGAGGTCGACAGCCCGGCGTGCTGTCAGCCAGGCACTCCAGCCACCGAGTGGCTCGGAAGGGTGTCCCGGCCCAAGGTCAGCGCTGAGGCAGACGGCTCCCCGGGCCCCAGGCCCTGCCCACCGTGCTCCCGGCCCAACGCTGAGGGGACAGCCCAGCTACCAGCTCCATTCCAGGAGCCCTTCTGACCAGAGGTGAGTGGTACAAGGGAGTCCGGCCTGGGGTTCGAGGATAGAGGCAGCTGGGAGGCAGGTGGCCCGATAGCTCTGGGACCCGACAGACTTTGCAGAGCGAGTCCTGACAGACTGGCTGGAAGTTGTGTCATTTCTAAGTAAAGCAGCTGCCCGTTCAGGACGGGCGCTTCACGATTGCACTTCAGGCAAATACTGAAGGCGACCTCGGGGCCTCCCATCGGGGAGCACTGCCTGCCCAGCAGGGCCCTGTGGACCCGCCAGTGACTTCAAGCCCCTCCGCTTGGAGTGACGCTTCTTTCTGCTCAGAGAGGGGCCATGCGAGGCTACAGGGGCTGCAGAAAGTGTGACCTGAGGTGAAGCACGTGCACCGACCCCCAGAGGACGGGGCCTGCACGCTGGGCATGTATGGTACTTGTGCGCATGCGTGTGTATGTGCGTGTAAAATGTGTCCTTTGTGCCAGTTCTGGACCAGGAAGTAACGAGGCTTCTGAACACATAAGGCATCAAGCGCGGGGCTAGAGCCGGAGGAGCTGAGAAGGAGAAGCCAGGAGGGCTGGCAGGGCTGCGCACGGGGCTGCTCTGCCTCGCCCGCAGGGGCGGGAGGGACCCGCCTTGCATGCGGCATCTGTCAGCAGAGCCAAGGACCTCAGGCAGCCAGGAGACGCACGGGGTCAGCCAGGGGCAAGCAGACCGGGTGCCCAGTGACATCCAGGGAGGGCCCCCCATGGGACAAGCGCAGCCTTGGATGGGGTCACGGGGTTGGGGCCGTGCTTACCACATCCACAGTCCCGCCCATTAAAATGAACTCCTTGGTGATGATCTCCACCATTTCTCGAACCTGCGAGGGAGGCATGAGGCCAAGGCGAGAGTTGTTTGCACAGCTCGCCTGGGATGCCCTGCGGCAGCTGGCCTCACCGGCCTGGGCCTCACCTGTCTGGGGTCGGCGCTGGCATGGATGCACAGGAGCCCCGTGTCCTCGTAGCTGTGGTGGTAGGCGGTGGCGTTGTACATCCAGTGGTGCCTGCAGGGACAGGAGAGACACCTGGAGGTGAGACGCCCTCAGCTGGGCCTATGGCCCTGGGGATGGTGAGGGGCAGGCGCCGCTCACCTGTTGAGCACGTTGAGGTAGAGCCGGGTGAACATGCCCTTGCCGGGTCCGCCAGCCGAGAAGGAGCCGCCGCCGCCCATCATCATGTTCAGCACCGCGAAGGGGATGAAGTCAGCCTCCTGCAGGGAGGACGGAGCTCA
>NW_006300164.1:1519477-1521335 GCF_000327345.1 Myotis davidii | reverse complement strand
GCGCACCGGGCCGGGGGCGCGGGGCCAGCGGGGAGGGAGCCTGCGGGACTCACCAGGAAGGAGCAGCTCTCCAGCCCTATCATGATGTGCGTGAGCTCAGGGAACGGGGCGGGGCCCAGGCTGACCTTGGACATGTCTCTCTCTAGCTGTAACCAGCAAGGACAAACAGTGACTCAGGCTTCACCAGGCCCTCAGCCAGATCTACCCCCAACCCCGCTGAAGCTAAACACCACAGGCATCGGCTTCGAGAACGTGCGCTGTAGAGACCAGGACGTGTTCGAGGCAAAGCCACGAGTGCAGTTCACTGAACTCCCCAGAACCAACCAAACGAACCGAGACCTGAGGTCACAGAGCGCGTCTATGACCCGAGGCCACGGTCCCCTGCCCTGTACCTTGACGACGCCCCCGGTGTACTGCGCTACGGAGCGGTCAACGTCCACGGCGGCCCCGCTCCCCCAGGCCGGCCGGGCGTCCAGGAGGTACTTCCTGGCGCACTCCACCAGGTGGTCGTGCTCGATGCCCACACCCGCCAGCACCATGCGGTCCGGCGTGTAGTAGTTCCTCAGGTAGGAGTGGAGCACGTCACGGTCGATCTTCGCTATGTTTTCTGCGGGGCAGAAGCGGTGGAGGCCGACCGTGTTCTCCCGGTAAGCGGCCTGCAACGGAAGCGAGGAGCACGCGTGACAGGGCGCAGGCCCCCGCGTTCTGAGCGCGGCCACCCCGGCGGCTCCGCTGGCCCAGCCGCAGGACAGCCTCCCGTGCGTGGAGACGCCTCCAGGGAGGACAGTCACCAAGGGTCCAGAGGCCCACTCTCCATCAGTGGTTCTCAACCCTCTGGTCCTTTAAATACAGTTCCTCCTGTTGTGACCCAACCATAAAATCATTTTCGTTGCTACTTCATAATTGTACTGCTCTAGATGGAGGGGACGACCCAGTCACTGTAGGGACGGGGAAAGGTTAGAATGGCCCTCCCACCGTCCCGGTCCCGGTGGCACCCAGGGCGGCCTCGGCGCTCGCCTCACCTCATGGATCATCTCAGTGAGAAGAGGCTCCGGGTCAGGCCGCATGCTGAGGTCCTCCAGCTCAAACTGGACAGCCATTCGCGCCATCTCAATCTCCTCCTCTGCGAAGGCACGAGACAGGCTCAGGCTCCACAGGCCAGCAGAGCGGGGCCGAGCGTCCTTGGTGGCGCACACTGGCCGTCCCTCTGCCTTCCTCGGGGCGGCCTGGCCCTGACCGGCCGCAGTGCTGTGTGTGATGTGAGGACAATGGGTGTGACGGTGCTGAGGCCACAGGCCAGAGAGCCCTGAGCAGAACTGCAGCCGACAGTCCTTTAAATACTCGCTCCTGCGGAAGCGAGTCCACCACTTGCAGGGCCCAGGAAGGGAACGAACCAGGATGTTTACAGACAGCCAGACGCGCTGCTCAAAGAACAAATTCTGCTAACACGTCAAAGGGTGAGCTGGTGTCTTGGAGTACCAGCACTAGAACGTGCCCCTCGCCACTCGCCAGTGTTACTTCCAATAAAATTGCGCCAACTCACGGGCAGGTGAGCTGAGGTCTCCAACGATACAGTGCACGTCCCTACGGGAAGGGCCCTGCACCTCCCAGTCGCGCCCCCACCGGCCCCGACACCCACCTGTGAGCCTGGGGTGCAGGACCACATCAGCCAGCAAGCCCACCACCGTGTCCAGGCCTTTCGAATCGGCAGACACCGCATACATAGTGGTGTCTCTGGAAAAAAACAGCAACACCGGCCCTGAGGGCAGGCGGGGCCCTGGGACGTGACATCACTCGGCGCCGAGGGTCAGCGCACACCGGCTTTCCTGCCTCCGGGTGGCCGCAGGCAGACGGCAGG
>NW_006300164.1:1515388-1516961 GCF_000327345.1 Myotis davidii | reverse complement strand
CCGTGTCCGCGTCTCCTGTGCGACCTGACTGGCCAGGGGGGAGCCAGCCCCGGTGTCAGGCTTCCTGGCATCCTTCCCGACTCCAGGCCACGTCAGCTGCCCGGCCCCACACTCCCACCGCCCTTGGGCCCTGGCTCTGGTCCATGGCCTGTGGCGTGGCCTCCTGCTCTACCTGTGAGCACCCAGGGACAGGGCTCTTGTGTGCCCAGCTCCTGCCTGGCTCAAGTCCCCTGGCACAGCCTTCGGGGCACCACCTGGCCCTGGGATGTTCCTCTGTGTGAGTGTGTGCTTCCCGCCCACTTCTTTTTTAATATATTTTATTGATTTTTCACAGAGAGGAAGGGAGAGAGACAGAGAGTCAGAAACATCGATGAGAAACATCAATCAGCCGACTCCTGCACATCCCCGACTGGGGATGTGCCCGCAACCCAGGTACATGCCCCCAGCCAGAATCGAACCTGGGACCCTTCAGTCCACAGGCTGACGCTCTATCCACTGAGCCAAACCGGTTTCGGCCCGCCCACTTCTCATCGCCGTCGCCACGGCCTCTCTGAGGGCTGTGGGACCCTGACCACCGAGCAATCCCACGGGGACGCGTGACAAGCCTGTGCGCGAGCTGGGTACCTTGACGCCTGGCAGTCGCAGATGCCGCCATGCTGCTCCAAGGTAAGCAGGATGCTGTCCTTGCTGTCGAAGCGGTCCGTGGACTAGGAGTACAAGGAAGGCACCCGGGGGTTCAGCAACCCCAAAACAACCCCTAGCACAGCTCTTAGCAAAGTTTATTTTTGCTTTCAAAGGAACACGAAAGTAAGTGACCTTTTGTTACCATTACTGGGCACCTTCATAAAGTAACCCCTGTAAAGAAGCACCGCTATGTAAACCCTTCCCAATGACCACTCAAAATCCACACACTGGACTGACCGAAAATGCCAACTTTTCCAAAAAGTGAGCGATTCCACTAAGATACTTGGCTTCATATCTTGATCCTGAATTAATGAGAACTGGCAAAAAAAAAAAAAATTTGACAGGTTGAATCAGTTTTCAAAACAGACTTAGGCAAAAGGAACCTCTTCAGTTAACACTGTGAGCACCACTCCACAGGCGGACGCCTCACAGGAGGGAGAGGACCCGCTCCCCACGCGGCTGCGATGGTCCCACAGCCACGCGTTCACCTGTTTATGGAGCCGTGTGTGGTCGTCGGAAATTTCAGGTACAGACGAGAGGAAAGGGGACGAGCCCCCCAAACGGCCAGGTTGGCACCGCGTGTGCCTTCGCGGGGACAGAGCCCGCCCCCCAGGACACAGAGCCCGCCCCCCAGGACAGAGCCCTCCTGGCCCCGAGGGCACGTACCTCCCACCGTGCAGAACTGCCCGAACTTGCTCTGGGAGGCCACGCGCAGCCCGTTGTCCAGCGTGGTGACCTTGGTCTCGAACTTCTCCTGGCCGTCCGCAGTGGCGAACACGGGCGTGGGCACCCCGGGCAGGGGCGCGGAGAGGGGGACGCTGGGGTAGGCGCCCCCACTGCTGAACTGTCTGTCCCCGGGGGCCCCAAACCTGAAAGAGAGGTAGCAGGT
>NW_006300164.1:1512822-1513828 GCF_000327345.1 Myotis davidii | reverse complement strand
GTTCCCCGGCCGGAGAATCGCCGCACGGAGGCCTTTCGGGGAGGCTGGGTCGTCGCGGGTCCCTGTGACCACGGGGGTGCCGCGGGGTGTCTTTGCAGATTTTATCTACGGAAAGGGGAAGGGCACTAAGCCAGGAGCCCAGGAGATACACTTAGGAGGTAGAGTACTTCGGTAATCCCTCCTTTCTCTGCCCAACACGAAGCTCCAGGTGTATGCCCGGGGCAGGGCTGTCCACGCCACAGCACGGGCCTGCCGAGCGCACCGTAGCCGCCAGAGCAGGTGGGGTGGACCCACGGGGTGGGTCCTGGCCCTGGGGCAGAAGGACGCAGGGTCCACCCTGAGGCGTGAGGGACGGCAGGGAGTGGGAGGGTGGTCACTCCTAGGAGTCTGAGAGGCCCCGGGGCTGGGATCGGGCCAGCGTCGCACAGGGTGGCGTCGGGGCTCGGACGGTGGGTGGGCTGGGCGATGGGTGGGCTGAGAGGGCCGCAGTGTGGCTGGTGAGGTGGTGGGGAAGCGTGAGGCGGGGAGAGGAGAAGGAAAGGGGTGGGTGAGGAGGGGAGGGGCAGAGGCGGGTGGTGATCCCCAGCTTGGGGGCCTTTGGAGCTGGGACAGCCCGGTGGGAGTGCAGGCACATCCTCCCCGCCCGTGTGGCCTCTGCGCCCGAGGAGTGGGAACCGCGGGGTGGGGTGGGAAGGAGAGGAAGTACCTGTGTCACGGGCCAGCGCTGAGGTCTGGGCAGCGACTCGCGTGGCGTTCCCTGTTTTAGGTGGCGTCGTGTCCGGGAAGAGAAGCGAACAGGGAGTCCCCTCTGGACGAGCTGGAGGCTTCACACGGGAGGTCTTTGTCGCTCTTTCAGATGAGAAGCTTGCGGACCTGGAGGAGGCAAACCCATTCTCCTTTAAGGAGTTCCTGAAAAGCAAGAACCTCAGCCTGCGGAAGGAGGACGCCGCCCACAGCCGGCTCCACACACAGGTCAGCCGCCGTTCCGGCTCCCCGCGCCGCGGGC
>NW_006300164.1:1507916-1512811 GCF_000327345.1 Myotis davidii | reverse complement strand
GCCGTCCTGGTGGGAGATAGGCGCCTCTGAGCTCCTGCCTGGGGCCAGGAAGAGGCCTTGCCGGTCCGGAGTCTGAGCCCCGCCCCGCCCTGTCCTGTCCTTAGGAAGCCACGAGGCACTCCCTGGGCCTCGACTGCAGCTCCCCGCCCTCCCAGCCCATGGGCTTCGGCCTGGACTTCCAGCAGCCGTTTTTCGAAGACCCAACGGGGGCTGGCGACCTCCTGGACGAGGACGAGGATGAGGACGGGTGGAACGGCGCCTACTTGCCGTCCGCCGTGGAGCAGACGCACTCGAGGGTCTCGGCCAGCGCGTCGCCCTGCAGCACGTACATCTCCTTCTTCAGCCCCTCGGAGCTGGCAGGGCCTGAGACCCTGCCCCCGTGGACACTGAGCGACTCCGACTCCCGAGTCTCTCCCATGGCGAGTCCCAGTGCAGACTTCGCCGCCCACGGAGAGTGTCTGGGGGACAGGCACCTTCGGACGCTGCAGATCAGCTACGAAGCAGTAAGTGAGGGGCGGCGCCGGCACGGGGAGCCGCCGTGTCAGAGCAGGGTTCTTGGAGAACACCTGAGCCGCTGGCGTCCTCAGGAGCCCGGGTTTGGCTCCAGGACAGGACCCTCTGCACAGCAGCCTGCTCCCTCGTCTCCGCGGAGCGCGCTCCCGGCTGCCGGTGCCACGGGAACAGCGGCCGTGCAGGGCAGTCGGGTGCGGCTGTGCAGGAAGGGACCAAGCAGAGTCGGGATCTTTGGGGCTGCCCACAGGGGTCGGCTTCAGCGTCTTGCCCAGTGTCCTGAGTAGAGGAAAGTCTTAGTCTAAAGCAGCCTGCTCCCGATGTGAAGAGAGCAGAGTGCCTGAAGCGTGACTCCTCTGTGATTAACACATCCAACAGCAACGTGGGCTTACTCCTCACAGGTGGCAGGACACTCTGGCCTTCCTGTGACAGTGTGCCCTCTACGTGGGAAAAGAAAAAAATAACAAAGCAGCCTGCAAACACGTCACATGAGCACACTGGAGCCTGGCCCGGCCCCCGTGATACCCGTGCTCTGCAAGGTCCGGGGTGGAGTCCAGGGCACTTCTGCTGACCGGGCAGTTCCAGGCCACACCGCAGCACACAGACCCCTTTTGCGGGAGACACGCTGAGTTCCTAACCAGGACTTCCTCTCTCTGCAGCTGAAAGACGAGAACTCGAAGCTCAGGAGGAAGCTAACGGAGGTGCAGAGCTTCTCTGAGACGCAAACCGAGATGTAAGCCTTGAGTTAGGGCGCGCCGGGCGGTTGACAGGAGCCGCGAGCAGTTACAAGGGCTGGGGCTGGGTTCTGTTCTGTGTCGGGCCCCTGCTGTGTCCGTGTGTTTTAAACGTCCCAACCGAGCGGCAGACCCCTGCGGGCCATGGCTGCGCTCACTCAGACCCGCTGAGGGTGTCGCCTCGCCTGCGCCTCACTGACACGGCCCATTCCGGACAGTGGGCACTCGTGGCCGTTACCGAGCCAGCCCAGCCGAAGTGCCTCTAGAAGCAGCCCCGGAATTGGTCCCAGAGCCACGGTGACGCGGGGTGTTCTTTGCAGGGTGAGGACGCTGGAGCGGAAGTTGGAAGCAAAAATGGTCAAGGAGGAGAGTGACTACCACGACCTGGAATCCGTGGTCCAGCGGGTGGAGCAGAACCTGGAGCTGATGACCGTACGCACGGGTGGGCAGAGCTGTGGGGTGGGCAGAGCTGTGGGGTGGGCAGGGCTGTGGGGTGGGCAGGGCTGTGAGGCGGCGGGCATGTCACGTGGTCACAGCGGCCAGCAGGGCGGGGCTGAGGCACCGTGTGCCCTTCACCTGCCGCTGATGCTTTGTGTTGTTTCCGTGGTAACAGAAACGTGCCGTGAAGGCAGAAAGCCACGTCATGAAGCTGAAACAAGACATAAGCTTGCTCCAGGTAACCGGAGGCCCCGAGCTCCACCTCTCGGTTCAGTGACTCCAGAAAAGACACCAGAGCCTCTGATGGGCTCTTCCTCCCGACGGGCGGGCGGGGCAAACTCCGTGCAGACGAAGGCCCCGGCTCAGACTTCCTCGGCCCGCTCCCCGGGCCGTGGCCACCCTGGGCCGCGTCCAATTTTGTAAAATTTCAGTCCCATGGGCTACTCCAGGACAGACTGGAGCAGAGGGGCCCGTTGGGAGCCCCGGCAGGGTGGGCCCGTGGTGGGACCGGGCCCTCTCCTCTCCCACGGTGCCCTGTGGGCGTTAGGTGGACAGCGCGTGGCTGCTCCCTGTTGACCGTAAAACCCCTTCACGGCCACTCCCCAGGCGCAGGTCTCCAACTTCAAGAGGGAGAATGAGGCCCTGCGCTCAGGTCAGGGCGCCAGCCTGACGATGGTGAAGCAGAACACAGACGTGGCCCTGCAGAACCTGCGCATGGTCATGAGCAACGCGCACACCTCCATCAAGTGAGTGGCAGGAGGCGGGCGGCAGGCTCAGTGCCATTTCAGACCGTGAGTGCACGCGCAGTGCGGGCTCAGGGCTCAGGTGGGGTGCTCTTGATGGGCCCGTTGGCCTGAGGTCACGGTGTACGCACCAGCAGGCTCCACCATTCTGTGTGGTGATGGCTGTTTCTACTTGAGAGGAGTGGGCGCTAAGGCAAATCCCGCCCCATCCCGTGTCCCCCCTGCCCCCACAAATTGCTCAGTGAGCTCCTGGGAGACAGCAAGGGTCACAAACAGTCCTCACGCTCCTCCCACTGGCTGAGCTGCGGGCAGCGGGGTGCACAGCAGGGGTGCTCTAGTGGGTGGGGTGCTCACGGCGAGGCCTCTTCAGGGGAGAGCCGAGGCCTGGAGGACCCGCGCTGGTCTCCGGTCCGTCTGCTGGTCCCTCGTGTTCTGTTGATCAGGGTGGTCGCAGTTCGTGATGCCAGTGTTTTCCTCGTAGGCAGCTGGTTTCCGGAGCCGAGACACTGAACCTTGTGGCTGAAATCCTTAAGTCCATAGACAGAATCTCTGAAATCAAGGAGGGCGGGGAGGAGGAGTCTTGAGAAGCTTCTAGCTCGCAACTCTGTTTACATCCTGCAGTCTCCGCTCGTGGGATGTGAAATGCCGTTGTGTCTTTAAATACGCAGCCTCCCAGTAAAGCTGTCTATCGCGAGATGCTAATTCACGGCTGGGAACAGTGTTATTAGCTCGCCGCAGCGAGGAGCGGCGGACTGGCGTCACCGAGGTTTCTGTCCACGCAGCCCTTGCTCCTGGGCGAACCCCTGCATTAAGACCATGACCCACTGGAAGGCGTGTTTATAAAGCCACCCATGGTTTTAAGTGCTGAACATGGAAACAGCAGTTCTGTGATACGAGTCTTCCATTCTTATTCCAGAACGCTCATTCTAAGTTCGTTTGATTGTCCTTGATTTCCCACATAAAGGAAACACTAAATGAGCCGAAATGAAATGACTGCCTTGGATAGGGCCGCGTGCCTTGTTGCCTTTGCTCAGTGCCCCCTGGCTCAGCCCACCCTGCAGCCTTCCCAGGGCGCCTGCGACTGGCGGCCTGAGTGTGGGCACCTGTGTGGTTGGCTGCTGCTGTCCTGCAGGGACCAAGGTGGGCACAGATTGTACACTGTGAAGCCGTCGGAACGCACCTCTTTAGGGGCCTCGGGTTTGAAAAGTGATGGAGGGTTTTGATACATGTTCCAAGCGGCCTTTTTATAACGAAGTCGGATCCAGAGGACGTGCAGAGCCTCCCGGTGGCAGAGGGCTGCTGCCGCTCCAGCCCTCCTGACGGGGAGGCGTGACGTGCGCTCAGTGCCTTGTGCTGTTTTCCTGCAGATGTTATTTTTTAAGATAAATGTTCCCTCCTGTTCAGATCGACAGCTTTCTTAATAAATTCTAAATGCACATGCTTCGGCCCTTTTTTTCTGACTCAGCCAGTTCCTTGTGCTTGAGAATCGTGACTGTCCTCCCCCCAGGGCAGGCATCTCGTCCCTGTCCTACGGGTGGTCTGTGCAGCCCGGGAGCTCAGACCACTGCTGCCACCAAGAGCAGCTGCAGGTTTGGCGCTGGACCGATTGGTTCTGGAATTAGAGCATTCTTGGAGATCGTGCAGTTGAATTTTCAAAAGATGATTAAACTGCTAGACCTGAACTTGGCTACAGGCAAGAGCCTTCCAGAAATCCCAGTGAACCACCCTTCCGCTCGCCTGCTATGGGTGGTGGCGAGCAAGTGGGTTCTGCCGACTGCAGACATGCGTGTGGTAGGAAGTGCCAGGATGAGGTTCTTGTGTTCACACAGCAGCTGTGGGAGACCTGTGAAGGCGGGGCGGGGGGCGGGCTGCCTCCTGGGGTCCTGCAGGAGGGGCACAGCACTTGATGGGGGCAGGGGAAACACAGCAGGTCACCAGCGGTGCCCCCTGCCCACAGCCAGGCTGGGCCTGAAACTGGGCAGCACCCAGAGCACCCGCCCTTCAGCCCCTCCACGTGCTGCAGGGCGGGGGGCCGGCGGACAGGCTTTGCTACCGATCCCCTCCATAGTGGGGAGTGTCCCCCAGGAGAAGCTTGAACACACAGTCACCTGGACCTCAGCGGCCGGGAGGGAGGAGCCGCCCTGCCCTGCCCTTCCAGGGCTCACCTTCAGTGCAGACCGATCCGCTGCCCCACGGGGAGACCCGCTCCTCTGGGGGAAGGGGGCCCAGTCATCTCCCAAGACCCCAGCGTTAGCTGCCCCAGCACAGACACTACATTGGACGATACAGAGATTAGCATGGCCTCTGCCAAGGAGACCGCGCCAATTGGTGGAGCGGAGCGGTCTGGTCCGTGTTACGAGGAATGACTCGTCCGCCCACACCGCCCTGCCCTGCCCAGGCTGATCCCCTCTGACCTGCGGGGCCATCCCGCCCTGCCCGGGCTGACCCTGCTGACCGGCGGCCTGCAGAG
>NW_006300164.1:1506883-1507397 GCF_000327345.1 Myotis davidii | reverse complement strand
TGGGGCTTTGATGCTCACTGAGACTGCACCCTGAGTGTGTCCCTTATAGATCTGAGAAGTTGTGATCTGAATGGTCCCCCTCTGACCACTGGGTACAGTGGCTCTTGAGTCTAAGGAGGTGCTAATTTAGCCTCTGCCTGAGGTTACCCAGCAGGAACTACGAAGAGGGCTGCAGATTCCCCTTCCTTTTTTTTTGGAGTTTGGAAGTGCCTTGATAAAGCTCAGCTGTGAAGGATGCAAGCGCTGTGGGGCCTTCTCTTAGAAGTTCTGGGTTGGGCGGCTCCCGGGACGGCGCTTCGTCTGCAAGCGCTTCCGGGGAACCATGGACGTGGACGCCGAGAGAGAGAAGATCACGCAGGAGATCCAGGCGCTGGAGCGGATCTTGGGCCCCGGCCCCTCGGGCTTCGATGAGGAGGTGTCAGAGTCCAGCCTGGACTCGGATTCCGACGCGGGGGACGCGGGTGAGCTCCGAGGCACCAGCCTCCTCCCTGCTGAGCGGCGCCCCTGCCCCAGG
>NW_006300164.1:1506336-1506613 GCF_000327345.1 Myotis davidii | reverse complement strand
CCTCCAGTGGCCCAGCTGCCCAGGGCCCCCCACCCTGCCCCCCTCTCCTCCGCCCCAGGCTCAGCTTGGAGGCCCTACTTCTTTCACCTGTTCCCAGGGCCTCTGCGTCTGTCTCCTCCCCCGTTGTCCCCCCAGGCCCTGTCCCCTGCGTGCCTGGGGCGCTTCGTGTTGGGCCCCTGTCTCCTTTCTCGCTGACCTGCCCTGTCCAGTCCTGCCCCTGGCCCGCGAGCAGTGCTCAGCTCCCGGGCGCTGTCGGGGGGGGAGGGTCCAGGAAGGC
>NW_006300164.1:1504785-1506231 GCF_000327345.1 Myotis davidii | reverse complement strand
AGCAGGAGCAGTGGGCTTGTGTCCCCAGATTCGCTGCCCGACGAGGACTCCGCCGCTGCTGGTCCCCCCGTCTCGGTAACTACCGCCCTGAGCTGGCCGGGTGCGGGGAGGGGGTTCCTGCCGTATAGAGACAACGTGCGGCGGTTGCTTCGTTTTGTACTGTCCAACTAAAACCGTCAGCAGGTTGGAGTGCATCCCTCCCGCGTTCCCCGAGCCCTCGTTCCTCTCAACCCCACCACGCACGGAGGGCAGGCAGCGGGCACCTGGGCCGCGGTCTCCCCGTCTGTGCAGGGGGACAGGCACAGCCCAGTCAGTCGCACACAGCAGCGCCCAGAGCAGTGTCCGGCAAGGAGTCACTCGGCCCGGCGACTGTTAACTCTTCCTCGGCCACTCGGGAATTTTCTGGGATTTGGGGGGATTTCCGCAGTTGGCTGGATCCTTCGCCCCCGTCCGTAGGAGCAGCGCCGCCTCCTGTCCTGTCCCAGCGGCGGGCGGGCCCCTGAGGCCCCCTGTGGGCTGCCTCCCTGCTCAGACCCGCGGCCTTCCCACTGTCTAGCTGCGTGCGCTGCTGCCGCCTGCACCTCCCCTGCCTGTGAGGACGTCACGGCCCGTCACAGGGTCCAAGTTTAGCAGAAATGGGAGTGGAACTACCACACACACACACCCTCCCCCCGTTTTCTCACGCAAACCCCCCTTCCTAGAAACTGAAATGAGTGTTCCATGAGGGAACGGGTGCCCTGGAGTTCACGTCAGGGTGGTCCTGCCAGTCGAGTGTCTGGGTCGTGGGCCCGAGGGCGGGAGCGCCGGTGGCCGCGCTTCCTCACCCGCAGTCTCCCTGGTGAGCAGGAAGGAGAGAGGTGGGACGGAGCCAGCAATGACGAGGACGACCCCAAGGGGAAGACGCTTCCCGAGGACCCGGAGACCTGCCTGCAGCTGAACATGGTCTACCAGCTGGTGCTGCAGGAGAAGCTGGCGGAGGTCAGCCTGCTGCTGGCCCAGAACCAGGAGCAGCAGGTAGGACAGTCCGGCCCACGCACCCCGCCAGGCCCCCCGGGACCAGGGTGGTCCTCCCACAGGCCCTCGTGTCCACAGGAGGAAGTCATGTGGGACCTGGCAGGGTCCAAAGGCCCCCGGGTGAAGGACAGCAAGAGCCTGCCCCTGAACTTGTACGTCGGGCATTTCCTCAAGCCCTACTTCAAGGACAAGGTCACCGGAGTGGTGAGTCCACGCGTCGGGTCCGTGGGGCGGGCGCACCCCCACAGCCTGTCGGGGATTCCCGTGGTCTTCAGGGCGGTGGTCTCCAGCGTCCTAGCCCCTCCCGGGCCCCCTCCTGCATGGGGCCGGCCAGCTGCTCCACAGTCAGCCCTGGGCCTGGCCTCCGGGGGTGGCCGAGGGCCAGCGAGGCAGGGCTGCCCGGTCCTGGTGGTGGGGCCCGGTGTTGCTGGT
>NW_006300164.1:1502731-1504325 GCF_000327345.1 Myotis davidii | reverse complement strand
ACTGGGGTGGGGGGCACGCCCCCTCCTCGCGGGGGCCCGGCTGGGTGGTCTGCTCTGCGCTCTCTCTGCAAACATGGAAGTCAGAGCTGACATCGTGCAGGTCCTGGGGAGGCGCCGGCCCTGGCAGCCCCGTTGAGCCGTGTTTCTCCTCAGGGAAGAGCTGGGAGAAGGCCTTGCTCAGGAAGGCGGTGGTGAGCGGCCGCCTGCAGCGCCTGCTTCAGCCCAAGTTACTGAAGTGAGTTCCAGGGCCTCGCCGACAGCCAACAGCCGCTGGGCTGGGGGAGGCTCGGCCCTCCTGCAGGGTCCCCGGCGGCAGTGGCTGGAGGCCAGTATGGAAGCGGGTTGGCCGCGCCCCCTCAGTGCTGGTCTCACTCAGGCAGTTTCTCTGGCCTGGGCCTCGGTGTCCACCTGTGAAAATGGGGACCATTCACGAGACCTGCTTTGTGTGTGCTGATGGGGTGACGTCACGTGGCCAGATCACTGCGCCTGGCCCAGCCCGGGGGCCCGGGCCTTCTGTGGCCTCAGGCCTTGTGGGGTCAGGGCTGCCTGTGTGACGGTCACAGTCCTCCTTGGGCTGTGGGAGGTGGGCTCTCTGATCTGTTCTGGAAGCGGGCATGTGCGCGGGCTGCAGGCCCCGCCTGGGCGCTGGCACACGGCTGGAAGCTGGTTTCCTCTGAGACTTCTATAATACAAATGTTATTTCACTTGATGTTGTCCCCCCAATCCCTTAAGTCATCATCACATTAAATTTTATTTTTTATTTTGCTGCTCTGTCTGTGAATTCCATTGCTTTGTATGACAGCTCACTGAGTTGCGTCTACTTCTCATCTCACCTGCTGTTGAATCCTTCTAGTATATTTTTTTCATGTAAATTATAATTTTTGTTTAACACTTTCTACTAATTATTATTGAAGTTCTCATTGTGTTCATTCATTCTTCTTCCAAGTTCAGTGATCATTTTTATGAACATTACTTGTAAGTCTTTATCAGAAAGATTGTGTATCTTCATTTTGTTTAGTTATTTTTCTGAGGTTTTCTCCCGCACACAGCCCCCCGCCCGCTGGTGTGAGCCTCTGCTGAAGGGGGCGGGTGCCGAGTCGCTTTGCATTTAGAGCCAAGCCTATGGGTTTGGCTGCACGAGGCCTGGCGCCTGGATGGAGCGCCCGCTCTCCCCGCACGGCTGCTGCCAGTGACAGCTCCGCGGGGGTCTCTGCAGTTTGAAGGCAGTCGCAGCGCAGAGGAGATCCGGAAGTTCTGGCAGAACTGGGAGCACCCCAGCATCAACAAGCAGGAGTGGACCAGGCCGGAGCTGGAGCAGCTGAAGGCCATCGCGGCCAAGCACGGCCACCTGCATTGGCAGGAGATCGCCGAGGAGCTGGGGGTGAGGACCTCCCAGACTGCAGGGGTGTGGGTGCTGCGGGGACCCGGAGGCCCGGGGGGATGGCAGGCGCGAGCCGAGAGGCAGCGTGCGGCTTGGGTGTCACGTAGACGGAGTCTTCCTGTGACTGCTCTGAGGGTCGTCTTGCCGAGCACGTCTGTGTTCGTCACAGGCGCTTGCTGTCCTGGGGCGGGGAGGGGGGAGCGAGTGGGTTGT
>NW_006300164.1:1501443-1502685 GCF_000327345.1 Myotis davidii | reverse complement strand
CAGCCTCCGCCTGCTGTGGCCGCAGACCAGGGGCAGCGCCTTCCAGTGTCTGCAGCAGTTCCAGCAGCACAACAAGGCCCTGAGGCGCAGGGCGTGGACGGAGGCGGAGGACCGCATGCTCACGCAGCTGGTGCAGGAGATGCGCGTGGGCAACCACATCCCCTTCCGACAGGGGGAGGGCGTCTGGCGGGTGGCGAGGCCGGGCTGGAAGAAGAAGGGAGGGTCCGGCCGCCCCAGGGGTCCCGGTTCCATGCTCCATGGTGATGGCCGCTCCTTCCTGGGGGGCCCGGGAGGGGCAAGTTCATGAGGCCCCTTTGTCCCCAGTTGTCTACTACATGGAGGGGAGGGACTCCATGCAGCTCATCTACCGGTGGACCAAGAGCCTGGACCCCCGCCTCAGAAAGGGCCTCTGGACCCCAGAGGAAGACACGGTAGGTGTGGGGGCCGGGAGGGCCATCTCTTGGGAAGGCGCCTGGACACTGGCGGCCCCTTAGCAGACTGAGTGGGGGGTTGTGATTACTGCAGAGGCCCATCTGTCTGTGTCCTTCCTGCAGAAGTTGCTTCAAGCTGTTGCCAAATATGGGGAGCACGATTGGTTTAAAATCCGGGAGGAGGTGCCAGGAAGGAGCGACGCCCAGTGCCGAGACCGGTGAGTGTGAACTGCGGGTGCGGCGGGCCTGGGTGGGTGCAGAGACCCGGCCGGTGCTCTGGCCCGGGGCAGCCTGGGGCCCGGGGGAGACCCAGTCGGGAAGTGGGGCAGCTCTTTCACTTTGAAGCTGCAGCTTATTCAGACTCCAGTGGGGACGGTCCCTGAGAGGCAGGCTCCCTGAGCCCTGTTGTGATTCCCCCCCAGCTCGCTGAGCCCCTGCCCCTCTGGGCTGGCTTTTATCCAGGCCGCTCTGTGAAGGCGTGGCTCACCCTCTAGCATGTGCGGTCTGTGGTTTCTGGTGTGAGCACAGTCGTCGTGGCCATCATTTTTAGGGTATTTTGATCCCCCCCCAATGAAACCTATTCCCCAGCAAAGAAAACAAGTCAAAAATAAACAAAGGGCCTGAACAGACGTTTCTCCAAAGGTTAAACACATGAAAAGATGCCCACATCCTCCATCATTTCAGGAATACAAGTCAAACGCCCATGGGTTACCACTTCATGCACAAGGAGGTGGAGAGGCTGGAACCCTGGGCACCGCGGGTGGGAATGTGCTGTGGAGACTCAGGAATTAAAAAGGACCCCTCCCCCTGC
>NW_006300164.1:1499515-1501398 GCF_000327345.1 Myotis davidii | reverse complement strand
ACGTCCCCCACCTCCTCCTGCACACCCACCGCCACGTCCCCCACCTCCCCCTGCACACCCAGAAGATGTGAACACAGGGACTCAGACACTTGTTTGTACACTGTGCTCACAGCAGCATCGTCCACAGGGTCCAGGCAGGGACATGCCTCACTCCCAGCATCCAGGAGGGGGACACGTGTGTTCGTGGTGTCCGGGCGGGGCACACCCGAGTGCCCAGGACAGGGACGATGGGAGGACAGTGGGCAGTGTCTGGGCGGTAGCGTGTTGTTGCCTGAGAAACGGGTGGGGACGTGCTGAGCACCGTGGGCCGGAGCCTGGGAGAGGGACACCGTGAGCGAGGTGCTGCGCTCGGCGTCCCCGTTTCTCGGACACACCTGGGCCTGTGGTGCCAGCTCCCACGGGGACCCGCCAGACGCCACTCCACAGGGGCTGCCCGCGCTCTGTCCCCAGCCGCGTGCGGGGCCCAGTCTCCATGGCCTCGCCAGCAGGCCCTGCTGTTCTGACGGGGCGTCTGGGGCGCTGTGTGTCTCGTCGGTGCGAGTGGCTTTTCCCACAGCTACCCTGGGAGCGCCCCGCGCTCTGCCTTCCCTGGGGAAGTGCCCAGGGCCCTGCCCATGTCTGCTGGGCTACCTGTCGGGTCACTGGCGCGGAGAGGCCGTTGTAAACTCCAGACCGGGCCTCTTCGCGGGCACGTGGTTTGCAAACTCGCCGTCTGGGACCGTCTTTCCCTTTCCCGACGGGGAAGCCCACGAGCTTTCCTTCTGACGGAGTCCAGTTTACCTGGGGTGCGGGCACAGGGCTCCGGTTTGTGGCCCATTGACGTCCAGGGCAGGCCGTCCCAGCCCAAAACACACGTGTCCTCGTCGCCTCCAGGTACCTACGGAGGCTGCACTTCAGCCTGAAGAAGGGGCGCTGGAGCCCCAAAGAGGAGGAGCAGCTGCTGGAGCTGGTGGAGAAGCACGGTGTGGGTGAGTCCTGCGGGCGCGGCCTCGGGTCCCCTCCCCTCCCAGGAGGCCCCAGACAGGAGGTGGTGGCGTCCCACCACACAGACCAGGCCACAGTCACGGGGACACGGAGGCGGAGGTGCGCTGGAAGGGAAGAGGCCTCGCTCGCCGGTCTGGCGCCTCGGCCCTCCGTGCGGCTGCTCCCTAGGAAAGGCCTTTCCCGTCCAGTCGCTCCGTCCCCAGCTGTGCGCTACTTTGCTGGCGGGGAAGCTTCTGAGCGGGAAGGGCAGCAGGAGCCCGTTCTGGGGACGACCGCGTCCTGAGGGCCAGCTTCTCGGGGAAGAGCCTTTTCCTGGCCGAGGGCGTGTCCTCAGACGGGAGCGCTGCCACGTGTCCTCCTCGCAGGCCACTGGGAGAAAATCGCCTCGGAGCTGCCCCACCGGACGGGCTCCCAGTGTCTGAGCAAGTGGAAGATCCTGGGCAGGGTGAGGCCCCACCGCCCGGGGCAGGGCGAGGGGTGTGCGGGTGGGCGAAGAGGAGAGGGCTCTGTGGCCCAGGGCCTGGTGGGCAGCGCCCTCCCGAGAGCAGCCTGTGCCCTCGCTGAGCCGGAGGAGACGAGGCCTCAGGCTGCCCCTTCCCCAGGAAAGGGCAAGAGCCAGGGGAGGAGGCGGTGGCGGCGGCGGCGGCGCCTGCGCAGCGTGCGGTGGAGCTCCAGCAGCGAGAGCAGCGGCAGCAGCGACAGCAGCGACAGGGACAGCGGGGACTCGGAGCCGGAGCCGGGGGAAGCCCTGGGCCCCCGGCGGGGTGGCCAGTCTCTGCCGCCAGCACAGCACAGCGTGCCGGACGTTGACCTGTGGGTGCCCGCCAGGCAGAGCGCCCACACACACGGGCCGGGGGGCTGCCCGGGACCCTCACCCGCCTCCCCCGGCGCACCCGGCC
>NW_006300164.1:1498331-1499470 GCF_000327345.1 Myotis davidii | reverse complement strand
ACACAGCGCCAGCCTGGGCGGCATCGGGTCCCCACACTGCGAGGACACTCATCCCACAAGCTCCGAGGGGCCGGCCAACGAGGTGGGCATGGCCCTGGTGTACCCATGCTTGGGGACTGGATGCTGCCGCTCGGCAGCCACCAGGCTGGTGCTCAGGGCAGTGGGCCGGCCTGATCTCGTGCCAGCTGTGGTCCCACATGTGGGCAGAACCCCCACCTTGCTCTGACGAGGCTTACTCCTGACCCGTGTCAGGAGGGGGCCCAGCAGCAGCCTTCCGACCGAGGCCATGGCCTTACTTGCCGTGAAAGCCACGCAGGAGAGCTGCTCAGGGCACGTAGGCCTGGAGCCCTTCCTGCAGCATCTCCCCCCAGCTGGGCAGGGCAGTGGGCAAGGAGGAGCCGCCTCCCAGCCTGGGCTCCAGTCCCGCTGGCCTGCCAGGCGTGTGCCTGTCTTGGGGAGGCCCTGCCTAGGCACCCAGAGCATGTTCCTCACCAGCGTGGTGCTGGCTCTGGGGTCTGGGTGACGGTTCGCGTGCTGCCAGGTGGCGGCTCCGCGCTGGGCGCCTGCCTTCAGCCTCGCTGTCTGTCCGTCAGGGCGCCAGGCGGCTGCTGAAGGTGCCTCTGGAGACCCTGCGGTACATGCTCAAGACCAACATGACCGTTCGGGGCCAGGCTCAGGTAAGGGCCTGCCCGCGTCATCCACCACCGCCCCCTTCCGCCCCCTGAGTGCATGTGTGTGCACTGCCACAGGCCCGCCCCACCCGTGTGTGTGCGTACTGCCACAGCCCACGCCTGTGTGTGCGCACTGCCACACCCCACCCTACACCTGTGTGCGCACTGCCACCGCCCACCTCCCCCTGCACCTGTGTGTGCACTGCCACCGCCCACCCCTGTGTGTGCGCACTGCCACCGCCCACCTCACCCTGCACCTGTGTGTGCACACTGCCACAGCCCCACCCCTGTGTGTGCACACTGCCACAGCCCCACCTTGTCCCCTTGGGTACACAGCTTTGGGGGGGAGCGAGGGTGACACTCAGGTGCCTTCCCCCCACAGAAGAAGCCGTGCCTGTTCGGCTCACCCCAGGGGACCACCTCCAGCAGCGACAGCACTGTGACCAGGGCCCACATGGGGCAGCTGTG
>NW_006300164.1:1497564-1497855 GCF_000327345.1 Myotis davidii | reverse complement strand
CACCCCTGTGTGTGCGCACTGCCACCGCCCACCTCCCCCTGCACCTGTGTGTGCACACTGCCACAGCCCCACCCCTGTGTGTGCACACTGCCACAGCCCCACCTTGTCCCCTTGGGTACACAGCTTTGGGGGGGAGCGAGAGTGACACTCAGGTGCCTTCCCCCCACAGAAGAAGCCGTGCCTGTTCGGCTCACCCCAGGGGACCACCTCCAGCAGCGACAGCACTGTGACCAGGCCCCACATGGGGCAGCTGTGGCGGCAGCACCGGAGCCACGCCCTGCGCAGAGGCGC
>NW_006300164.1:1494906-1497335 GCF_000327345.1 Myotis davidii | reverse complement strand
TCGTGCCCTGTGCTCCCAGGAGGCCCACTGCAGCGCCCACACGAGGTACTGCCCTGGGGGCCTGCGGGGGGAGGGGCGTGGGGGCCCCGGGACACCTGCTTGTTTTACTGGGGGGCGGGGGGTAGTCTCGTCGTCCTGCCATTGAAGCCTCAGCAGGAGCGTGTTCCCGCGAGCATGGCCTGTGGGCCCACGAGCAGGCTGGTGTCTGAACGTCTTACCTGTGACACTCGCTCTCAGAGTGCCTGGCCCCAAGGCCGAGCTGAGGCCCAGTCAGGAACAGTCTGCGCTCTGGCCCCTGCCCTCCCTGGTCAAAAGGGGTGGCAGCTGGCTTTGGGGTTCTTCGGGGCTCCCTGCCTGGCACCCAGGCTCCGGGGCCACCTGGCACATATGCCCTTGTCCCCCAGCCGACAGCATCGGGGCGCAGCTGCAGGACGCCTGCCTGGCCAGCACCCCGGTGTTCACCCTCCTCATGCAGGTGAGCCCGCAGAGCGCCCTCCCGCGTGCCTGGCCTGTGGGGGGCGCCGGTGGACGTCCCTCATGCAGTGTAGTTTCCTAAAGCCGTGGGTCCTGACAACAGTGCCAGCGTCCCTGCCACACCCTCGCCCGGACCCGGAAGGGATGGGGCTGCGTGGGGTACAATGTCCCCCGGGCTCGGATCGGGGCGGGCAGGCAGCCCGGCGACCGGCCTGCGCCTCTGGGCCTCGGACCCGTGCCGAGAGGACTGGTGGGGGCTGGCCTGGGCCCCATGCAGACCCTTTCGCCGTGGCCCTTGGGCTGTGGGGTAGCTCAGGACGGGCAGGGCCTCCTGCCACACGTGTCACACGTGTGTGGTGTGTGCCCCATGTGTCCCTCAGCTGTTCCACACCGACACTGCCGGCTGCATGGAGGTCATTCGAGAGAGGAAGGCCTGGCCGCCCCCTCTGCCCCCGGCTCGGGCTCAGGTGAGAAGTGGGGGTGCTGGCCGGGCTCCCCAGCTCGTCTTCCCCCTCATCCCCTCGGCAGTGCTGGGTGTAGACGGCGTTGGTCCAGCCAGGAAGAAAGGGATGCCAACTCTTTCCAGGGACAAGGGTGTCTGGGGTCCCGTGGGGCTGGGCTCGGGGAGGGCCTGGAGTCCCGAAGACTCCCCACCATCCGGGAGGAGAGACGGCCCCATGCAGGCCGCCGGCTCCCAGCTTCTCACACCCACACCCTGCTGAGCTGCTCGCCTGGTGCAGGTGGCCAAGCCCACGGGGTCCATCAGGAAAAGGTTGTCCTGAGCCTGGTCACCACTGGAGGAGACCACAAAGTGGTCCAAGGACAACTGTGGCTGTGGTGCCCCAACCAGGCTGCGGGCCCCTGTGCCCTCCTGTCCCACGGCCCGGCCACCTAGATGGGCTCTGCAAGGGGGCCTGGGAGCGGAGCTGCATCAGGAGGGAGGCAGGGGCCTGGGGAGGGGTGCCGGGCCCGGGAGGGCCATCCAGGCTGGGCCCTAGCCTCTGGCTGCAGGAGGGCACAGGGCCAGGCCTGGTGCCCCTCTATGGGCAAGAAGTGAGCTGTGGTCTTGGTGGTGGCACAACGGATTGGGGAGAGCAGTCAGGTGAACAAGGGGGCGGGGCCACGTGAAAAAGGAAAAAGAAAGAGAAGGGATCCAGCCCGGACTCCCCAAGTGCTGAGTCTCTCCCTTCTTTTCCAGGCGCCCTCCAGTGCCCAGAGCATCCCAGGTACTGCCTCTCCCTTTCTCTCGGCTGTTCTGTCCCCCGAGGGCGCTGCCTGGCCAGGACGGATGAGGGTTTTGTTTGAGGGGCGTGAGCCTAGCTGGCTGAGGGGGGTGCTGAGTGCAGTGGGTAAGCCCTGAGGCGCCCCCAGCACAGGCCCGGGAGGCAGAAAAGATGTTCAAGATGTGGGGGCCCCTGGGCTCCTGCTCCCACATGCCCAGCAGCTGCCCGAGGAGACCTCTTGCAGGGCGGGCTGAGGTGGGTCTGGACAGGCACCTGGACCTCCGTGGTGTGTTCCGTCCTCCCTCAGGCCACCTTCCGAGCCAGGTGACAGCCCAAGGCGCTGCAGCAAAGAGACCCAGGCGGGCAGGGGGCAGGGGGCTGCAGACCTGCCCTCCCCAGGACACCCTTCCGGCGCCCCCGCCAGCTCCAGGCCGCCCCCTGCACAAAGTGAAGACTGTGTTCCAGCTGCTTCGAGAGAAGCGGCTGCGGGAGGCCCGTGCCAGCAAGGCTGCCCAGGGCCCCGTGGTGCTCCCACCCCAGCTGCTGGTCTCCTCGCCTGTGATCCTCCAGCCCCCTCTCACACTGGCCTCCTGCGGCCCCCCAGCCACAGGGCCGGGCGTCTCCAAGTCCGCGCTGTCTGGGCCGGGGGCCCCTGCCGCGGCCAGTCCGAGCGCCCCAGGCTCTGGGGTCGCACCCACACAGCCTCTTGCCCTGCAGGCCCTGGCCTGGGCT
>NW_006300164.1:1492582-1494738 GCF_000327345.1 Myotis davidii | reverse complement strand
GGCACCCTCAGGGGCGGGCCCCACGCGGCCGCCAGCGCCCCTCTGCCTATCGGCAGCGTGCTGCTCCCCGTCCCATTGCCAACTGTGCTGGGCCTCCCCGGGCCAGCAGCGACCCCTGACCCCCAAGGGCTGGCGGTGACTCTGTTGCCCTCATTGACGGAGACTCCAGGAGGCCAGGGCCAAGCCAACAGGGACGCAGAACCAGGCCCTGCCTCCAGGGCAGACCTCGAGGCTCTCTCGCCAGCCCCGCCCCCCCAGATCCCTGCAGAAGCCCAGCCCTGCCAGCTGCCTCTGCCCCCTGGTGCTGGCCCAGGAAGGACACTGCTGTCCCCAGCAGAGCCAGAGGGGACCAGGGCACCTCTGGGGTTGGAGAGGCCACCCCCACCCCAGCGCGGGCCTGAGAAGGATGCCCTGGACCTCAGCCTGCTCTCCCAGGAGAGCGAGCCAGCCGTGCAGGAGTGGCTCCGGGGGCAGCGGGGGGTGTGTGTGCCCCCACTGGGCAGCAGACTGCCCTACCAGCCCCCCGCCCTGTGCGGCCTGCGGGCACTGTCTGGCCTCCTGCTCCACAAGAAGGCCTTGGAGCACAGAGCCGCAGCCCTGGTGCCCGGCGGGGCGGCTGGCACCCTGCAGGCCTCGCGGGGGGGGGTGCGGGAGCAGCTGCAGGACAGCCCGGCCTACCTGCTGCTAAAGGCCCGCTTCCTGGCTGCCTTCCCTCTGCCTGCGCTGCTGGCCACCCTGCCCCCTCCCGGCGTCCGTACCACCTTGTCAGCCGCGAGGCCCACCTCGGGGAGCGAGGACGAGGACATGGAGGAGCTGGCGCACTCTGATAGCAGCAGGCAGCCAGTCCGGGCGAGCAGCAGTGCCCAGGCAGGGCCTGCGGCCACACCCCCGGTGCAGGTGGGTGGCCATGAGCACAGCGCTGCACCCCCACGCTGCCCTGCCCGCCCGTGTGGCCTGCCCAGGGTGGTGGGTGGGGCTGCAGCAGGTGGAAGTGGTGGGAGAGTGGCTGGTGTGGAGGGGACGAGGCTGCATGCGGACTGTGCAGAGGCGCCTCCCCTTGGGCCGCTGTGGCTGTGAGAGGAAGGACCCTCCTCTGACCCGGGGAGCCCTCGGCCCCCACCCACCCTGGGTGGTGCACCCAGCCCTGCACCGCACCCTCAGGCTTTCTGAGCTGCAGGTGGGTCTGGGGTCCCTGTTTCCTCCGAGGAACCTGGTAGGAACCCCTCGGGAGGTGTCCCTGCACCTCCTGCTGCGCCACCCAGCAGTCGCAGCCAGGCCCTGTTGTCGGCGAGCAGGCACGCTGTGCCCGTCAGGGAGGCTGTCCAGTGCTGGCAGTATCCTGGGAGCATCTGCCTCCCTCCCGTCTGGGTGCCCGTGGCTGCTGGGCTGGCTGACACCTGGGAGGCCGGGCTTGTGGCTGAGGCTGGGTCCCCCTCCCTGGGGCTCGCTCCAGCCTGAGGCCTTGCCTAGGGGTCCCAGGGCCGTCTTCTGGGCTGACGAGCCCTAGAGACCTGGCTGGACCCAGATGCCAAGGGGAAGAGGCCCCCGCCCCCATAGTGTGTGGTGTCCACGGCTCCCTCAGCCCATTCCTCACTGTTCCCACTGCTCATCTCATCCGTCCTGGCTGCAGGGTCACTACTGTCCCCTGTTTCAGGGAGCCCAAGACCTTGCCCCCTCCTGCCCGGACGATCTCGACGACTTTGATGTGCTCCAGACGCGGCATGGCCGGCACGCCCGCAAGAGGAGGCGGCTGCTGTGAGCCGGTGAGTCCGGGCAGCTGCTGGCCGCACGCGGTCTGATGGGGGAGGGGGCGGGGGGGGCGCCTTGAGCTCTCAGCAGGCAATGTGTGAGGCAGGTCCTGGGCAGAGGGCGGGGCTCCGCGGCCACAGCCCAAATGCCGGCGCTCCCTCCTGCCGTCCCAGTCCTGCCATCTTCCCCTCTGCTCAGTGGCAGCTCCTCAGACACGCCCTCCCTGACCTGATCGCTCCCCTGAGGAGCTGTCCGTCCCGAGGCACTCGCCCCTCCTGTCTTCCCCTGAACGCGAGCCCAAGGGGTCCCCGTCCCAGACCGGGCCCAGGAGGCCTCATTGCAGAGGCAGGAGCAGCCCCTGGAGGGGGTGGGGCCGGGGGCTCTGGAGAGCGAGCGCCATAGAGGAG
>NW_006300164.1:1490433-1492504 GCF_000327345.1 Myotis davidii | reverse complement strand
CCTGCCCGCCCCGCCAGCCACAGGAGACAGTGGCTGGTGCCTGGGAGGCGCTGCCACGAGTAACCCTGCTGGCGGCAGGGGCGCGGCTGCTCCTGTGTGCATGTGGCATGTTTGAGGGAATTAATAAATGTTCTATTTTTTCATTAAAAAGCAGCCGTAGGCTCCTGTCTCTGAGATACTGGGCGGTGAGGGGAGGGTTGGGCGCCTCCTGGACCTGCTGGGAGCAGCAGGCTGGGCCTCTGCGGTGGGAACAGGGAAGCAGAGGCGGGCAGCCCTCGGTGCCACCTCAGGGACCCGGGCACCCACTTCCCCTGCTGTCCAGACCGCACCGGCCGGCCCAGCAGCCCACGGGCATCCTTCCTTCGTGCGGCATTCCCTGCAGGAGCCGGTCCCGTGGCTCCCGCTCCGCCTGCCCCGGGGCCCCGGCTCGGGCTCAGCCTGCACTGAGGCTCCCGGTGCCGCTTCATCCTGTGGGCGTGCGCCACGCCGCCACGACTTCCTGTCCGTGTCCGGCAGAGACAGGGCGATGGGTCGGCATGTCCAGGCCCCAGGCTCCCGCCCTCCCGCCAGCCGTCACTCGGGGGCTGTGGACGTGGTGGTGCTTTGCGCTCTCCTCACTAGTTCCTGGTTTCCTGGCCCCCTGTGCCACGGCTTCTTGGGTCCGTGTGACATTCCAGCCCGGCTGGGTGGCTCAGTGGTTGCGGCTCGATCCCCAGTGGGCCGTGCAGGAGGCAGCGATCAGTGATTCTCATCGTTGATGTTCCTATCTCCTCCTCTCCCTTCTCTGAAATCAGTACATACACATTTTTTAAAAAATAAATTTTCCGAATACACAGGCTTCGCCCGGCTGTTTTCCGCACGAATCCCTGCTCAGTGCCTGCGAGTGAGACATGCTTGTCATTTAATGCCCCCCTCAGCCTCCTTTTACAGAGTAGGGAGACAGGGTGGGGGACCCACACAGACAGCCACGGTTCCGAGCGGAGCCACTCCCTCCCTCGGGAGACCTGCTGCACCCCGCCTTGGGCGTGAGCCCCCAGATCAACTCCCCCAAGGGCCCCAGGGCACCCTTGGCTGCTGCTTCTCCAGGTGTGACAGCGGGCTGTGTCCTCCGGGTGGGCCCTGCCACCGCACTCAGATTCGCAGCCCCCGGATGTGCCAGGACCCCCAAGGTCAGCCCCACACCAGACTGCCATGGGACAGAGGATGAGGCTCCCCGGAAGGGAGCGGCCGGAAAGGCAGCACCTGGGGGGCGGGGTCCGAGCAGGGCAGGCACCCAACCTGCTCATCCGGCCTGTCCTGTAGCTGTCACCAACCAGGCCAGCGGCAGCTCTGCTTGGCCGTGTAGCTGCCCCGAGGTGGGGGCCTGGGCTCCCTCGGCCCACGGGGAGGGCTGTCACACCCCAGTGGGTCCTGGTGGAAAGCGGGCGCTCGGGAAGGGGAGGGTGTGCTGGCTGCGGCGCTGGCTGGCGGCCTCCCCAGCCCCTGCCCTCGCACAGCGCACTGCAGCCCTGTGACGCACGGTGTGCCGGTCTGGCTGTGTGGGCCCGGAGTGGGGCCAGTCCCCTCAGGCCCCTGGCGGCTGGACCCCTGCAGCTGCTGAAGGGGGACGTGCTGGGCACAGGGCACCTCCTGCCCGAAAGCCCCCGTAGCCTGTGTGGCCGCAGCGGCCCCCGGAGAGTGCGGAGGCCGGGCCTCCTGGGCGGGAGGGCCCCCAGCAGCTCTCCTCGGAGCCCAGGCCACTTCCACTTCCCTGGACCCAGCCTCCGGGCGCCTGGCCGGGCCAATCAGAAGGCAGCCACCTGGGCCTGTCCCTCTTCAGGAAGTCAGGGCTCCCTCCCTCCCTTCCCGGCTGGGCTGCGGCCGCACCTCCCGGCCCTCATTGAATCAGTGGCGCAGGCTGACGGGCATCCAGCTGCCTGGCTCCCTCCGGGAACCTGAGGTAGGTGGTCCCCCTAATGAAAGGAGCAGGAGCAGGTGCCAGAGGCACCGGGAGCCTCCCAGCAGGGCACCTGGGGGCATCTGGGAACCAGCCACAGCAGCGGGGCGTGGGCGGGCCGGGTGGTGGGTGCTG
>NW_006300164.1:1489467-1490406 GCF_000327345.1 Myotis davidii | reverse complement strand
AGGCTGGGACACACCCCCAGGCACAGCAAGGGGCAGGGACCCCGCCACCGCCCAGGCCTCCGCCACCAGGCCTCAAGCTGCGGTCCAGCTCCCAGGACGGGGGGCCTTTCCCACGTGGGCCCAAGGCTCTGTCGCGAGGGTGGGTCAGGGTCTCTGTCCCCACTGCACAACGGCCGACCGACCGCACGGCCGCTCCCTGCCTTGGCCTGTGCCGGGCAGTCCCATCAGAGAGCCAGGTGACAGCCTGAGAGCAGGCCCTGAGCAGGCGCCTCGGGGAGGCGGGAGAGGAGGCCAGAGGTGGCGGGGGGCGGGGCACCTGAGCGACTGGGGCAGGCGCCGAAGCCACCTTTCAGGCGGGCCCTGGCTCCCCCATGGGCGTCCGGCCACCTTCCCAAGCCACAGTCGCGGAGCCTCACCCGGAGCCGCCAGCCCTGGGCAGCTGCTGGGTGGCAGTTGCATCACCAGCCACCGGCCCGGAAGGAGAGGAGGGGATGGACTGGGATGTGAGGGCGCTGAGTGGGCGAATGAGGAAGTCGTGGGGCTGGGAAGGTGGGAGGGTCCCCTGCCAACACTCTGGCTCCAGCCTGGGCACCGAAGGCTGCCTCCTCACCCTCACCTGCCAGGGGGCAGTGCCAGGGGCAGCACCCACGCAGCTAGCTCCCTGGGGGAGGCAGCTGTCTGGCTCCATGGCACTGGGGGTGCCCAGGAGCAGGGCAGGGTCGGAGGGCAGTGTTCCTAGACTCCCCCTGTCTGACAGCATCTCCCCCCACCCCCCCACCGTAGAGGGGGCCCCGGAGAGAGGCCAGGGCGCCCAGGGACGGCTTGGGGGTGCCGCCAGTGAGCTGTTGGGGCGCAGGTCACCGTGCCGCAGTCGTGCCCTCTGTGGTCTCTGAGATGGGAGGTGGGTGGGGCTGCACACTCCTCCAACCACGCCGGGGC
>NW_006300164.1:1488030-1488627 GCF_000327345.1 Myotis davidii | reverse complement strand
CCCGAGCCTGTCCTGCCCAAAGACCACCTGACCCCTGAGAGGTCAGGGGCCTGTGGGTCCCGGGCCCTGGGGCGGAGTCCCCTCGCCTCAGGATCCAGATCACAACAGAATTAGAGAAAGGGGAGGGGGCCCGGCGCCCTGGCTGCACCCCGCCCTGGGGGGAGGGTGCGGAGTCAGAACCGCAGTCCATTTCCTCCACGGGGAGCCTCAGCCACGGAACCGGCCCTGAGCTGAGCTGGGAGCTGCAGGGCAAGCCCAGGGCCGGGTGATGGAGCTGTGTGATGGAGCCAGGCGACGGGGACGGGACCTCTGACCCCAGCCCTGCCCACAGACGCGTCCGGGGAGTCGGGGCTGACGCAGCTGCTGATGAGTGAGGTGATGAAGCTGCAGAAGAAGGTGCAGGACCTGACGGCCCTGCTGAGCTCCAAGGACGACTTCATCAAGGAGCTGCGCGTCAAGGACAGCCTGCTGCGCAAGCACCAGGAGCGCGTGCAGCGGCTCAAGGAGGAGTGCGAGGCCTGCGGCCGCGAGCTCAAGCGCTGCAAGGACGAGAACTACGACCTGGCCATGCGCCTGGCGCGCCAGAGGGAGAAGGGC
>NW_006300164.1:1485999-1487494 GCF_000327345.1 Myotis davidii | reverse complement strand
CCCCTTCCTGGAGGCACAGGGCCCGGTCCTCACCCCACCCCTGGCCTGCTCTCCCTGGGAAGGGTTTGGTCTGGAAGCCCAGGGCAGGCAGGCCTGCGGGGCTCATGCAGCCGCCCCGACGGGGCGTGGGCGGTGTGGCCAGCTGCCGTCTCCTGCCCGCAGTGCCTGGAGGAGAAGGAGGTGTTCGAGCTGCAGTGCCAGGCCCTGCGGAAGGACTCCAAGATGTACAAGGATCGCATCGAGGCCATCCTGCAGCAGCTGGAGGAGGTGGCCATCGAGCGGGACCAGGTAGGGGCACCACGGAGGGCGGGCCGCCCGGGCAATAGCTCAGCCGGGGGAGGGGGTGGGGGTGGTCATTGTCAGAGTAGTTTTTATTTATTCACTTCTGTATTGTTAAAATTCTCTTTAAAAAACATATTTTTATTGATTTCAGGTTGGAAGGGAGAGGGAAATAAAAACATTGATGAGAGATAAGAGAGACACATGGATCGGCTGCCTCCTGCACGCCCCCTACTAGGGAGCGAGCCCAGACCCGGGCTTGTGGTACCCTGACCGGGAATCGAACCTGGGACCTCTTGATCCCTGGGACAACGCTCAGTCCACGGAGCCACACCAGCCAGGCTCCAAGTGGCTTTTAAAGGACAAGAGCACATGTGAACGCACATGAAGGTAGTGCCGCCGGCCACCGCCGCCCAGCGGCTGCAGGAGGTCCACCTCGCACTGGGCTCCCCAGACTTTGTCGGCATACATACAGCTTCGTTTTTTATTTTACAAAATTGGAAGCATCTGTCTTGTTTTGCAAATAACTTTTAACCCCAAACACCACGGGCACCTTGATTGGCTGCCGCCTTGTGGCCGGGAGGCAGTGCACGCCTCCTGGGCGGTCCTCGCAGACAACCTGCCCTCCGTGGTCGTGGGCTGCGGCCAAGCCGGACGTGGTCTGGCTGCGGTGCATTTGTCCCCTCAGTCTCACGCTCAGCCTCCCGTCGTGGGCGGGGGGCCGGGGGGGGCACGGCACAGTGTGACCCTTTCGTTTTAAAGAATATCGTCGGCTATTCACAATCACTGTTGTTAAATATATTTTTATTGATTTCAGAGAGGAAGGGAGAGAGGGCGAGAGAGAAACATCAATGACAAGAGAGAATCATTGATGGGCTGCCTCCTGCGCACTGCACACTGGGGATCAAGCCCACACCCCGGGCATGTGCCCTGACCGGGAATCGAACCCAGGACCCTTTGGCCGACACTCTATCCACCGAGCCAAACCGGCTAGGGCTACACCATCACGGTGTTGGTGTTGGCCATGGCCCAGACGCATGAACCCGCGTGTGGGGACGCCGGCTGGCCGGGCTGGTGAGGAGGTTTTTAATGTCCTTCCTTCTCTGAACGGCCCACGCTTCCCGTCACGAGCCTTCATTGCGTTGACGATCCCTGACACTGCGCTGCTGGACGGGGCAGAGGAGGCCTGGGCCCGGGCTGGACGTGGGCGGCCGTC
>NW_006300164.1:1485418-1485906 GCF_000327345.1 Myotis davidii | reverse complement strand
CGGGGGGCCTCGGGGGGGGGCTGCTGCCACAGGACACGGGGCGCCTCTGGGGGGGCTGTTGCTGCGGGACACGGGGAGGGGGACTCTAGGGGAGCCCTGCAGTGGTGGGACATGGGGGGCCACTCGGGGGCCCTGCTGTGGCAGAGAGGGGGGTGGCCCCTGGTGCAGGCATGTCCCCAGGGACCCCAGAGCCCAGGAGAGCCGCTGGAGAGCCTCAGTCCTGGCCTTGCCTGGCCCAGCCACTGCCCCCTGGTGGCCCTGGCAGGTGGCTCTGGGTGCAGTGAGGGGCAGAGGGGGACCTCCCTGAAGAACTGGCCTGGGACCCCCCACCCCCACCCCAGCCCATTCCCGAGGCTTCCCCGCAGCCTGCTGACCGGCCCTCTTCTGTGACCACAGAGCTCCGACCTGGAGGACAGCTCACCCAGGAGCTCCCAGGAGGTGAGTGCACCCCCCCGGGGCGGGCTCCCGGCCACAGCCTCCACTGGACC
>NW_006300164.1:1483576-1485209 GCF_000327345.1 Myotis davidii | reverse complement strand
GAGGCTGGTGCAGGAGGGGACAGCAGCCCAGGGGGCGGGGCGCGTCCACGGGGCAGTGTCCTGACCGGGTGCCCGTCTCTCTCTGGAAGCTCTCCATCCCCCGGGACCTGGAGGAAGACGCCCGGCTCTCAGACAAAGGTGAGGGGGGTGGGGGCTGCCACCCAAGCCTCCTCGTTGCCCTGAGCTGATGCCAGTCCTGACCCTCGGCCCACGCAGCCCAGCTGGCTGGTGCCTGGGGATGTGTCCTCCAGCCCTGTCCTGTGCACGTCACACTTGGGGACACTGAGGCTGGGAGGGAGAAGTGACCCCCAGAGTTCCCCAGCGAGCCAGGGAGAGCCCCATTCGAACCCGGGGCCAGGCCTGCCGGCTGTGTCCAGGTCCAGCTCCAGCCCCAGGCCTGAGCAGGGAGCAGGGGAGAGGCAGCCAGCTGGCACCCAGGTGTGCCACACCAGGAAGGGGGACAGGAGGGGACAGAGGGGCTGTCGGAGGTGGGGGGAGCTGGGGGCTTTGGGTAACGGGCCGCACCCTCTGCCTCCTGAGGACAGGACTGCGCGGGCGGCCAGGAGGTGGCCCGCAGGTGACATGGGGCAGAGGCTGGCTCGGAAGGTGGGGTTCGAGTTCAGGGGGAGCCTGGCGCCGGGCCAGGGCTTGGGGGAGGGGGTTGGGGGCACCGCAGAGGCTGTGTGGGAAGCCAGACAAGACTTCCTCAGTGTCAGGCCTGACCCAGCTCCCAAGGGGCAAAAGCGGAAGAAGGGGCACCGAATAGAGAAGTGAGGGTGGGTGGTCTGAGCTTGGGGCCACCGGCCTGAAGGTGGTGAGCCCAGCCAGCCCGGAGCCCTGGCCCCGGGGGGCGGCCCCTGGCAGGAGCGGGGCGCTGCACTCAGAGGCTCAGGGGGAGGTGTCGGCTGCAGAGAGACCTGGGCTCACTATGGCGTCTCTGCGACTTGAGCCTGGAGGCCCCCCTCATGGTCAGTTTAGAGGAGCCAGCCCCGCAGGGCACCTGCCACCCCAGAGTCCTGAGCCCTGGGCCGTCTAGGCCCTGGCCCATTCAGAGGGGGCCCAGCAGCCTGGACCCTTCTGCCCCCACAGAGGAGGGTAGGGCCATGCTGGTGGGAGGAGCAGAGGTTGAAGTGGGAGCGCCCCGGGGCCCTGTCTGTACATGGGGATCCTTGTGGGGTCCCAGCAGACAGCGCCGGGCTGGGCAGGCAGCACCGGGGGTGAGGAGGGGGTGCGGCCGGCACGCTGGGTGCTGGCAGGGGGGCGGCACCCACAGGCACCACTCTCCTCTGCAGGCGGCCCCGCTGACCGGGAGAGCCCAGAGCGGTCCTTGGAGGCTCTGCAGAGGGAGCGGCCCTCACTGACCCCCAATGTAAGGCTGACCTGGGGTGGCCCTGCGCTGGGGAGAGGATTCCTCCCCCGGGATGCCTGGGAGGGGGCATGGGGGAGCAAAGGTCTTTGCCCACGGCTCTTGGGGTGCGTGTTTGGAACCTGAAGCTGAGCCCCTCCCTTGCACAAAGCAGTGGGCAGAGGGGTGGCCAGGCCAGGGCTGTGCCTGGGCAGTGGCAGCCACGGGAGGCCTGTGTTCTGTGCGGGCCAGGCAGCCTTAACGGATCACCACTGCCCGAGCACCCCC
>NW_006300164.1:1480952-1482412 GCF_000327345.1 Myotis davidii | reverse complement strand
CTGTGCTGTGCATCGGGGGCGTGTCCTCGGAGGGGCGGTGCCTTCTGGGAGAGGGGTGGAGCTATGAATTGGGGGCGTGTCCTCGGAGGGCGGGGCCACGCAAAAATGGCGCTGTCCCCAGGGACGGGGCCTTCTGGGAGAGGGGTGGAGCTATGCGTTGGGGGCGTGTCCTGGGAGGGCAGGAGCCGCAGGAGGGGTGGAGCTACCCCCAAGGGCGGGCCCATGGCCTCACGTGCCCTGTCTCCATGCCTCCCCCAGGTATGTGGGACCAGGTCCTCCAAGCGAATCTCCAAGCTGGCTTATCACCAGGGAGTGGTCATTGTGACCTGCCCTGGCTGCCAGAACCACCACATCATCGCGGACAACCTGGGCTGGTTCTCCGACTTGGATGGGAAGAGGTGAGGAGGCCGCCTGGGCAGGGTTGGGGGACAGAGTCCCAGGTCATAGCCCCACCCCGCCTCCCTCATGAGGTGTACGGAGCCCTCTTCTCCCACCTTATCAAACTGGAGGAGCAGCTAAATTTGAATTTCAGAGAAACCACCAATAACTTTATATAAATGAGCCCCAGGACCGACTGCAGGCAGGACCCATCTGTCGGGGCCACCGGCCTCCCAAGAGTGAAGGGTCAGGCGAGGTTGACTCTCAAAGCAATGGCTCTTGCGTTTTGTGGTTCCTCCCTTCATCCTACAAAGATGTCTGAGTGCCTGCTGTGGGGCGGCGAGCTTGTCCTCTATCCATGCTGCCGGGTCGACACACCAGACGGGGTGCGTGTGAGGCGGTGTGGACGAGGCCTTGGGCCTGCAGATTTGGCTACCCTCTGTGGAGAGCAGGGGGGGCAGTGGTCAGGAGCCTTGAGGCCAGGTGGCCCTCCACAGTTCAGATGGGCTTCTGAGTGCGCATTCTCCCGGGGAATGGGCCGGTAACAGGTACGCCTGGGGGGCACGGAGAAGGCCCCCCGAGGGCAGCGTCCAGTGGCCCGATGTGCCGTGGCCCCGATGCCACCCAGTGTTCCTGGCTCAAGCTTGACCTTGGGTGCCCTTGAGGGCCGAGTTGCAGGACAAGTGAGGTGCCCGGAGCGTCATGGTGCCTCCCTCTCTCTCAGGAATATTGAAGAAATCCTGGCAGCCAGAGGGGAGAAGGTGTGCCGAGTGGCCGGTGATGGGGCTCTGGAGCTGGTGCTAGAGGCTACGGGGGCCCCCAAATCGACCACTGCAACAGAAGGGGGTGAGGATAAGGATCCCACCCACCCTGGCAAGACAGAGCCCCGCTGACCCTGCCTCCCGCCCCTGAGAGGGCTGCTTCGGCCGGGCCGCTGTGCACGCGCCGGCTTCTGGCAATAAACAGACATCACTTGCAGGCGACGGGCCCTGGGCTCTGCTGTTGTCCCTGTTCAGAGTCAGTAACTTCCAGAAACCCCTCCAGGTGCAGCCGGGGGACCCCTGGCCCACGGCCAGCGCCCG
>NW_006300164.1:1477980-1480553 GCF_000327345.1 Myotis davidii | reverse complement strand
TCCGCGGGGGGGGGCTGGACGTGGAGTCTCAGGCCTCCTGCGTGGCTGTGTGGCCTCGGGGCGGTCCCTTTGCCCCGCTGAATCGCTGCCTTCCCGTCCGCAGATGAAGAGAGGCCACCCTGTCGGGCACAGACGGGAAGAGCAGACTGGGCACAGGGACAGGGTGGCCCAGTCGTGACCCAGCTGTGTCTGGGGAGAGCCAGCGTCCTTCCTGGGGCAGGATAGGCACACCTCTCGGGTCTCATCTCTCGGGCCAGACTCAGGGAGGCCCCCCAGATCCCTTCCTGACGCCTGCCACCCCCTGGACACACACCAGGCTGCTCACCGCAGCTGCCCACAGGCCGGGCGGCCTTGGCAACGAGGGCAGCGGGAGCTGGGCCGCCCTCTGAGGGGCGGGGGCGGGCGTGCCCCACATGGCCCCCACCCGGGGGTGTGCGGTTTGTCTGGCTGCCTTGTTTGACGGCCTCCCCAGGATGTTCCTGTGTTTATGAAAGTGTGTTTATTTCCCGAGTGTTCTGGGCTGTGTGACCTTCAGCATGAATCACCGGCCCGTCGGATCCCGGCAGGATCTGCGCTCCCCTCCCCGCCCCGCGCCGGCCCCCGGAGCCGCGGCTTTGTTCTCCGGGGCCCTGGCAGCTTGTGCTTTGCCTCGATTACCCCCTGTCCTCTCCTTGGCAAACACCCCTCCATTATTCCCGCCAGCGCCTCCTGCGCCATCTGCAGGGACTGTCATCCTCAGCGCCCCCGCCTGCTCCCCCGCGGAGCACCGAGACCACGCGGGGACTGGCGGCCCTGGGATGCAGGAGCGGGGGCCGGGCCTTGCCTGGCTGCCTCACTGCCCCCCGCGTTGGGACTGAATCTGGGGGGGCCTGGGAAGCTGGCTGGATCCTCCCTTCGTGGCTGGGGAAACTGAGGCCTGTGGTTTGGATGTGGGTTGACCATGTCATTTTTACATTCTGATGCTTTGACCTGTGAGCCCTGCTGACCCTGGAGGGACTGCCCCCCCACCCCCCAAGAGAGATGACAGATGCCTGTGAGCGCACCAGGCAGGGACCAGACGCTCAGGACAGCACCCCTGGGAGCCACCAGTTGTTTGCACCAGCCAGGCCCTGTGCATGTCCCCTCCCCTGCCTCTGGCCCACCTGCAACCTTCCCGTGTGGCCTGGGACCCCTCCTCTGGTTCCTGCCACAGGATCAGATGCCTCTTTCAGTGGCACCGTCGCCTGGTCCTCTGGCCTCGCCACACGCAGCGACAGTAACACCCCCCTTTCAAACAGTGGCCATCGCCAGGCCTCTGCCCTTTCCAGCCGGGCTTCTCTGCCCCCCCCCCCCATTATGTTTCCTCCCTCAGCCCCAGTCCAGGGCCCTCTCCAAAAGGTCAAATTAGGGGTCATGTGTCTGGGGACACTCAGGAGGGTCAGACAGCATCACACAACTTCCTGCAGGACTGTCAGAGCCGTTAGCTGCCGAGAAGGGACACAGCACCCAGTATTTGCAGAGCGTTCGGGCCCCAGGGTTCCTGGGGAGTGAGGACTGTTGTGGGGGGGCCCTGCTCCGTCTCAGGAGCGACGCCACTCTGTGTGCTCCTGCCTGCTGTCCCTGCTGAGCCAACCTCACCCCTCTGCGGGGTCCCGGCCCCTGCGGGCAGTGTGGGGTATGGATGGAGCAGTGGGTCCTCCCCTGCCCCACCCGGTGCCCAGACCCTCCTGGGGACAGCGCCTTATGACGGCTGCTATTTTGGGGTGTCCATATCTGTGGGGCATCGCCCCAGGCTGCTCTCTCAGCTGCGTCCATCAGGGTCTGGGGGGCGGTGATGTCACAGGCCACTGCACCCCCCATGCTCTAGGTGGCCCCTCTGGTCCTGGGTGGGGACTTGAGACCCGAAAGGCAAGTGCATCCTGGCATGTGAGTCCAGTTAGGACAGCGACTGCCCCTCGTAGGGGCAAGGCCGAGGGGTGAGGGTGGGGGTGGAGCAGGGCACCCCAGGCGGGCGGGCACTTGGAACCTCTGCCCGCAGGCTAGCTTACCCGCCCCCCCAAAACCCACATGGACAGCATTCGCTTGGCCGACTTTATTTCTCCAGAAAAACAGAAAAACAAATGTACCCTTGGTCTGGGAAGGGCCCTTGGACAATGGCAGAAACGCGAGGGCAATAAATACGCATGTCCATTCAAGTACCCAAGTACCGGCGGCCAGCACCACCCTCGGGTCCCCACACCCCCATCACACCCCGCCAGGCGGGGCCCAGCACCCTCCCCTCCCCCCAGAGCCCAGGGCGGGGCTGAGAGCGGACCTGGAGAGGAGGGGCGTCCCGGGTCTTGGGGCTGAGAGTCAACCCCAGGCCGGGGCTGGGGGAGCGGGGGGCCTGCGAGTGGGCCAGGAATGAGTGTGGGTGAGGGCTGTCTCCTGCCCGTCCCGTCATACCGAGGAGGCGGGGACGACGTAGCCCTAGCTGGTGGGGGCGCGGAGCTGAGCCTCCCAGCTTGGCTGACCCGCTGCCACCGTGGCCATGGTGTGGCAGCCTCCAGGCCATTGCCCGTCCTGCACGGCCAGGTGCAGGCCTGGCTGGCCCC
>NW_006300164.1:1474478-1475131 GCF_000327345.1 Myotis davidii | reverse complement strand
GGGTCAGGATGGGGAGAGTGGTCCTTGGAGGGAAGGGGAAGGTGGGTGAGAGACAAGATACGGGGCCACTGGGCCTGGCGGAGTCCCTCCTGGCAGGTGACCCTGGGCCTCGGTTCACACATCCACAGGAAGGGCGGCTGGAAGGTAGGGTCTGTCCGGTCTCCCCAGAGGGCAGAGCCAGAGCAGGCCCAACCCCCCAGCTCACACGGCAGCACGGAGCGGCCAGCCTGGCCTCCCGCTGTGCGAGGGGGGGCAGCTTGGAGGTCAGAGACCCCGGCAGGTTCCCCCTGCCCCCCGCAGGCCCAAAGCCAAGGCTGCCACAGTTTAAGAACCCCCAGATCTCTGCTCTCCTGTGGCCCCCCAACCTCACAGCCGGGAGGGAGGGAAGGGACAGCTGGCATGAGGGGCCCTGGCGGGGGCTGCCCTTGGTGAGGCCTCAGGGGGACCTACAGGCCGAGCACAGCTGGGTGGCCGGGTGCCTCCCCCGAGGTCGTGGGCTCTGCTCCCAGGCTGTTGTGGGCTGAGTGGCTGTGGGGAACCCCGGGCTCAGCCAGGAGTGGGGTGAGCACAGCAGCACCCCACACAGGCCAGGTGAAGGGAGCCAGCCCCTCCCAGGACAGGTGTGACCCCAGCGCTCTCCAGCCCCCCGGACT
>NW_006300164.1:1472621-1474344 GCF_000327345.1 Myotis davidii | reverse complement strand
GGGAGCCGGGGCACCTGGGAAGGGCTGACGCTTCCGTGTGACGTGGGGGCTGTGGGTCCGAGACCAGAGGCGCACAGGAGGGTCTGGACAGTTTGGAGCCCCCCGCCCTCGCTCAGGCCACCACCCGGAGCCCAGCCAAGCGGGCCTGGGGGCTGTCCCTGCTCTGACCTCTCCTTTGCCCCAGATTCAGGCTCCGTCCACCCCGGTCTCTGAGCTCCCCAGGCCTCACTCCAGCCCCTGCTAGAATTCAGGCCAGTCTCTCACTGGGAGCACAGCCCCCACCCCTGGCCTGGGCTGCCCCTCCCGCCTGCCTAGCCAGCCCCTCAGGGGTGATGCCTTGGCCCCGTGATGCCCAGAACCCAGGGCCGGGGCTGAGAGCAGGCGGGGAGGCCGCGGGGGCAGGAAACACCCTGAACTCACCCGGGCACGGGCCTGGGATGACCACCCAGTGCCCAGGGCTGACTGCACGCCCACCTGCCAGCCCCCTCCCCCACAGCTCTGCCGGGGTCCACACGGACCAGGAGGCTCCCCCTCCACCGGTCAGGGCCCCACACTCACACCGTCTGGAGCTCGCTGGGTCCACCGGGTGCTGCCACGTGGAGCCAGGGCAGGGCGCTAAGGTGCCCGTGCCACTCACTGTGCTGCCCGCACACCTCACTGCTGAGACTGGGGCCCTGGGAGCTGCGCGCTTAAATAGGACCCGTGAGGGCCCTCCCCGTCCCCGTCCCCGTCCCCGCCCACCAGCGCCGAAGCTCGCTCCCTCGCACACGCTCATGCACACACTCACACGCTTACACACACGCACACACCAGTGCTCCGTAAACACTCGGAAGTGGGTTTCCCTGAGCACGGCACTGAGCCTCTGGCGGGGCCAGTGGCGGTCACACTGGAGGGCCCGGGGGATGGGAACCGACTCCCAGCCCAGGCCCCGCACCCTCGCTGGGTCAGCCCGGAGACGCCGCCACGTTCTCCAGCCGATTCCAGAGCCAGGGCGGCCGCCCCGGGGAGCCGGTCCCAGGGCCTTCCCACCTGGGGGCTCGGTCACCCTCAGCCCCACACCCTCCCACGGCCCCTCCCCACACAGCAGCCCCCTGGCCTCCGCCCAGCCCCAAGGCCAGGGCCCCCCCTGCTTCAAACTGTCCCCCGCGTCCGTTTCCTGCCCTGGAGGCAGGCGCAGGAGGCCTGTCCTTGTCACCACGGCCAGCCTGGGCTCAGCAAGAAGCACCAGGCAGTGGCTGTGAGCTGCAGGAGTGAGGACAGGACGGGGCCACTGGGGCCTCCTCCCGGGCCCTCCCTGCCCTGTTCCCTCCACAGCAAGCGCAGATCCCGGGGCAGAGGGGTCCCCCACAACCCAGGCCCCGCCCTCTGAGGCTGCCTCCTGTCCGGGGAGCTGGGTCAGGTGCCTGGCGGGCAGGGGGCTCACCCTGCCACTGGGGTCCGGGCTCAGCATGGCCATGGGAGTCCCCCCACAACACCAGCACCCCGAAGCCCGCTGTTCTCACGGGGCCAGGCCTCAGGTGCTGGGCCGACCAGGCCTTGGAGCCCCAGCGCCACCGGTCCGGCCTGACACCCCTGCCCTCTGCCTCAGTTTCCCCCTTGGGGTTTCTGTAAACGAGCTACACAGGACAGGCCCGGATGTCGGCTGTTGTCTGTCCAGAAGAAGGGGTCCCAGGCGGCAGCTACAGGGGTGCCAGGGAGCAGCATGGGGGGCTGGCGGATGTGG
>NW_006300164.1:1472291-1472579 GCF_000327345.1 Myotis davidii | reverse complement strand
GCCCCCCTCTGCCCGAGGCCGAGCCCCTGGGCACTGGAGGTGGCGCACCGCTGGCCCCGGCTGCCTTTTGGTGGAGCCAGCTGTCGGGTGGGGGGCTGCTGTGGTGAGGAGTGCGGGAGCCAGAAAGACAGGTCCCTTTGTTCTCCCTGCTGTGGGGGAGACGCCAGGGAACTGGGGTTTGGGCTCTGCCCCCGCCTCACTCAGCCCCGGGTCACATGACAACAGTGGGTGCGGGCAGTGTTGTCGTCTGGGTGGGGGAGCTCAGGGACGGGGGCCACGCGCAAGGCC
>NW_006300164.1:1471616-1471900 GCF_000327345.1 Myotis davidii | reverse complement strand
CCTGGGAAAGGGTGGGCAGCAGCCGCCGGGTGGAGAATCCGCGCCCACACCCCCAGGCTGGGGCGGCGGTGACAGCGCGGAGGGAACTGTTCAGACTGATTCCGGAGGCTTGGACCAGGTATGGGGGGGGCGTCTAGGCTGACCTCTGAACCCTGACCTGCTCCCGGGAGCCTGGAGGGGCTAAGGGCACAGAGGGACACCTGCCTGGCTGCAGGAGGCCAGCACGTCCATCCGCCCCCCACCGTCCGTCTACCGTGGGCTGCCCGTCCCCTCGCTGGGCAGGG
>NW_006300164.1:1470638-1470849 GCF_000327345.1 Myotis davidii | reverse complement strand
AACTGGGGATGTGCTGGGCAGGGCGGAGGGGTCTGTGGGGTGAGGACACGGGGCTCGGGCCCCAGGGTTACAGCGGGCAGCGCCCTGATGGGGGGAGGGAGGGAGTGGGTGGTGGCAGGACAGGCCTGTGGGCCTCTCAGGGGCCGATGGGCAGATGGCGCGTCTGTCTCCCGGGCAGGGATGACGTGGACAGAGGTGGCCGCTTAGCCGA
>NW_006300164.1:1469265-1470413 GCF_000327345.1 Myotis davidii | reverse complement strand
GCCCCGGGGAGCAGAGGTTGGGGGGCTGGCACCCGGGGCCGAGCTCGCCTCTCCCGCCCGCGCGGAGGCGGTGTGCGCCCTGCAGGGCCTGGGTCGGGTCTGACTGCCGTGTCCCCCCCTAAGGGCCAGTGCCCAGCTCTGGACCCGGCTCTCCCCTGCCCACTCGGCAGCCGCCCAGGCCCGACGTGGGCCCCACGACGGCAGCGGTTCTCAACCTGTGGGTCGCGACCCCTCTGGCGGTCGAACGACCCTTTCACAGGGGTCACCTAAGACCATCCTGCATCTCAGATATTTACATGACGATTCATCACAGTAGCAACATGACAGTGATGAAGTAGCAATGAAAATGATGTTATGGTTGGGTCACAACATGAGGAACTGTATTAAAGGGCCAGAAGGTTGAGAACCGCTGTGGCCTACAGGGAGCCTCCAGCCCCGGCCACACCTCCTGCCCGGACAGCCCCAAGGGACAGAGCCACCGAGTGTCCAGGGCTTCATGAGAACTGGGGTCCAGAGAGGGCTGGGGGGTGGCTGGGTGGCCGGGCCCTCTCCCGGTCCGGCCTCTGGGTTCTGGGGGAGCCACACCCCGTCCTGCTCTCTAGAGGCAGGAAAGAAGCCGGCCTGGGCAGGAACACAGTGGCCCCGGAGCCACAGCCGCTGTCCCAGGAGCCCAGGCGGGGCCGCTGCTGCCCTCACCGCCCCTGAGCGCCCGGAGCGGGGCAGCCCGACCCGTCTTGAGGCTGCGGGACACAGGCCTCAGGGTGCGGTCAGGGCCCCCTCCTCCCAGCCCGTGAGGAAGAAGCAACACTCGCAGACCCCATGGCACTTGGGGGTTCTGCCCGTCCCTCTGCCATCTGCATCGATGGGGAGAAGGAGGGGCACCTCGGTGCCAGGGCTGAGGGGCTGCAGGGCCGGACAGCCCGGGCACAGGCCCCTGCTCCATCGCCCGCCCGGCCTGGTGGGGCCTCTCTCTCGGCCGCCCGACACCCTGAGGGCCCCCCTGGGGTTCCCCACCTTGTCTGCTGGGCCCGGGCACCCCTCGGCCGCTCTGGATTCTGGCCCTTCCTGGCCCTCCGCGTCCCTGGCCTCGGCAGCGGCTGCACCACCCCCGACACACAGCGTCCAGCCCTGGGCGGGTCCCCGTGGCC
>NW_006300164.1:1467581-1469164 GCF_000327345.1 Myotis davidii | reverse complement strand
ACACCCACCCGCTCCCCCACACCCACCTGCCCCCCCAGCCTTGCGCCCAAATCCCTTCTCCACGCACAGCGTAGGCCCTGTTAGCTCTGTTCCTCCCTGTCAGCCCTGCCCACTCCCCCCTTCGCGCCCATCTGCCCCAGACACAGCCCCGCTACTGCCTCCCTCAGGCCAGGCTCGCTCCTGCAGGGCCCGTGTCTGGACGCGGTTCCTCCGTTTCTGCTCGGGGCTCACTCCCCCGCTCCGTCTTTGCTCAGATGTCACCGTTCAGGGCTGCATGTTTGTGTTGTATGTGGACGCCCAGAGCCCAGTGTGACGGCTGGGCCGTGGGCCCTGGCACGTGACGTGGGTGGCTGAGGTCACGGGGGTGGGCCCCGCGCTGGGATTGGTGCCCTCAGAAGGGACCAGACAGCTCGCTCTCTCCTGCACCCCACTCTTCCCCTCTGCAAGCCGGGGGGGCCTCCCCGGAACCCACCGCACTGGCACCTGAGCTCGGACCCCCAGCCTCCAGACTGAGAGAAAGAATTGTTTCAGCCTCCGTCCGCGGTTCCATGGCACAGCCAGCGCGGACTGACACGGCCTCCGCGGAGCCACCGCTGTCCACCTGACACCCAGCTGTCCCCCGTGTTCCTCCGAAGCCTGTGGACACGAGGCGACTTCCTGGCACAGGACTGGTCGCTGTCCTTGCCTGTTCTGGCCGCGGGGGTGCCCGTAGGGCAGCAATGGCGAACCTATGACCCGTGTCAGAGGTGACACGCAAACTCATTTTTTTGGTTGATTTTTCTGGTAAATGGCATTTAAATATATACAATAAATATCAAAAATATAAGTCTTTGTCTTACTATGGTTGCAAATATCAAAAAATCTCTATATGCCGAGCCGGTTTGGCTCAGTGGATATAGCGTCGGCCTGCGGACTGAAGGGTCCCAGGTTCGATTCCGGTCAAGGGCATGTGCCTGGGTTGCGGGCACATCCCCGGTGGGGGGTGTGCAGGAGGCAGCTGATCGATGTTTCTCTCATTGATGTTTCTGGCTCTCTATCCCTCTGCCTTCTTCTCTGTAAAAATCAATAAAATATATTTTTTTAAAAAAATCTCTATATGTGACACGGCACCAGAGTTAAGTTAGCGTTTTTCAAAATGCTGACACGCCGAGCTCAGAAGGTTCGCCATCACTGGCCTAGCGCTCCCACAGGGCTTGGCGCACAGTAGGTGCTGCATCAGAACGTGGCGAGGAGCTAGTGCTGGCTGAGCGCCTGCGTGTGGGCCCCTGCGTGCGGCTCCCCATGCACCGTCCCCTTCGGGCCGCCCTCCCGGGACTGTGGACACTGGCTGGGCCCAGGGAGGGGGCCGCCTGGCCAAGGCCACAGAGTGGGGAGGGGCAGGCAGGGGCAGGACGGGGAAGTCAGGGCCGCAGGCGTGCCCGCACAGGGCAGCTGTGCCCTCACTCCTGCCAGGTGCCGTTCCCAGGGTGACCGTGGGCCCATTTCCCAGATGGGGACACTGAGGCACAGCTGGGCCCGGACACTCAGCCAGCCAGGACGCGGCAGAGCCGGGACCAGAGCCCGCAGTCTAAGCCCCTCGGACA
>NW_006300164.1:1466933-1467429 GCF_000327345.1 Myotis davidii | reverse complement strand
CGTGGGACCAACGGGGGACGCCCCACCGAGGGCAGGCGGACTGGCTTCCTCCACTCTGCACCGATCAGCAGCGCGTCGGGATGTCCCGGGCCCTCGTCCTGCCCGCCCATCGCCAGGTGCCCTTGCTGGGAAGGGCAGGTGGGCACCCAGGACGCCTGGACTCTGGGGCCCAGATACACAGACTCGCTGGGGGGTGGGGGCTGAATGGAGGGGCTCTGGGTCCTCCAGCTGCAGAAGGGGCCCTGTTTTCATCAAGACAAGGAAGCAAGCCCAAGGCCTGGCTCCAGCCGGCCAGACACCAGCCACCGCCCACCGCACCCCCTCTCCTGGGCCCAGCCCCTGCCCTTCGAGGTGCTCCCTGTCTCCCTCCACCCCCACCCCAACGGACAGGCTCTGGAGATGTGGTTGCCCCACCCCCCAAGGGAGTTCCCAGAAGTGGGTGCTGGGCTCTGGGACCTGGGCCAGCCCACCACCCTGGCTCAGGAGGCACGGGGGG
>NW_006300164.1:1466311-1466880 GCF_000327345.1 Myotis davidii | reverse complement strand
GCTGGGGGGGGCCGCTGGGGGCCTGGCCGGGGAGGGTCCGGCCTAAGGAGCTGGCGTGGGGAGGACAGAAGCCGCCTTGTTCCGCTCAGCGGGCTGCTCACCCACCACGGCCCCCCTTCCCCCAGGAGGACGGGCCATTCCAGGCGCAGCCCTGCCCCCACCTCCTGCCCAGGTTCCCAGAGGGTGGCCCCCAAGGGCCAGGGGCTGCCAGGGGCTCTCAGAGCTGCCCAGCCTCGGACACCCTGGCCTGATACTTCCTGGGGGACACACTCCATCCCATTCCTTCGACCACAGCACCCCCAGAACGGGCAGGCTGAGGGCCCCAGAAGACGGCTCCCTCCCTTTAGTCTTCAGCAAGCTGAGTTGGGGGTGACATGTACCCCCATCTCCTAGGACAGGCCACTGCCAGAAACCCTGGGACCCACCCCCAGCAGCCGGCTCCTGGCCTGGTTCTCAGCAGCCCAGGTGGGGGGCAGGGGGTGCCCCTGGGAACATGGCCATCGAGAGGCGGGGGCCAGACTCCAAGAAAACGCAAGAACCGTGGGGGTGGGGAGGGGCCGCTACCTCGC
>NW_006300164.1:1465677-1466289 GCF_000327345.1 Myotis davidii | reverse complement strand
CCCCCCCCCCCAGCCTCTTCATCTGTTTGCTCTGCAGGGAACGGTCTGTCCTGCGTGCGCATCGCTGACCTGCACAGGGCGACCAGCAGCCCGTGAGCGATGAGGTCATTACAGCGGCTGGACCTGATCAGTGCCCGGTGCCCGCTCCATCTGCTGACTCAGCCCCTCCCACCTGGTCCCCTGGGGGGTCCTCACTCGTTGGTGGGGGGGTTGGGGGGCAGCAAGGTAGGAGCAGAGGGCCCTCCCCTTCCTGCCGGCCGAGGGGCCACTGGGGGGGAGGCGAGGGTGACCACAGGCTCTTGCTGCCCAGAGCCATGAAGAAGGCGCCAGAGGCCCGTATTGAGCAACCCCCTCATTTCGCATGCTGTTCCCAGCCCTCGAATGCCTAACTATCCCGTCTCCAATCTCCCTGTGCCTGCCCTGCCCTGGGGAGACAGGGCCACCGTGTGTGCCCCCCAGCACCTGCATAGCCCATGGTGCACTCACCCCCACTGTGGGCTCAGCAGGGCAGAGCAGGGCTCCAATTCTGATACCCCCAGGCACAGGGGCTCCCCACCCCCGGGGCCCTTCCCCTGTTTGAGGTCAGTGCCCAGCTCTGTGGGACCCGCAGTA
>NW_006300164.1:1463875-1465257 GCF_000327345.1 Myotis davidii | reverse complement strand
ACAGAGGCTCCCGGGAGAACCTGGGTGCAGAGGGCGGGCAGCGCCAGGAGCAGAGCGGAGGGCGGCTGGGCCTGTGCTCGGAGGGACAGGGCGGCCCCGGTGGAGGGCTCTTCGCCCAGGCCCTCCCCAGACCCGAGCTCTCCTGCTCCCTCCACCCGCCCCACCCCCGCCCCGGCACCTGTGGGCCGCACCTGCCCCCGACACAGGGCTGTGGTGGGTCCGGGCGGGAGCTGGGGGTGTGCGAGAGGGGGGTGGCATGGCCCTGCTCTGAATGGGGGCTGCTTCTTGGAGGCAGGGCGGGGGGCAAGGAGCAGGAAGGGGGTGAGGTCAGGAGAGGTCAGCCAGGGGCCAGGGAACCTGAGGTCACTGAGACACCGCGGCTCCCAGCCAGGGGCTGCCCTGACAACAGGGGGGGACCTGCCCCCCTCCCCAGGGCGGCGATGGGCTGGCCGGTTCCGGAAGACGCTGCAGGGCAGCCCCTGGCAGGTCGTTCCCACCCGGGGCCTTGGGCACAGGTGTCCCTGTGGCCTGGCCTGACCAGGTCCGCAGGGACAGAAGGGCCTGGGGTGTGCCTGCCCACAGGGCACAAAGGCTCTAGGGGTGGAACCCAGGCCCCCTGTCTCCCCGCCACCTCCTGGCTGCAGCAGCCAATGGGTCGCCTGGCCTCAGGCCTCAGGAGAGGTGGGGAGGCCAGCCCCTGGGCAGCACACAGTGATGGACCGAGAGGACACAGGACAGTTCAGGAACCGGGAGCGCACAGGGCACCTGGCCGGACGGGAGTGGGCTGGGTGCCTGGGGGCTTCCCGCGCGGCCGGGGCAGCGCTGGGGCCGGGGCAGGGCCGGCCTGGCTCACCTCCTGCGAGATCTCCAAGTGCTTCTTGGCGAAGGTCAGGGCCTGCGCCGGGCTCCCCATGGACACGTAGGCGTTCCCCAGACTCCAGCACGCCCGGCCCTCGCCCACTCTGCCAGGGAGGGAAACAGTCCACACCTGCACGCCCCTCCCCCAGGCCTCCCATGCCCCCGCGTCCAGGTGGTCAGGCCCAGCCTGACAGGAGGTGGGAAGGTCGAGGGTTGGTGTCCAGGGGTGGGCGGCCCAAGAGGAGCGGAGTGGGGGGGCTGGACATTCAGCTACCAGGGTTCCCGGCGTGGCTTGCTCGCCCCCTAGTGGCCGGCAAGGCTCTCACTCCTGGGGCTCCCTCCACCTGGGGGACAGCGGGCCCAGCCCCTTGGGTCATTAAGCGAAGCTTCACGCGATTGATTCGGTGGCAGCACGTGCCACCGTAGGCGGCCAAACTCCTCCACCTCCTCTCCGCCACCCGCATGAGCCCGCGGCCTGTGGCCCTGAGCCCCCGTGCCCCGGCCACCGCCCACCCGAGGCGGTT
>NW_006300164.1:1462032-1463464 GCF_000327345.1 Myotis davidii | reverse complement strand
CACTGCGCCTTCCACTGCGTCCACCACGCTGCCCCCCTCAGTCGGGACGTGGCACCCCACCAGGCTCTGCCCACACCGGCCAGTCGCCTCACGGGGGGCCCGGGGACACAGCACGTGGTCAGCGTTCTGACGTGGGGCGTCAGGCTCAACCCAGAACCCAGTGCATGTGGTCCGGCCTCTGCCCAGTGGCCCCGCACAGCCACTCAGACCAGGAGGCCAATGGCCCAACGAGTGTCCTGGCCCTAATCAGGGTCCCCCAGGAGCCAACGGTCCTGACCGTCCCGAGTCCATATGGGAACGGCTGGTCGCCCCAGTAACTGGCACCGGGAGGCCCTCAGCCAGGGCACGAGGCGCTCACCAAGCCCCATAGGCCTGGCCCACGGCTGTCAGTCAGCCCTCCTGGGGTGGCCGGGGACCCCACCTGGCCCCCCTCCCGGCTGCGAGGTGCCTACTTGTAGTACTCGGCCGCCACGTCGAAGCGCCCCAGGAAGATGTGGGCATTCCCCAGGTTGCTGTAGGCCCTCCGCTCGGCGGCCTTGTCTCCAAATTCCTTCGCGATGGCCAGGCGCTGAGGACGACCGCAGCCGGGGGTCACAGAGCAGCCGGGACCGAACCGACAGCACTGCCGCCTCCTGCCCGCCCCTGTCTATGTCCAGAGGGGGAGCCCCGGGAGCCAGCACCAAGCCCGGACACAGCCTGGGGTGGGTGTCAGGCCGCCCACAGCTGCCCACCCCGCCATCTGCCACTCACCTCCTTGTGGAAGGTCGTGGCCTCCACGAAGCTCCCCAGCAGGTAGTGGGTGTTGCCCAGGTTGCCGTAGGCCCTGCCCTGGGCCGCCCGGTCGCCCAGCTCCTTCACCAGGGACAGGTTCCTCCTGGGGGCGAGTCGGTCAGAGCCGTGTCCCTACCGGTGGGGCAGCGGGGCCCTGTGACCGTCCCCCGGCACAGCGCGCTGAGCGGTCCCTTTAGCTCTGGTCCACTCATTGCCATCCGAGCTTCGAGGCTCAGGCCACGGCTCCCCCGTCCCCAACTGGGCCCGGGTCTAACCTCTGTTCTAACGGGAAGAGTTCTCCCACGCCCGGGGGCTCGGCCAACGCCCTGGCCGTTTCCAGCCAAATGTTGGGGTGCTTTTGGCAATCCTCACCCGAGGGTCTTTTCTCATTGAGTTTTAGAGCGAGCGGGAAGAGAGGGAGGAAACAGCGATGTGAGGGAGACATCAATTGGCTGCCTCCTGCACATGCCCAGAACGGGGCTGGGCACTGCCCCTGCAATCCAGGCATGTGCCCTTGACCGGGAATCGGACCTGTGACCCTTCAGTGTGAGGGCTGATGACCGCCTGGCCAGGCCAGCCCATGCGCTGTAAAGGCCGCACGGGCTGGGTGAGCGGTTCCCTCCTCCCCACGGCGGTGGGCGAGCACCAGCAGGACACGCCG
>NW_006300164.1:1461610-1461900 GCF_000327345.1 Myotis davidii | reverse complement strand
GGTGGCCCCGAGGTTGGAGTGACCCCGAAGCCCCCCTGGGTGGAGATGTGGCCCCAGGGTGCACGCAGAGCTGGGCGGCCGTCCAGGCTGTTCCCAGGGCTCCAAAAGCAAGGACTCGGGGAGGGGCATCCCCAGGCTCCCCTGCTGGGGGCGGGTTTTTGCTGTTAACTTAAAATGGAGTGAAGTGATTAGCTACACAGCATATAAGGGCACACAGTTATTTCCAGATGTGTTTGGTCTTGGCCACATAACAAGCCTTTGCTCTCTGATCAAGTTCAGCAGAAGGTCGT
>NW_006300164.1:1460813-1461375 GCF_000327345.1 Myotis davidii | reverse complement strand
GGGTGCACCACTCAGGGGGACCCTTCTGCGGGGCCAGGTCTGGGGGGGCCCTGCATCGCCTGCAGCTGCTGGGGCTAAGGGAGGGGCTCAGGGAGGACCCCGGATGGAGGCAGGGAGAGTTGGGGGGCCTTGAAGTGAGAATTAACATTATGACACGCAGTGAGTCTGACGGCGCCTGCCAGCACCGCACGGGCTGGGGCTGGGGCTGGGGGTCCGGCCACTGAGGCGGCTGAGGAGTGGCCTCTGCAGCCCGAAGAAGGAGCAGGAGGGGCAGGGACACCCAGAAACACAGGCAGGGAGGGGGCTACCCCTCTACACACAGCCCCAGAGACGGGCACAGACACACGGGCACATACGTGTGCTCATGCACACAGGACACGGGGCCTCGCCCATGCTCACACCCATGCAGACATACAGACGTGCTCACACGTGTCTCAGCTCACACACGGCCTCCTGGGGGCACTTCCTGGGTCCTGGCCCCCTTCCCAGGCTCCCGTGGACCCGGGGAGCTCAGCCCCTCGGCTGGCATTGACGGCCGGGCCCCGGGGGTAGCGTGCAGATC
>NW_006300164.1:1460339-1460583 GCF_000327345.1 Myotis davidii | reverse complement strand
CCCGTGCCCGCTCCCCCTGCTCACCGGGCCAGCAGCAGGTCGTGCCTGTGGTACTCCAGGGCACGGGCGTACTCCTTCAGGTAGAAGTAGGCGTTGCCCAGCTGGCTGTAGATGGCGCTCAGCGTCCTCAGGTCCTCGGTGCCCACCTGCACGGCCGCCTCGAAGAAGGCCACGCCCGCCTTGAAGTCCCCAGCCTTGCAGAGCCGCTCGCCCTCCAGGGCCAGCTCCAGGCATGAGGCCTCCA
>NW_006300164.1:1459230-1459463 GCF_000327345.1 Myotis davidii | reverse complement strand
GCTCACCCTCAGTGGCTGGAGGCTCAGCCACCGCCTGTCCTCGTGGGGGACGTGGCTGCCTCGGCCCGTCCTGCCCCCGGGCCCCGGCCCCAGGCTGAGAAGCGCTCTGCGGGCAGCTGGCCAGGACGGGCCTGAGAAACAGCGGCCACCATGCGTCCCCACCCCAGGGTGCTGCTGTGGGAGGAAACGGACAGCACCATGTCCCAGGGTGATTCCAACCCTGGGAACCCGCC
>NW_006300164.1:1458606-1458928 GCF_000327345.1 Myotis davidii | reverse complement strand
GCGAAGGGAAGTGGGGCTCAGGGCCGGGCAGCAGGGGGAGCCCAGCAGGTCCTGCCCCCACTTCCCACACGGCCAGGCAGCCCCACGGGCCTGCCTGTTCCGTTGCGTGTGGAGCTTTCGGAGCCCGTGGATCCAGACATGCGCACACACAACCCCTGCCCCCAAGGCCCTCGGCCCCCCGTGTCGCGGGAAACGTGCGATGAGCAGTTTTGGGAACCAACACATCTCCTTAGAGATAAACAGCTGCTGGGCCGGCGCTTCTGAAACGCTGACCAGCGCCCCTCATGCAGCCGCCGCTCTGCTGCACGCAGAGCGCCCCAAC
>NW_006300164.1:1457806-1458048 GCF_000327345.1 Myotis davidii | reverse complement strand
CCGGGGACGGTGGGGGGACGTGGGCTCTGAACTGTGGGCCCTTCGGGCAGGAACAGGCCCTGCTGGCTCCGGCAGGCCTGGCCGCCCCCACCTGTCCCAGAGCCAAGGTTTCTGGCTTGGGAACCAGGGCCCCAAACTCAAGGGGGAGGGCCACCCTGATGGGGCGTCATCGCAATGGCAGACAGGGGCGTCTAACATGAGCCCCAGCAATGTAGGGAGGTCACCTGGAGAAGGCCAGGCAG
>NW_006300164.1:1455282-1457131 GCF_000327345.1 Myotis davidii | reverse complement strand
GCAGACTCCTTCTGGGCAGTGCCTGCCACGGGGGGACCAGGCCCTAGGCACCCGCCCACACCAGACCCTGCTCCCAAGGGTCCAGCCGGGCACGCCCCTCCCTGCCCTGAGGACTCTGTCCGATGCCACCATCGCCCCGAGAACAGCTCAGCTGAGGGGCGGGGCCTAGACCACCTCCTCCGTGCCCAGCCCCTGCTGATGAGCTGAACCCCCAAACTCTGCAGGCTCACAGCACCCCCAGGCCCCGATTCTGCCCCCCAAGGCTGCTGCCCGGCACATGCACTGCAGCCCACCCTCCCGGGTCCCCTGGGCGGCTGCCCCACACGGCCAGCCCCTCCCTGCGCCTCTGCCCCAACACCCCTCTGCAGGCCTGTGGGTGTTTGCCCCACACCTGGCGAGGTGGCGCGTGCACTGGGCCAAGTGGTCGCCCGGGCCAGCCCTCCTGCCCGCGGCCGGCTCCCCACCCCACTGCTGCCTGGGCCTCCCCGAGGCCTGTGCACCCAGGGCTGCCACGGCGCCCACTCTCGGGACAGGAGACTGGAGCCCGCTGGCCACCAGGGCGCTCTGGTCCCCGGGGCTGTGGTCTGAGCTCCCCCGCCAGACTCCCCGCCCAAAGCCCAGCGGGTCTACTCTCTCACGCCATCCTGTCGGCGCGCACCGCTCCCTGCAAGGGGCCGACCCGGCGCTTTCCCAGCAGCCAGACCGCAGTGGCCGGGAGGCCCGCGCCGTCTGGCACGCTCCCGCCGCGGCCTGCTGGCTCCCGGGCGGTGAAGTGGTTATGGCTCCCTGGTGGCCAGCCTTCCCGCTCCGACACCGCACCACGGTGGGCGTCCCCTCCTCCCCCGACACGCAGGCGTCAGGGGGGCACACAACCCTGGCCTGAGGCTGCCCGCTCTGCCCGGGAGCAGCTGCACACACCTGGGCCTGGCTCCCCGGCTCTCAGCCCAGGGGGCCTGCTCGCCGGTCCTGCAGGCAGCTCAGCGCGGCCTCGGTTCGCACGGACGCAGGCTGGACCCCAGGCCTCTCCCGGCGTCCCCTCCGGGCTGTCTCCCGGGCCGGGGCCCTGTCTGTGTCCCCACTGGGCTCTGGCACCAGCCCACACCCCGGCTCCCATGTCAAGCCGTGGGGTGACCAGGATGCTGTCACGGTCTCCCAGCCTGTCTGTCAATTTGTCTCTCACACACGCACACACTCACACACGTGCACGCACACCCACACGTACGCACACATGCACACACGCTCACACGCGTGCACACTCGCGCACACATTCATGCATGCATGCACACACATACACGCATGCATGAGCACACTCACACGTATGCACACTCACACACACGTGCACGCACACGCACACGCACACACACTCACAGCCGGTGCAGCCAGATGAACCCCTGCTGCTCTTTGGGACCAACACGCCCTCCATCAAGCACGGCCCTGGGGCCAATGCTGCCTGCACAGCCCTCCATCCCCTGGGGGCCCTGGAGGGGGTCCTTCAGGGAGGCCTCCCACATCAGCTGCCAGCATACCCACCCACACACTCCCCCCCTGTGGGGGGCCCAGGAGCCAGGCCAGGGCGAGCACTCGGTGCGGAGCCCACACAATGGGGCTGTGTCTGGCCAGCAGCACGTCCATCAAGCACGGCCCTGGGGCCAATGCTGCCTGCACAGCCCTCCATCCCCTGGGGGCCCTGGAGGGGGTCCTTCAGGGAGGCCTCCCACATCAGCTGCCAGCATACCCACCCACACACTCCCCCCCTGTGGGGGGCCCAGGAGCCAGGCCAGGGCGAGCACTCGGTGCGGAGCCCACACAATGGGGCTGTGTCTGGCCAGCAGCACGGAGCAAACCAGCG
>NW_006300164.1:1451991-1453615 GCF_000327345.1 Myotis davidii | reverse complement strand
CCAGTCGGGGGCAGGGCCAGCTCCTGGGCACCACGGGCACATGTGGATCTCACCTTCTGGTTCTGTCCTGCTCCCTCGTTCCCAACCTTCCTGGTGCAGCCAGGAGACCCCAGACCCTGGAGAGCCGCCGTGACCAAGCGGGATGGAGACAATCCAGCAGCGGGAAATGGGCTACTCCCCGCTCACCCCCCCTCCGCCCAGCGTCCAGCCCCTCCCCGGAGAGCGGCCCCAGGTCAGAAAAAATGCCACAGCCTCCCAGCCAGACCCTGGCAGGACGCAGCCCACAGGCCGCTGGCTCGGGCCAAGGAAGAGGGAGAGGGATCGAAACCAACCCAAGATAAAGCGCGGCCTGGCCGGCGGCTTTGTTTTTCCGAGGAAGAGGCGGCAGCAATGAGAACCATCTGTGCCCGGAGCCGGCGCCCCAGGCTGGTCCCACGCGCCCTCCCCCGATAACCGCAGGAGCTGGGCACGGCCTTGCTCCTGGCCTTGGCCGGCCACTGCGGGTGGGTGGTACAGCGGAGGGGGCTCCCCCTGGTCTGTGACAGCCCAGGCCTGCCTCTCTGCAAGGGCAGGGGCTGCCCCGGGCCCACCTGGGCCAGGCCCCAGCTGCGGCCTCTAAGCGGACCACGCGTGGGCCAGGGGCCTGGGCCCAGGAGGCCCCCATAGTGATGAGCCCGTGGATGGCGGGTTGAGGGGCGCTCGGTGGCCCCGTAGCTGTCACCGCCGGGAGGAGGGTATTTCTTCTTCCTTCCTTGACGCAGGGAGACCAGGCCGCTGGGGTCCCTGGGCCAGGAGAGCCCGGACTCTCTGCGGGAGGGAGGCTGTGCGTGAGCGGCCCAGGCTGAGACTCGGAGGTAGGCCAAGCAGGCCGTGTGACCCGCACACGTTGCCTTCCCCCTCCTAGCCTCGCTTCTGCCGCCGGTAACGAGGGCTCCACAGCCCGTCCCACAGGGGCTGCGAGGGGTCGGGGGTCTGGGCGCGCTGAGCCCGGCGCACAGTAGGAGCTCGGGTTCCAGCTGCTGGCCCGTGCTGCCCCGCAATAGCCCTGGCCCCTGGGCCCCTGCTGGCAGCTCCATCCCCGCCCACGGCACCCGGATGTGTCTTCTCACATCTGGAGATCTGACCCTCAGCACAACCCCCAAAGGAAGGTGGGTTGGGGGCAGGCCCCAGGGACACGGCGTTGCCCCCATGGCCGCCCGGGGAGGACACACTCTGTCCACGGAGGGAGGGGCTCCTGGGTGACATCTGGGAGAGGGGGCGCTCCTGGGCACTAAGCCTCCAACACAGTGCCTCCCCCTGGCACCGGCCCCCTCCGCACCCCCATTTACTCTGCTCCCCTCCCTCCCCGGCTGCTCTTCCCCCGCCTGGGGGCACGCACCACCCGGACACCCCTGGGCCCTCGCCTTCTCCCTGTAAGCCGCCCGAGCTTCACACACCAGCCCGGGCAGATGCCCCCTGGAGGGGTCCCGGGGAGGCCGTCGGGTCCTCCATGGGCCTCATCCCAAAGGAGCCTGAGAGAGGAGAGCGCTGTCCCATCCGCCAGCCCCTGGCCCGGCCCAGGCTCGGGGAGCAGGAAGGAGGGGGTGCAGATGGTGACGCTGGACCTGCCTGGAGTGCCAAGGGG
>NW_006300164.1:1447985-1451641 GCF_000327345.1 Myotis davidii | reverse complement strand
GGAGGAAGAGACACACACAAACGCACTGGCTTAAGGAAAAGGAGCTCTCAGGTTTAGCACTGTTTCCAATAAGCTCGTTACCCTGAGAAAAACTTCTGCACAGTTTGGGGAGCATGTGCTCCCCATTGCCCCGAGGCCCCCTTGGGTCACCCACAGACATTTCCTCTCCTTTGGGGGCCTCCAAGCCCCTGGAAGGTGGGGGTTGCCAGGGGCCGGCAGGGCCCACGGGCATGGGCTGCGGGAGCCCAAGGATAGGGCCTAGCGCCTTCCTGGGAGGTGACTCACCCAGGAAGTAGCTGGAGGCTGCAAGGCCTCACTCTGCCTGCACCACCCAGTGCCACCCGGCCCCGCAGCATTCCTGGGCGCTGGCTGGCAGCGGCCACCTGTCACCCAATGGCTGTCCCTGGGGCCCGAGGGACAGGCAGGGCACAGGCGAAACCGTCACCCGCTGCTCCGTCCCTGGCTGGGGGTCTGTGGGGGCTGGTCCTGCCTGTGTGACCAAGGTCCCCGGCCCCAGCCCTATGAGGCCTGTGGGGTGAGGCCCTGTGAGGCCCCAGTCTGGGCCCCGTGAGGGAGCGCCGTGGCTGAGACACCGACACCTGCACCCACCCGCCGGCGCCTGGGGCTGACCCCTGCCTGGCCCAGCTCGGGGCAAGTGCAGGGCTAAGTACAGTGTCTAAGTCTAAGCCTTCAGTAGTCAGCGAGGCCAAGAAGGGCCTTCCGACCTCCGCCGAGGCTCAAAGAGCAAAGGAGAGCGTGCTCGGGGCCAGGCCCAGAGGACCTGCTGGGCCAAGAAATATTAAAAATTACATTTTGTTACCAATAGTGGCCCTGACATCTCACGAAAACTGCCAAGTTAGAGAACTGGCAGGAGAGGGTGCGGAAGAGCTGAGAAAAGAGGCTCAGGAGGTCTAGAGGTAAAGATAAAAAAGGCAGACACAGAAGGCTGACCTAACGCTCACAACGGCCGGACAAGTGGCCCAGGGAAGGGCTGGCAGGGGCTCGGAACAGGAGCCACAGGGCATCGCCCATCCCCGAGCAGGTCATCTCCAGGGAGCACGGGGCAGTTTTGAACCCAAGGCCTGGGAACAGGCTGCCGGGCCTGCTCCCTCCCCCTGCCCTTTCCTCCAGCCTCCTGGGCCGACACATCATTTCCCAAAGTCTTTGATAACTTACAGGCTTTGGAGCGTTGCTGGGTTAAATAATAAACATCTAAATATTTTGAAGTAACAGGATACTGCAACATTAATTAACTTGAGTTTGCCTCTTAGGGAAAACATATAGAGGAGGGATTTGAATCTATTAATGAATAAGTCTTGTATTTTACTTGAAATATCTCTTAAAATGTGAATGTATTGCTAATCTGAGGAATGTTAATTACATGCCACCTAAACATCAAGGCTTCTAAGGTTAAAAAATTCAAAAATTATGAAAAGGAATTATGGTTTCGGTATAACAGAGAAAGGATGAGGCGTGAAAATGCATTTTGAAGAAGAAAGAATGTGGTTGCTAAAGCTGGTTATTTCTGAAAGTTATAAGGTTTCTAAAGAAAAATTTGTAAAAGATATAGAATGTTTGTAAAGAAAAATGTTGAAAAGAAAACCTTACTTTGGTTAGTCTTTTCCTAAAGCAAAAGTCCTATAAACTATTATGTGTTATATTAACCAGGTACTAAAAAGAAACTTAGTTATGGGAACCGAACCTTTACCAGCATATGTTTGTGTTTTATACCCTCTTGTCACTTTGCTACATAATCTTTTGGTAGAATGGGTTTGACAACCTTCCTAGGGTTTACGTTTTAAGAAAAGTTTTCTGTTTGTGGTGTGGTTTTGTTTTTTGTTTTCATTTTAAGCAAGAAGTTTATTTAAACAACAAGACACTTGAAGGGAAAACTATCTAGGATTCATTTTTTTAGAGTGCTTTAATCCCTACTTAAAGACAGACCGCCCTCCCTGTAACAGCTGCATACAAAAGAGTTATGAAATTGTCCTTGATTTTACAATGGTAAAAAATGAAAAACATTAAAATTCTCCAATCAAACAAGGTATGCAAGAATTTTTATGTTGTTCTTTTTTTTGTTAAACAGTGAGAGCAAAATAACTGCCCTGGCCGGTCTGGCTCAGTGGATAGAGCATCGGCCTGTGGACTGAAGGGTCTTGGGTTCGATTCTGGTCAAGGGCACGTGCCCAGGTTGTTGGCTTGATTCTCAGTTGGGGTGCGGGGGGCGTGCAGGAGGCAGCTGATCCATGATATTCTCCCTGTTTCTCTCTCTTCCTCTCTAAAATCAATAAAAAATATATTAAAAAAACAACAAAACGTCCTGGACCCTAAGGCCCAGAGCTGCATGAGCACGCAGCTAACGGAGGGAGGGGGGTGTTCCCAGAACCAGTATTTCCCGTCCCATCTCCATGTGATGCGATCAGAACATACCACTGGCCATTTAGTTAAAAAAAACCCCAAACAATGCAGATGCCGGTGCACTGATGCCCGGGCCTCGGCTGCTCGGTGTGCAGTGCAGGGTCCAGTGATCGGTGTGCAGTGCAGGGCGGGCTGCTGGGTGTGCAGTGCAGGGCCTGGTGCTCGGTGTGCAGTGCAGGGCCTGGTGCTCGGTGTGCAGTGTGCAGTGCAGGGGGCGGTGCTGGGTGTGCAGTGCAGGGTCCAGTGCTCGGTGTGCAGTGCAGGGTCCAGTGCTCGGTGTGCAGTGCAGGGTCCAGTGCTCGGTGTGCAGTGCAGGGCCTGGTGCTCGGTGTGCAGTGCAGGGTCCAGTGCTCGGTGTGCAGTGCAGGGTCCAGTGCTCGGTGTGCAGTGCAGGGTCCAGTGCTCGGTGTGCAGTGCAGGGTCCAGTGCTCGGTGTGCAGTGCAGGGCCGGGCGGGGTGAGCGCAGGGAGGACCATGCTGCGCCGGCAGGTGAGTGGAGGCCCAACTGCAGCTCCTCACCGGGATGCTTCCTGGCCGGGGGCCCTTCACTGCGCCCCCGTCCTCCACGGCCAGCGGCCCGGCCCGCCCCGCCCAACAGAAATCAATAAGGTGTTTTTCCCTTTGCACTTGAGGAAATCACACAAGGGCTTTAACATTTAAACTCTATTTTGAGTTAAAATAATCGAAGCTGAAAATCAGTATTAATTATTTCAGTTGGTGTATGTGGTTTATTATATTATTTTCTATAATTTTTTTTTAAATGCAAAGAAAAAGGTGGTGCTGTGGGCTGGATAGGCTGTCAAGGCCCTCGTACCTCTCCATACCCGGCACAGATGGGATGCTGGGTGCAGAGTGGGGAAGTGTTTGTTTTTTACGTGGAATTTGCGGTGGGAGAGCCGTGGCCGCCAGCCGAGTCTGAAGAAAAGAGTTTAATCAAGAAAAGGGGAACAGAGAATGGACGCGCCTTCTCCATCCAAGAACCGTAGGCAGCGCCATGTCGGCCGCCATCTTGGACCCGCAAAGGTCCGCCCCGCCCCTTGAGTCAGCCAATCAGGAAAGACGGTGTGCCTGCGCTCCAATCAGGAGGGACAGGGAAGGGGGGCGGGGTTACAAAGCCAGCGGGCCGCGGCTCCGAGTGCGCCTGCGCTCAGACCACCGCCGGCGCGCGCCCCTCCGCACAGAAGCACAGGTGCTGCCTGCTGCCCCGCTCCCAGGTGTGTTTTATGTTCCAGGGGGCC
>NW_006300164.1:1446350-1447763 GCF_000327345.1 Myotis davidii | reverse complement strand
CGCCCCGTGGGCCCGGGAGGAGGGCTGGGGCCAGGGCCTGGGGTGCGCCCTGGAGGCGGAGGCCCCGGCGGCGGCGTGGGGAGCACGGGACGCCTGCGCGCGCTCCAGGCTTTTCCTACAAAATTCCAGCCGCGCCGCCTCTTACCCCATCGACCCCCTCCCCGCCCCGGGGTCCAGGCGTTGCGCAGCCCTGACCCCGCCGTCCTCCCTGGTGGAAGCCGGACCTTGTCTCTGCGGAGTCTCCCGAGGGGGTGGCGCTCCGTGCGGTGTCCCAGGCCCTTTGAAATGACCTTTGCGCCGTCCCGATCCCTAGGGTCCGGGGACATGAACCCCGTGGTCGTGGTCCACGGGGGCGCGGGCAGCCGGGTCTCCCAGGACCGCGAGGAGCGGGTGCTGAGAGCGCGGTGGCCGCCCTGGAGGACGATCCCGAGTTCAACGCCGGTGAGTGTGCCCCGCGCGGGTCAGGCTAAGCCCCTCCCGGGGGCACCGGGCCTCCCTGGGGTGCGGGTGACCCGGTCCGCCCTGGGGTAGAGCTGCGTGTGTCTTACTACCTGGTGACCAAGTTGCTTTAAGGATTTTTAAATCTTTCCCCCCTTTGTCCCCTTGAACCCGCTTCCTAGAATTCGCATCCCCAGAGGTTTTTAAATATATGAATAAGTACCACTTAAAAAATATCTTTATTGATCTCAAAGAGGAAGGGAGAGGGGGAGAGAGAAACACCAATGATGAGAGAGAACCATTGATCGGCTGCCTCCTGCAGGCCCCCCACTGGGGATGGAGCCTGTAACCTGGGCCTGTGCCCTTGGCCGGAATCGAACCCAGGACCCTTCGGTCCCCAGGTGGATGCTCTATCCACTGAGCCAAACTGGCTGGGGCCCAAGAGGCTTTTTATGACACCTTTTTGTGCGGGCTGGGGGTAGACTACACACCACAAACTGTCCATTTTAAGTGTTGACTGATGTGTAACACACCTGTGTGACCACACCACCATCAGGTTAGACATTCCCATCACCCCCAAGGGGTTCATGTCCACCTTTAGTCCCCAGCTCCCGGCACCTGCTGGCCTGCTGTCAGGAGAGTAACCTGCGTTCCCTAGGATCTCGTGCGGAATGGGTTTTCTGTGTTTGCCTTCTTTCACTGAGCCGGTTAGAGTGACAATAAGCCTAACTGGTGAGAGCCAGGCACGGCCACAGCCGCCTAGGACATCTGCATGAACTCAGTCTGCACTGTGGTCTGACATTTATTTTAAATATGTTTATTGATTTTTTAGAGAGAGTGTAAGTAGGAAGAGAGAGAGAGAGAAGCATTGATGAGAGAGAAACATGGGTTGGTTGACTTCTGCACGCCCCATATGGGGATTTAGCCGCACATGTCGGGATTGTGGGCTCGATCCCCAGCCGGGGACGTGCAGGC
>NW_006300164.1:1440580-1445975 GCF_000327345.1 Myotis davidii | reverse complement strand
GGCTCGCGCGGCTTGTCATGGAGAAGGTGGGTGTGCCCGCCCTTCCCACGGCTCCGGCGCCGATGCCCTGTGGTGACCGCCGGGGTCCGGCCGCGGGGACACCGGAGGCCACTCCTAATCATGTGGGAGCGGGAGGGCGGGTACGCTGCTCGGTGAGCCAGGTTCTGACTGGACGGTGCGGGGAGTGTCACCGCTCACACGGACGGTTAACGGGATTTCAGCGTTTTAAAAAGCCAGCCCCGTGTCCACCTCTCTCTGGTCAGACGCCTCACTGCCTCCTGACCGGCCTGGGCGCTGCAGAATTTGCCGCCGCCATGGGGGTCCCGGCGGTTCCTGGGGAGCAGCTGGTAACGGAGAGAAGAAGGAAACACCTTGCGAGAGAGAAGCAGAAGGAGGCTCAGAATCCGGACCAGCAGAAGTAAGTGCCACCGAGGCTCACGTCTGGGGAGTCTGTTGAGCGTGAATGTTTGGTAACTTAGTCTTTTTTTAAAAAAATATATTTTTTGGTTTCAGAGGAAGGGAGAGGGAGAGAGAGAAACATCAATAATGAGAGAGAATCATTGATCGGCTGCCTCCTGCACGCCCTCCACTGGGGATCAAGCCCACAACCCTGGCACATGCCCTTGACTGGAATCGAACCTGGGACCCTTCAGTCTGCAGGCCGACGCTCTATCTACTGAGCAACCCAGCCAGGGCCCTGCAGTTCTTACATAAGTCAGATGCCACTCGGTCGTTCCCGGCTTTGAACCAAACAATGCTGAGTCATGGGAACCTGCTCATCTGAGTGTTAAGTGTGGCCTCATTGGTGCCGCTGGCTCCTCACTCAGCAGGGCCCCAGGGTCCCTACCCCGGGCCTGGCAGGGGCTTCCATTGATTGTCTTTCTTTTTTAAAAAAAAAAATTTTTTTTTATTGATTTCAGAGAGGAAGGGAGGAGAGAGAGAGAGAAACATCAGTGATGAGAGAGAATCACTGATCAGCTGCCTCCTGCACACCCCCTACTGGGGATGGCGCTCACAACCCTGGCATATGCCCTTGGCTGGAATCGAACCTGGGACCCCTCAGTCCTCAGGCTGACACTCCACTGAGCCAAGCCAGCTAGGGCTTGATTTTCTTTTAGAGCAGTTTCTCACCCTCTACAAACCATCTAGGGCAGTGGTTCTCAACCTTCCTAATGGACCCTTTAATATAGTTCACCTCACGTTGTGAACCAACCATAAAATTATTTTCTTTGCTACTTCATAACTGTAATGTTGCTACTGTTATGAATTGTCATGTAAATATCTGATCTGCAGGATGGTCTTAGGCGACACCTGTGAAAGGGTCGTTCGACCGCCAAAGGGGTCGCGACCCACAGGTTGAAAACAGCTGTTTTAGAGAGAATGGGAGGGAGGGAGGAAGGGAAGAAGATCAATTGGTTGCCTACGGCCCATGCCCCAACCAGGGCCAGGGACCAAACCTGCAACTGAGGTACATGCCCTTAACCAGGAATAAACCGTGACCCTTCAGTCCGCAGGCCGACGCTCTAACCACTGAGCACGCTGGCCAGTGTCCTTCTCACTCTCTCCTGGCGCCGAGGACTCCAGCTCTGCGTCCTGAACTACGGTGTCTGTGTTTGATGCGAAATCCCAGATGCAACCCCGTTGTGTGGACCAACACGCGGGAGATGAGATCTGAGTGCCCCGAACCTGCCGCCTAACGGGACCGCCAACTGCGCGTCTCTCTGTTCTGTGTGCTTTTCTCAGAGACTTGGGCACCGTGGGCGCCGTTGCCTTGGACGCCAGAGGAGACGTGGCTTACGCCACCTCGACCGGGGGCATCGTGAACAAAATGGTCGGCCGAGTCGGGGACACGCCCTGTGTAGGTAGGCCTGACCGACGCCGCCTGTGCCCTCTGCGCCCGGCACCGCATTCGCATTCTGTTTTCCCCGCTCTCCTCTCTTCATCGCCCAATCTCGGAGTGGCCTCGCCGGGGGCTTGGGGGAGGGCGGGGGGGCGGGGGGACGGGACACACACAGGCCTGCTGGTCCCTCGGGGGCGTGGCTGCTGGGCTGACGGGAGGGAGATGGAGATCAGGCCGCTGGGGTTGCCCCCAAGCTGCCCACGGTGCCTCTTCTCTCTAGTTCCAGTTTGAGGGCCCACAGTTAGTCCCAAAGGAAACCTCTTCCCGGGCACTAAGCAAGCTGAGGACCTGAGTGGGCAGCTACTGGGTCTGAGGGGCACAGAGTCACCTGCTCTCTGCTCAGGATGGAAGCAGGTGCATCTCATTCCCAGGAGCGGGGAGGGCGCACGTGACAATCGTGCTGACTGCCCCCAGGTTCCCTTCCTCCTGATTGCAGGGCGGTCACATGGCGCTGCGAGTCCACCTTTGCCTCCCAAGGTCATGGGTGCTCCTCGGGCCTTGGGCTGTGCTTTCGGACTTAGCACATGCACCGTTAGCTTGTACTACGTGTTAGAACTTCTTTTAAAAATACCTTTTTATTGATTTCAGAGAGGAAGGGAGAGAGAGAGAGAGAGAAACATCAATGATGAGAGTATCATTGATCTGCTGCCCCCTGCAGGCCCCACACTGGGGCTCGAGCCCACAACCTGGGCCTGTGCCAGCAACTGGGGATCAAGCCCGTGCCTTCTGGTCATAGCGGGTGCTCAGCCACGGGGCCGCGCCGGCCAGGCTGCCCTCTGTCCCTCCTCAGGCCGCACCATTTCTCCGAGCAGGATCCGGGGGCTACGCCGACAATGCCATTGGAGCTGTTTCCACCACGGGGCACGGGGAGAGCATCCTGAAGGTGAACCTGGCCAGGCTCGCGCTCTTCCATGTGGAGCGGGGTGCGTGGACAAGGGCATGCCGTCTAGAGGCGGGTCTCGCCCTCTCCCTGTGCTGCAGGCGTGGCTTGCAGGTGGACACCGTGTCCGTGTCGATTCTCCCCACCTCTGTCGGGGGCGGACTCGCGTTTATGCTGCTGGCTGTCCCTCGTGGGGCGGCGGCTCTGAGCTGGGTGGGGAGAGCCGGCATCTCCCCTGGCAGGTGGGCTCAGCGAGGACGGCCTGGGCAGGACCGTCCTTGAAGCTCTCGGGTGTCCACGGGTGTCGGTTCCTCACGCCGCACACAGTCCCTTCAGGTTCCTTTAAAGTAACGTGTCGTCCTCAGCCTGCCTTCGCTTTCAGGAAAGACATTGGACGAGGCGGCGTCGGCGTCGCTGGGTTACATGAAGTCCAAGCTCCAAGGCCTGGGTGGTGTCATCTTGCTCAACACAGCGGGAGACTGGGCGGCCCAGTGGACCTCGGAGTCTATGGCCTGGGCGGCCGCCAAGGATGACAAGCTGCACGTCGGCGTCAATCTTGGCGACACCAGGGTCACTGACCTGCCCTGAGCCCCGGAGGGTTAGGCCAGGAGCTGGCCTGCAGGTGACGCCGTTGCCTGGGTCGCAGGCTCAGCTTGACCCGTTAGCTAGAACCAGAAGCACCCTCCGGTCTGCCCCGCGTCCTGCCCCTGGAGCAGTGCCTGTCCGAGTGTGTGGTGAGGGGTGGAGTCTGAAGGGAGGAGAGAAGTGCCCACAGTGAGGTCAAAATGCAACGAGTGAGGATGACGGAGGCCGGAGCCGTCTCTTGAGCCGCCCCCTGGTCTCAGGTTAGAAAGAACCAACATGATCTCAACCCAACCACCACCGGAATGTCCTCGCACAGGGAGCTGGAATTGGGAAACACACCCCCCCCAGTTCCCTCACCCCCAGTGGCAGAGCTGCCCCCCATCCCGGGCTGTCATGGTTGCACTTTCTGGCGGGACCGGGAGGCAGGTGGGAAGAGAGTCCGCGGACGCGTCTGACGGCGGCAGGAGCAGCAGAGCTCATGGCAGAGTCCGGCTGAGCGGCGCCCACTGGGCCCGAAGGACGTGGGTAAAAGCGGGAGCGGCCGACGGGTTTCTAAGGACGGTCGGACCCTTGCTGACTTACTGACGTCGAAGCTTCCAGACCTCAGAGGACCCTCTGGTAACTCGCAGTTCCCGGAGCTGATGGTGCAGCCTGGGCCCCACCCCTGAGTGGGATGTGGCCGTGGGTCGCGGGGAAGGGAGGCGTTCCCTGGTGGAGGGTCCCGTTAACCTTCCCACTGGAGCGGTGTTTCTGCTGTGCCGGGTCTGCAGTCTGACCTCTCTGGAAGGAACCTGCTTAACTGGCAATCCCACGGCCACTAGTAAACGAATAAAATGCGATTTGGAAGAACAACAGTGGTCGGAGTCGTGCGGACAGGCCAGAACGGGCAGGGCTCCTTGGTCTGCCAGTGCAGGCAGGTGTCCCGTGACCGGCCTGCAGGGGAGCCCTCTGGGTGTTATTCCTAAAGTGCAAACTAGAGGGCGCCAGAAAGCGTTCCTGGTTCTCCACTGGGGAGGGGGGGTTCCCCCAAATGTGCACTGGAGGAAGCGGGAAAAGACCTTCCCTGGACCCCCACTCAGGTGTTGTTCCCCAGGTGCACCCGAGATGGCAGCAGAGGAGGTTCTTTGCTTTTTATGCGCTGCCTTGGGGCGGCCTGTCCCAGGTGCAGGATGGAAGGCGGCTTCTCGCTGACAACCGGCCGGTGTTCTTCAAAAGATAGGCACCAGGTGGCGTCAGAGAGCCTCCTGGTGGACACTCCCGTGTTATTTCCATATTTTGGTCACAAGTCCTTTATCCCGAATGCGTTTTGCAAATATTTTCTCCCAGTTTGAAGCTTTTCGTGTTCTTAATACTGAAGAGGTTTTCCATGATCTCAATTTAGCGTTTTTTTCTTTCATGGGTTGTGTCTCTGGTGTTGATGTAAAATCAATCACGTTTAAACCTGAGTCATGAGTCTCAACTCTAACATGTTGTGGGGGAAGGTAAAAGCCTCGAGCCGTGGGGGGCCAGGCGCCTCCCCCGGGGAGGAGAGGCCGGGATGTGAGTGATTCGGGCCGCACCTGTCCCCAGCACGTGCATTTTGAGAAGTGACCCAAGCCAATCAGTTGGTCAATCGATGGATCGGTAAAAATGGCCCCTGCCCCACAGGTCGGGCTGCGACGTGCTCCCAGCATTCCCAGCGTGTGACCAGCGCTTGCGGCCTCACCCGTGGGTGGCAAAGGCACAGTCTGCCTCGGTCAGCCAGAAAGGAGCGCGTGCTCATGGCTCACGCAGTGCAGCTGCTGCCCCCGGCGGGCGATCCCTGCGTGTCCCTCGGTGTGTGGGTCCGTCTTCCACGTGGGGACGCCTCCTCCGGGCTAGACCCGTGGCCTGCCTCCCATGCGCCACTGAGTCACCCCGGCCGGCGGGAGCCTGGGGCCCCATGATGGGGACACGGGGGCTGTTAAAAGGTCAGTTGCTTTTCCTGTAGGCTGGTCGGTTCTCTTGGAGGAAGTTTCTGGAGCCTGGCTTGGGTCTCCAGGGGAGGGAGG
>NW_006300164.1:1439079-1440566 GCF_000327345.1 Myotis davidii | reverse complement strand
GAGGGAGGGTGGGGGTCTGGCCCCCCTCGCTGGCCTCAGTCCAGTCCCCAGCCCTGCCATCTCTGCCCGGCGCGGGGCTCCCAGGCCACAGCCGCTCTGGTCCATCCTGTGCTTGATAGGGATGAAGAGGGGTCTGGGGCCTAGCAGCCCCCACACGCACTGTGGTCAGGCCCGCCCCCTCAGTCTCTCGGGGCCTTGACACCGTCCTGCTGCCCGTGGTCCCCTCCGCCCGCGGTCTCAGGTGCCCAGGTCCGCGGACCCCGTCGCCCTGTGTGTCCTGGTTTAGCCTTTGCTTCGGTCCCCCTGCCACCAGGTCCTTGTCCTCGGTTGATGCCGTTTCATTCCCCGGACGGCTGTTCCCAGGGCGCGGGGAGTGCGTGCGGGTCAGGACCTGCGTGCCGTCCGTGGAGAACAACGGGGACACATCTCTCTAAGGCGGCAGCGCGGTCCAGGCCCCCGGGGCAGCGGGCACCTGCGCTGGCCTGTGCTCCGCCTTTAGAGGCTGCGATGCAGACAATGGCGTTGCTGTGTGGAGAGGTGTGTGCGGTGGAGGGGAAGGCGGAGGGAGCGTGCTCTATGGCGGGGGCTGCGGGGGGGGACCTGGCGCATGGCTGAGTCTGTCTCCGGGCTTGGCTACACGGGGGTGAGGGAGACCCTTCTCAGCTCCGGTCCCCGACACAGTCCAGCAGGATCAGGAAGCGAGCTGGCATTTGGGCAGGCGAAGCCACAGCCGGCGGGGCCAGAGGGCTCAATGGGCCTTTGTCCCCAGAGGGCAGCGGGGACGCCTGGATGTGGGGTTCAGCGTGACCGAAGGCCACGTCAGCGGTGCCCCCTCGCGGCGCCTGCCAGGACCCAGCCCCTCGGCAGGCGTTTTACCGTTAAGTTTGTTGCTAAGTGTCTGCAGCTTCTGACATGCATTTGCCCGTTTCCGCCTTCACCGGCTACTGCCGAGCAAGAAGAGCTCGCGGCTTCTGTGTCTGAGCCTCAGGTCCGGCCACCTGCCGGCTCTGCTTTCATCTGTGGGTTATTGTCTCGAATCTGCAAACCTACCCGAGAGCTTTCTAGACGTACAAACATACCGACAACTGTTGGCGACTGAATCGTTCATGTTTTTTCTTTTGTTAGTATAATAGCTGATTTCTTTTAATTAAAAAAAAAATTGGTTTCAGCCCTAGTTGGTCTGGCTCAGTGGATGGAGCATCGGCCTGTGGACTGAAGGGTCCTGGGTTGGATTCCGGTCAAAGGCACATGCCCAGGTTGGGGGCTCGATCCCCATTGTGGGGTGTGCAGGAGGCAGCTGATCAATGATTCTCTCTCATCATCCTATATAATAAAAGGCTAATATGCAAATCGACCAAAGGGTGAAACGACCAGTCGCTATGATGCGTACTGACCACTAGGGGGCAGGTTCTCAATGCAGGAGCTCCCCCCTGGTGGTCAGTGCACTTCCACAGGGGGTGCGCTACTCAACCAGAAGCCAGGCTCCT
>NW_006300164.1:1436511-1438010 GCF_000327345.1 Myotis davidii | reverse complement strand
GTGTTTCAATGTTCTCTCCTGTGAGTTTTCCATTGATTATTCGGAAGTTGTTCTGTATTTTAGATGGAATATCAGTTTGTTCCTGGGAGCATGTCCCTCAGCATCCACTGATTCTGCCAACATTCTTTTAAATATATTCTTATTTATTTCAGAGAGGAAGAAAGAGGGAGAGAGAGTTAAAAACATCAATGATGAGAGAATCATTGATTGCTTGCCTTCTGCACACCCCACACTGGGGATCGAGCCCCCAACCTGGGCATGTGCCCTGCCTGGGAATTGAACCCTGACCTTCTGGTTCATTGGTTGATGCTCAACCACTGAGCCCCGCCGGCCGGGCTGATAGCTAAATCTCTTATCAATGCTGAGAGATGGTGAAAGCCTTCAGCCTGGTGGATGCCTTACGATTTTTTTAAAATATCTTTTATTGATTTTTTACAGGAGGAAGGGAGAGGGATAGAGAGTTAGAAACATCGATGAGAGAGAAACACCGATCAGCTGCCTCCTGCACATCTCCTACTGGGGATGTGCCCATAACCCAGGTAAATGCCCTTGACCGGAATCGAATCTGGGACCTTTCAGTCCGCAGGCCGACGCTCTATCCACTGAGCCAAACCGGTCAGGGCTGTCTGCCTTATTTTACTGGAAATTCCATCGGCATTTTCCAGGTCATGGTGGCTACTGGGCCTGTAGGAAACAGGGCGTGTGTTGGCATTCACAGGGGACCTGTCCGCGGGAGGGGCGCTCCCTCCTGCCCCCCAGAGCCTGTGAGGCCCGGAGGAACAAGACCCGAGCCCCCCACCCTCACCCTCACGTGTGGTCGCCGTGGCGGTGAGTTCCTCTCAGGGTCACAGGGAAACGTCTGCCAGGCCCCGTGCCAGCCGACACCTCGGGGTGAGGGCGTGGGGCCTGCGCAGGCGGGGCTGGGACCGGCTCCCTGGCCTGGAGCCACTTCTCCGAGTCCCATGACAGCTGAGCCGCCGTGGTCCCAGCCTCGCGGAGGCCGCAGCCCGCTGTCCGCTGGAGGTTGGGACACACTTCCTGCCCCCCCTTTGGCAACGCCGAGCGCGCGTGTACCCTGTGGTTGTCCCGGAGGCAGGAGTTGCTCAAGGAAGACCGGTGTCCGTTTGCACAATCCGCGCTGCGCCCACCGCCCAGCCCCCTCTTCCCTCCGCCCCTGTCGCCGTGGGTGAGACGGGCGGCTGATAAAAGGCGGGAGGCACAGAGTTGTCACCAGCTGCCTGTTGCCAAGCCGACGCCATGGCAGGTTCCGTGGCCTGGACAGGTGAGTGGGCATCGTCGGAGCTGGGGAGGTGCCTGGGACAGCGCACTGGGGGCCCTGCGAGCGGGGCCACCCTTCCCACTGCCCCTTTGCCTGCGGGACCCCATCCCCATCCTTCGGTTCCCGGGGTATCAGCCCGAGACCGTCTGTCACAAGGACAGTTTCCTCAACCGGCTGAGACGAGCCCTTCTCCTGTCCCCAAAGCCGCTCAGAGCGGCCC
>NW_006300164.1:1434520-1435337 GCF_000327345.1 Myotis davidii | reverse complement strand
TGGACCAGTCCCCCCCCCTCTCTGGGCTTCTTGGGCTCCACGGGGGGCGACAAGGTGGACAGGGACCCCGGGCCCTTGGTTTTGGTCCAGGTGGGATCCTTTGTCCTAAAATCCGTCCATCTGTTGGTCCGTGCGTCCGTCCGTCAGCTCTGGTGTCTGCCACCTTGGCCACACCTCTCTGAGGGTCTGTCCTCAGCCGGCTGGGTTCTCCTGGCCGGAGTGTCTCTCTCCCGTGTCCCAGCCTAGAGCCCCGGCCTGTGCCCCGGGCTCACCGGCCCCCACCCGCCAGGGCGCCCCCAGCCGGGCGGAGCCGGGCCCAGCCTGACTGCCCTCTGTCCCCTCCAGGAACCCCCGGCTGAAGACGCTGTTGGCCGTTGGCGGCTGGAACTTCGGCACCCAGAAGTGAGCTGGCCGTGAGCGCCTGTGCGGGGCAGGGCTCGCTGGGGTGCAGACAGGGCAGGAGGTTGGGGGCGGTTAGAGGGGACATGGCCTGCGGCGTTCTGGGGTGACCTCCTCTGGGCTGCTGGTGCCCCATCGGGCGGGTTAGCTCTGAGCTCCTGTGCACCCCCTGCGGCCTCAGCGGCGTCCTGTGTAAACGGGTGGAAGGAGGCTCTGGCCCGTCCCCGGCAGCGCCCAGGCCCCGGGAACTTCTGTTCCTCTGACGAGCGTCCCAGGCGGCCTGGGCGTGGAGCCCGAGGGCCCAAACCCGGGAGTGTCTGAGCGTCCAGGGTGATGTGCGGAGGTGGCGCAGTGGGTCTGGGCACTGGCCTCCCAGGAAGCCCAGACACGCGCTCCCCGCGCCCCGGACCCTCTCCCC
>NW_006300164.1:1434171-1434437 GCF_000327345.1 Myotis davidii | reverse complement strand
GGAGGGCCGGGAGCAGCGCCTCCCGGAGCCGCGCCCCCCGTGGGCTCAGCCGGCCCAGCGCCCATTGAAGAACTGCGGCTCCTCCTCGAATTAGGTTCTTTCCTGAAAGTGACTGAGCAGGAGGTCGGTCTTCAAGTCAAGACCCCAAGAGTTCAGGGACTTCCTACAGGGACCCTGAGGACAGGGTGGGGGTTCCCTGGGCAACGCGGGCTCTCAGGGCGCCCTGGGTGGGTGAGGTAAGAGCACAACGCGTCCCCCAGCGCCCG
>NW_006300164.1:1428890-1432220 GCF_000327345.1 Myotis davidii | reverse complement strand
CCGTTGCTGCCGGGTACGAGGTGGACAGAATCGCCCGGTGAGTCTGGGCGGAGCCTGTGTCCTCGGGTGGTGGAGGTGCGGCAGGGCCCGCTGAGCTCCAGGCCAGGGCAGCTCACCCTGGGGGGCTTGGGCCGCCCTCCCTCCAGATTCCTCTTTTGCTCTCACCCTTTTCCTCGGGAACTCGGTCTGAAAGTGAACACCCAACACCCCTGAGGAAGAGGGCAGCCCCCCACCCCGCGCCCACCGAGGGCACTGGGGCGCTGGGGCGGCAGCTGACAGCCAGCCAGGAGGGAGCGGGTGCTGAAGAGTCAGCTGCCAGCCTCACCGAGGGAATGAGAAAGGCCTCAGGAAGGGGCCTGGGGAGTGCCGGCACCTTTCAGGGCAGATGGGGACCTGCACTCACACGTTCACACACACACACACACACACACACACACGCTCACACTCACACACACACACGCCCACATTCACTCACACACACGCTCACACTCACACGCTCACACTCACATGCTCACACTCACACACACGCTCACACACACGCTCACACTCACACGCTCAGTCACACACGCTCACACTCACGCTCACACTCACATGCTCACACTCACGCTCACACTCACGCTCACACTCACACGCTCACACGCACGCTCACACTCACACGCTCACACGCACGCTCACACTCACACGCTCACACGCACGCTCACACTCACACGCTCACACGCACGCTCACACTCACACACGCTCATACTCATGCTCACACTCACTCACGCTCATACTCATGCTCACACTCACACACACGCTCACACACACACGCCCACATTCACACACTCACACACACGCTCACACACACACACACCCGTACCCTGCCTCTCACCGTAGGGGCCCTCCTGGGGCTGCCCTGTAGGGGGGAGCGGGGAGTGGGAGTGGGGAGCAGGGAGTGAGGAGGAAGCCCCACCCCCTCACTGGCCTCTCCCCCTCCCGCACCCCCACAGAAGCCTGGACTTCATCAGCCTCATGGCCTACGACCTGCACGGCTCCTGGGAGCGGACCACCGGCCATCACAGCGCCCTCTACCCGAGGCAGGGGGAGCAGGGGGCGGCAGCTGAACTCAACGTGGTGAGTGGCCGTTGGGGGGCAGCCCCAGCCCCTGTCTGGCCGCCTCTTTTGAGCCTCGAGGCACCTAAGGAGGGGCTCGCAGGCTTCCGAAATGTGGGGCGGGGGGCGTCTCTCAGGGCAGAGCCCCCACCCACTGGCCCAGGTTTGGCGGTGGGTGGGGCTTCCGGCCGCCTCTCCCGCAGAGCAGGACGCGCACTTGTCAGAAGCCCAGGCCACTTGACAGGGTTCTGTTTTGTTCCAGGGGGACGGGAGCGGGAGAAGCATGAGGGTGAGCGGGAGCCGTGGGTCGGCTGCCCTGCAGGCCCCGCGGGGCTAGAGCCACCCTCGTTGTCCTGCACCCACCCTCCCCTCTCAGGTGCCGGGAGGTAGATGTTTGTATTGTGTCCATTTTACAGACTGGAAGCCTGAGGCCTGTGAGGTTAGGAAGGTGCGGGAAGGCAGGGACTGGCTGCGTTGCTCACAGCGGTGTCCCGAGCACCTGGGACGGGCCTGGCACACGGGCGTCCGTCACTGTCGGCTCAGGGAGTGGCTGTCAGGCCCCAAAGCCCAGGCTCCCATGTGTCTCACTGAGCTGAGTCCATGGACAGATGGACGGACGGACGGATGGGCGGACGGGCGGGTGGGAACGCCTCGGAGCCCCAGCCTCAGATGACGAGGCTCAGGCTGCACACAGGAAGCCCCCTCTCCCGCCCCAGGACTCCGCGGTGCAGCAGTGGCTGCAGCAGGGGACCCCGGCCAGCAAGCTGGTCCTGGGCGTGCCCACCTACGGACGGACCTTCACCCTGGCCTCCCCGGCAGACACCGGGGTGGGGGCCCCGGCCACCGGGCCCGGCACCCCAGGCCCCTTCACCAAGGAGGCAGGGCTGCTGGCGTACTACGAGGTAGGCCCGCGTGTCTGAGCGCGGACGCTGGGCATGTGCACCCCCTCCCTCGCCTGTCATCGTCTAGTGGCCCCGCCTCCCGCTCGCCTTCTCCCCGCAGGTGTGCGCCTGGAAGGGGGCCGCCCAGCACCGCGTCCCAGAGCAGGAGGCGCCCTACGCCGTCCGGGGCGGCCAGTGGGTGGGCTTCGATGATACCGAGAGCCTCAAAGCCAAGGTGAGCCCCGCCCTGCTGGGGTCCTGGGCGGGACGGGGGCTCAGGAACGAGTGACCCAGTGACCGGAACTGGACCCCGGGAGGAGCCTTCAGAGCGTCCGCCCGCGGCACTGCTCGCGGCCGCACTTTGTCCCCGTGGCTCCGAGCGACTAGGAGAGACGCGGCCAGCAGAGCCGGGACAGGCTCTGGTTAAAGCAAACAAGTCCTCAGAGGCGGGGGAGATGCCCGCGGGAGGCCGCCTCCCTGGTGCACGGGCACCTGCCAGACCGGGACTGACTCCCGCCCACTGCTCAGCGCTGGCGGTGGAGACGCTAGTTTCACTGTTCCCAGGCCCGGCTCCCCGGGTGAGGTCGTCAGCTCCTGCAGAGGGTTAGGTTAGGCCTAGGGCCAAGGTCGGGGTCTGGGCTAGGGCTGGGGCTAGATTTGGGGTTAGGGTAGGGTTACGGGTAGGGTAGGGCTGGGGTTAGGGTTAGGGTGGGGCCATGGTTAGGGTTGTGCTTAGTGTCGTGGTCAGAATCAGGGTCATGGTTGACCCACCTGCGTGTCCCGGTCAGTCACCGCGCAGGCTGCCGGCTTGTGCTGGCAGGTCCTTGCAGAGGTGAAGACGGCGCCCTGGGGCTGGAGGAAGGAAGGAGGGAGACCCAGGCTGGGGGAGGGAGCCCTGCTGAAGCCGAGAAGGCAGAGGGGATGGCTGGAGGCCCGCACAGCTGGGCCTGACAGGACGGGGAAAGTCTGTGGGGGAGGCCGCTGGAGGGGAGAGTGGGGCCAGCAAGGGGGCCGGCCCAGCCCCCTCCCCCAGCCTGACTCCGGGTGAGCCCTGGCCCTGGCAGGGTTAGGAGAAGGGAAGCCGCCCGAGGGTACGGCCCTGCCTGAGGAAGTGGGGTGCAGCAGAGACGAGCAGGCAGGGAACCCTGCAGATGTTGGGGAGCTTGTTCCCATGGCAACAGCTCAGCAAGGCGCCTGCACACAGGGCCAGGGCAGGAAAGGCCCCGATGGCAGCTTCCACTGAGGGGCCAAGCGCCGTCCACCCCTCACCCCACCCAGACCGTCCTGCTGGGCCGGACCTTCCCGCGTGACGCGCCGGCCGGGCTGGGCTCAGCCATCTAGGCTCCCAGGCCAGGAG
>NW_006300164.1:1427915-1428856 GCF_000327345.1 Myotis davidii | reverse complement strand
CGGCCCGCGGCCTCCAGCTCCTGCACCCCCCCCTCCCCCGCAGGTCAGCTACCTGAAGCAGAAGGGCCTGGGCGGGGCCATGGTCTGGGCGCTGGACATGGACGACTTCGCGGGCTCCTTCTGCAACCAAGGCCGACACCCCCTCATCAAGACCCTGCAGACGGAGCTGCGGGGTCCGGGGGCAGGTGGGAGCCCCTCCCTGAACTCGGGTTCTGGCTTCTCCTGAGGAAGTGGCTCCCCCCGCCGGCTGTGTCCCCCGAATCTCAGGCGCCCCCAAGGCTGAGGTTGCAATGCCCCCTCTTTCCAACGGTGACAAAGCCCCCGGATTGGAAACGGGGCTTCCCCCAGCCCCGAGCCCGGGCGGCTGGCTTCTCTCTGTGGGAGGAAGTCTGCACCCTCACGCCGCGTGGGGCCTCCACAGCGGACGGCAGGTGGCAGGTGGCCACTGACTGCCCACGACACCCGGAGCCCAGGTCTGCTGTGGGCCGTGGCCCTCTGTGCGGCTGTTGTCAGCTGTAGTCCGCTGTGGGGGTGGGGGGTGGGGTGCGGAGCCCTGTCCACCCGTGGCTGCTGACTGCGTGGCCTGTGGGTTGGGGACCTCTGGGGGAGAGGCCTTGGCTGAATCCTGACCGCCTTCCAGGTCTCCCACACTCGCCTTCGGAGCGCCCCCAGCCCGTAAATGATGCAGTCAAGAGCTCTGAGTCTATTAGTGTATGTAAGCGATCAAAACAGTGCCTTGAATCGAGCTGTTTTAAGAAATATAAGATCTCTTGTTACTAAGTCATTTTCTTTAAGATTTAAAAAATAATTTAAAATTTGTTTTTAAAACTTATTATTTCAAAATTGTTAACATGTTCATGGAAACAGAGCATCCACTGCTAATATTAATTTATATTTGTCTATCCATCCATCTTCCTAATCATTCATTCATGAACAGTCTG
>NW_006300164.1:1427605-1427887 GCF_000327345.1 Myotis davidii | reverse complement strand
CCCCCCCCACTCCCCTGCCCCCAGCTCCCGGGCGAAGTCTGGCCCCTCGGCCGCTCCGTGGGCTTGGTGGCCGATCTTCCTGCTCTCGGCCGGGTCCTGGGCTCGGCTCCTCAGCTGCCTCTTTTACTGCGAAATAAACCCACTGCACCCACTGCACCCACTGCACCCACTGCACCCGCGCCTGCGTGTGTTGCTCAGGCTCGAAGCTCAGATCGCCGGGGAAGGGAGGCTGAGAGGGGCTGCCGTCAGGCAGGCACAGGTAAGGGTGGGCAAGAGGTGGTT
>NW_006300164.1:1425890-1427149 GCF_000327345.1 Myotis davidii | reverse complement strand
CCCGTCCCCGCGGGTTTGGCTCAGTGACAGGCGGCCTCCCACCGCTGTGTCGGCTGCACAGCCATCACCACAACCTAATCTCAGAACAATCCTTTCGCCTCAAACACTGGAGCCCTGTGTTGCGCTGGAGGCTGAACTTCCCTCCCAACCATGTTTCTAAAGCCAGTCGCACCTCCCCTCCCCGGTGGGGGTTCTAATGCGCCCGACAGGTAGGACCAGTCCCACTTGTGTGCAGTCACAGCGGGAGGGGGTCATCACAAAAGGGGGTCCTCCTGGTCCGGGCGGGCAGGTCCCCGAGCAGGCGGCGCTCCGGGAAGGGGACGTGAGGAGCCCCAGCGAGGAGTCCCCGCGGCCCAGGTGGCAGCTACGGCGGCTGAAAGTCACGCTTTCCCTGGATCCCTGTGGTCCCGGGAGAGACTGGCAAGGTTGGAGCCGCGGAGCCGCAGCCCGTCCTCCAGCAGCGCCTGCAGGCGGGAAGGTCAGGGACGCGTGCAGCTCCTCATGCCTGATCCTGCCTTTTAGTTCTTTTTCTTCCTGATTAAGGTTTAATAACATTTATTGATCGTATTCCATAAAAATTTGATTTTGAAACCAACCAGCCAGTGGGTCTGGGCTGCCTGTCACTTCAGTAGAGACAGGGCTGAGGCCCGTGTGAGCACGCATTCCGATCCCGTAACATCAGCCAGACCTCAGCTCCGCACTCCCCACAGGCAATGCTGTGGGCACAGGGACAGATATGACGCAGGGAAGCAGAACTGCAGGTGGAGGGAGAAGGCGAGGTGAACCAGTTACGGGGTACAGATCATGCGGGGGGACAAGGGGGGGCCCTGCAAAGAGAAACGCCTCCGGGCAACATCGTCTCAGCCACGAGGTTGTCCAGCTCCCAAAATGACAAGAAGGCATGGGGCAGAATCTAACCCTAACCCAAACACTAACCATGTGCATAACCCTAAACCTAACCCTACACATAACGCTAACCCTAACCAACCCTATCCTGAGTCATAACCTTAACCCTAACCCTAACCCTACCCTAACCCTAACCCTAAACCTAACCCTAACCCTAACCCTAACCCTAACCCTAACCCTAACCCTAACCCTAACCCTAACCCTAACCCTATCCTGAGTCATAACCCTAACCCTAACCCGATCCTGAGTCATAACCCTAACCTTAACCCTAACCCTATCCAGAGTCAAATCCTGAGTCATAACCCTAACCCTAACCCTAACCCTAACCCTAACCCTATCCTGAGCCCTATCCT
>NW_006300164.1:1420986-1421939 GCF_000327345.1 Myotis davidii | reverse complement strand
ACCCTAACCCTAACCCTAACCCTAACCCTAACCCTAACCCTAACCCTAACCCTAACCTTATCCTTAACCCTAACCCTAACCCTAACTCTATCCCTAACCCTATTACTGTTCTTAACCGTAAGCCTAGTCCAAACCCTCACCCTCACCCTATCCATAACCCTACTAACCCTGTCCTTATCCGTAACCCTCACCCTATCTCTTCCATCCTGACTCAGAGAGCTAATCTATCCAAGCACCGGGGCACCTCACCACCTGCTGATGCCAACCTGAGGCTGCCTGGCTCACACCCTGCACCCTATGTGGGCCACTCCTGCCTCCACTGGAGTCACCATCGCAGCCCCTCGTTCGGGCGGCCGTGTGACGTTCTCGTTGCCCCACGCCCTCCGCCCCCTGCCCACGCACTCGTGTCCTCGGACCGCCCCCCAGCAGCTTGGTGGGTTGTGTTTTTTACTTTTTTGCAAGTTTTATTTTAATCCAAGGACTTCGCTTCATACAAAATGTCAATGTAGAAACAATAGCAGAATCCAAAGTTGGGCTGATAAGTATCACTCAAGCAGCTACTAGTCAACCACAGAACGTCGTACAGCGAGGCCCCGTGTCGCGTGGCTGGGACGTCTCACTGTTTGTTTTTTTAACACTGTCCTTAAATATAAAGTTTTGCAACAAACCTTTGATTTATATCAAATATAATTAAAAATTAACAAATGATTACATTGTATCAAAAAGTACGAAGATATACCTGGTCATGCATATGCTCGCATATGGTACGTATGTATACATCCTACATGCACACGCAACGTGTTCCGGCCACAGCCTCGCTCCACTGGTCCCGGCAGACAACTGGCTGATGCATCTCAAATTTGGCAGCTCACGGGGGTTCCCGGGGCGTGCGGGCTGCAGGCACCCCCACGTCGGGAAACGAGATGCTGTCCGCCGTGGCCCTGCCGTCGCCT
>NW_006300164.1:1420402-1420882 GCF_000327345.1 Myotis davidii | reverse complement strand
TGCCGACAGGGTGCGAGCGCCCGCAGGGAGGACACGGGGAGGTGGCTTGGTTACAGTCGCGCTGAGGCCCTGCGGCAGGTGGCGGCCGTGTTTAGGTCTAGGAAACGCGTGTCCTGTTGCATAGCCCTATGGGGAACGCATCCCCTCGTGGCGACCATCCCACGCAGACACCCGCACGCACACATGCCATGCTTCTTCACGGAGAATCGGGGCAAAGCCCACGGGATCACACGCGACCCGGCAAAGACCATTGCCATTTCCCGCCCCTGGGCAGCTCAGGCCCGTCCCCTGCTCTCCCCCCAGAGGGTGAGACTGTGTCGCGGTCGCTGCCTGTGTGGGTCGGGCTGGGCTCCACGCCTCCTGTCACTTCCTCCGAGTCCCAGCCGCAGCTCTGTGCCCCCCGCCCCCGCCCCCGGGAAATCCACCTTCGCAGCGCAGACTCGCGGGCAGGCCCGGCCGGAGGATGAGCGTGGAGCAGAC
>NW_006300164.1:1418269-1418927 GCF_000327345.1 Myotis davidii | reverse complement strand
TGGGGGCCAGGGGCTGGGCCAGGGGGTCTCTCTGGAGCAGGGCGTTGTGTTCCGAAAGGCCCCGGCTGAGCCGGCCCGGGGAGAAGGGGGGGAGGCTGCCCTGGGCCCCAGCGAAGTGCACGGGCGAGGAGTTGGCCGTCTTGTAGGTGACGCTGGGCCGGGGCGTCAGTGGAGTCTGGGGGAGCTGCCTCCGCCCACCACGGCCTGGGGTGCTAGCACCAGATGTGGACAGCAGGGGGCTCCCGTCCATGGAACCGCTGCCCTGCAGGAGCACAGCCCATCAGAGGACGGCCAAGGGCACAGAGCAGGCGCAGCAGAGTGGGGAGGGGAAGGCAGAGGGTCCAGCTGGGTCCTGGACGGGTCGGGAGGCGGTGACAGGAGGTTGGGGGGGGCGGTGTAAGGAGGAACAGGGACCGAGGGCCCCAGGACTGAGAGCCGTCCTGTGTACCTGTCTCGGGGGTCCTGGCTCCTGCCCGGCCGTCGGCGACGTGGGGTGGCTGCTGAGGGCGGGCCTGGGTAGCGGGGGCTCCCGGCCCCCAAAGCGGTCACAGGAGTAGAAGCGCTGCTTCTCGGAGGAGGAGGAGGAGGGCTGCCTGCGCTCCTGGGACCGGCCCCGCTCCTGCCTGCGCTCCCGCCGGCCTGGGGGCCCCTCTCCCGG
>NW_006300164.1:1417624-1417932 GCF_000327345.1 Myotis davidii | reverse complement strand
GGGGGGGCCCTGGCCCTGCGGTGCTGCTGGGGGCTGGCCCAGGAACAGGAGAAGTCACCCCGCTGAGCCAGCGCCCTCACCCAGACTCTGGCAGAGTCCTGGGGAAGGTCTGGCTATGGGGTCACAAGGTACAGGAATTTGAGGGTCCCCCACGGGCTCTCAGACCCCCAGGTCGGGCCACTGCCCACTCAGGAGCCCCATACGCACCGCCATCCGTGTCTGCGGACAGGCTGGGCCCCTTCTCCAGGGACTTCTGCTTCCTGTCCCTGCGCCGGTGGCAGCGGTGGTGGTGGTGGGGCTGGCTGGCA
>NW_006300164.1:1415091-1417143 GCF_000327345.1 Myotis davidii | reverse complement strand
CGCCTGCCCGGCAAGTGGCAGCAGTGTCCCTGGCCCAGCCTTGGGCCTGCACCCCCTCCGTGTCCTTGTGCAGGGCTCAGCCCGGGACACATAGCCTGGGCTTCCTGCTCGGTCCCCAAACCTGTCCCCACAGCCCCTGCACCCAACGTCCAGAGAAAGGCCAGGCTGGACCCCTCAGCCTCCAGGACTCAGGACACGGGGAGCAGGACGGAGGGGAGGATCAGGCATTTCCTGGGGGAGCGTGGGGGTGGGGTGGAGGGGCGTCCCAGAGAGAGAAAGTGGGGCGGGACGCTGTGCCCACTGCTGGGGGGTGGGGACTCCTGGTGGCCTGGCTGCACCACGGGAAGCAGCGTGGCACGTGGGGCGCCCCGCGGGCCTGACAGTGTCCAGGCTGCAGCACAGGGCAGAGGCTCCACCCAACGGACCCAGCCCCTCCGCCAGGCCTCCCCTCCCCCCTAGCGGCATCCCCAGACCACCCACCTGTGACTCCGCTGCCAGGCGAGGCATGGAGGCCGCTCGGCCCTGGCTCTCCAGCCCGGGCTGGGGCTCCCCGTCAGGGCCCCTCAGGGCCATGCTCTGCATCTGGACATCCACAGCCTGGGGTACAGCAGCTCCCGGTCACACCCAGCAAATCCCACTCCCACCTTCTCTCCTGCCCTGCCTCCCCCACCCCATCCCGTCCCCCTTCCTCCTCACCGGTTTTCCTGGCTGCACCACTGGGATCTCTGTCGAGTGGCCTCGTTCCAGGGGGGCCCTGGCAGCGTGTGGCACCTCCTGGGCCCTCTGGGCGCCCCCGGAAATGGACTCCTTGAGGTCGCCCTCTGGGGTTTGTCTGTGGGGGACAGGCTGTCCTGTCAGCTCCACAGCAGCTGGGCCAGCTGCCAGGCAGCTCCCCCATCAGGAGGAGGAGGGAGCCCGAGGGTGTGGCAGGAGTGCAGGCACTCCAAGCGGGCCCACCAGGAGACAGGGACCAAGACTGGGCTCAGTGGATGGCGGACAGGAACCCCAGTCACCCACCCAAGGGAAGCCTGGGCCCCCGGCTGCAAAAGCCGCCAGGCTAGCCCCTAAACTCGAGAAGTGACACCCCACTAAGTCCTGGCAGATGGTCACTGAGCGAAAGCTTCCTGCGTAACAGTCCACAGGCCCACAGCTGACTTCACAGCTGCAGGTGGAGAACGTGGGAGGCGAGGGAGGACCACGGCCCCGCGTGCACGCCCTCCCCAGACGGCAGGTGGGGACCAGCCCTGCGGGGGGAGAAGAGCCCGGGCCCTGCCTGGAGCAACGGGGCGTTTGCCGTCAGGGACCTCAGCTGGCCCCGCGAGGGGAGCGGGGGGGGGAGGGGGGGCCTGAGCGGACCCTGCCCTCGCTGAAGCCTGGCCTGGCCACCAGCTGGGTTTGGGCGGCTGTGGCGAGTCACGTGACAAAGGCCTTGCCAATGCGTCTCAAGAACAGCTGCTTCGGAAGCCAACAGCTGCAGGAGCCCTGCGAGAGAGGCTGTTGAGCCACTGACAGGAAAGGCTGTCACAGCCCCACCCAGGACTCACATGGCCAGCCCAGGACCCACACCCCCCCAGACCCTCCCTCCGGACCCACAGCCCCCCAGGACTCACATGGCCCCGCCGTTGCTGAGGGGGCTCTTCTGCTGAAGAAACACGTGGGCCCCCCTGAGCACCGGCGGCTGTGTCTTCTCCAGCGGGGGCTTCAGGGGGTGGAACAGGGACCCGGGGCCCATCTGCAACGGGCCCAGAGCTCCACGGCCTCGCCCGAGAGACGCGGACACACAGGAGGGGAAGCTGGATGGTGAACCACCCCAGCCACAGTCTCAGGCCCCGGGAGGCATCACCGTGGAGCTCAGCACGGGAACTACCTGGACCAGCACATCCGTGTGCAGCTGAGCACAGGGCCACCTGCAGAGCCGGGAAGGGGCCTGAGGACCCCTGTCCTGGGCGCTGCTGGGAGCCCCTCAGAGCAGGGGGTCAGGGAACTAGAGTCCTGCTTTCCCCACACCATCAGAGAAGCCACCCCGGGCCCACACCCCCCCCGGACCCACAG
>NW_006300164.1:1414401-1414907 GCF_000327345.1 Myotis davidii | reverse complement strand
GCGGCTGGCAGGGGCTGCCCCCAGTGGGTCTGCGTGGCTGCAGGACAGGAATTCCTCCTGGAGCCCCAGTTCCCACACGGACACCACCTGGGGACCAAGTCCGATGGCACATGGCAGAGCTCATCTCACAGCACCTGGAGCCGCCTGGCAGGGCTGCCGGAGCCCCAGACTGCAGGGTGGGGCTGGGCGGTGTCTGCACAGACAGGGAGGGGGCTGTGGCTGGGCAGCCACCTCTCACGGGGGGTGGGCCCGTCCAGACAGAGCGCCTGTGTGTGCCCCACCCTCGCAGGACGCCATCAGGACGGCCCACCTCAACCCAGCACAGCCAGCGCTGGCTCTGGCCGTCAGAGAGCCTCTCTGGTCCCGGCCTGTGTCCAGGGCGAGCGTCCTTGCACCTCCCGGCACCATCTCAAGGTCCTTCGTGATGTTTCTGCCACTGAACACCGCTCTTGCCCGGCTCTGTGCCCTGAACCCGGGCACCCAGGTCGGGCTCCGCAGCCAGGGGC
>NW_006300164.1:1413527-1414363 GCF_000327345.1 Myotis davidii | reverse complement strand
GGGAGGGGGGGCCGGTACCTGGGACAGGCCAGGAGCGGGGTGGGTCTGGTCCCTGCTGGTCTTGCTCTGCTTGTAGAAGTCGAAGATCATCAGGGCTGCGTAGACCTTCCCCACGGTCATCTCGTCAGCTGGGGGCGGGGTGGGCAGACAGAGGCTGGACTCCCAGAGGCAGGACGGAGGCCACAGGACAAGAGGGCGGAGTGGGGAGAGGAAGCAGGCCCCCACCCGGGACCACTGGGCACGCTCAGGCAGGGCACGTGGCTTTGCCCAAGGGCCCCCGACCCCAGAGCCTGCAGACACCACCCTCCCGCCCACACGAGGCCCCTCTGCTGCCCGCAGGGCCTCGAGCCCCCGTGGAGCGGAGTGAGTCTGAGCACCTCATCGCACTCTGGCATCTCGAAGGGTAGGGTCTGGCTGCTTTCCTCTGGCTTTCTGAAGCGAATTCCCACACTAGGCATGGAGGGACCTCGCTCAACTGAGCAGCCCGTCCCCTGCTCCCACAATTCCTGCACCAACCGAGAAAGCCTGGTCCCTGCGGGGGCCCTGAGCCCAGACTATGGGGAGGGGGCGCCCCCTCCCCGCAGTCCCTGTGCCTCACTCACGTCTGTGGGGCGGCACCAGCAGGTCCAAGGTCTTCTGGGGCAGGTTGGCCCACACCGCGGCGATCTCCTTCCGCAGTGCCGCATCGCACTGGTGCTGCTTCGAGCCGGCTGGGCAGCGTGGGAAGGGCGGGGTTAGGAGCCGCCCTGCAGCCCGTGGGGGACAGGCAGAGCTGGGCCCGCAGGGGGGACAGCAGAGAGGGTGCTGGGAGGGAGGCCGGTCAGAGCTGTCCCTGC
>NW_006300164.1:1404006-1411745 GCF_000327345.1 Myotis davidii | reverse complement strand
GTGGGATAGTGTGTGTGTGCGTGTTGTGTGTGGTGTGGTGTGTGTGTGTGTGGTGTGTGGTATGGTGTGTGTGTGTGGTATGGTGTGTGTGTGTGTGGTGTGTGGTATGGTGTGTGTGTGTGCATGTGGTGTGTGTGTGGTGTGTGATATGGTGTGTGTGTATGCGTGTGGTGTGTGTGTGGTATGGCGTGTGTGTGTGGTAGTGTGTGTGTGGTATGGTGTGTGCGTGCGTGTGGTGTGTGTGTGGTATGGTGTGTGTGTGCATGTGGTGTGTGTGTGGTATGGTGTGTGTGTGGTATGGTGTGTGTATGCATGTGGTGTGTGTGTGGTATGGTGTGTGTGTGGTATGGTGTGTGTATGCATGTGGTGTGTGTGTGGTATGGTGTGTGTGTGGTATGGTGTGTGTATGCATGTGGTGTGTGTGTGGTATGGTGTGTGTGTGGTATGGTGTGTGTATGCATGTGGTGTGTGTGTGGTATGGTGTGTGTGTGGTATGGTGTGTGTATGCATGTGGTGTGTGTGTGGTATGGTGTGTGTGTGGTATGGTGTGTGTATGCATGTGGTGTGTGTGTGGTATGGTGTGTGTGTGGTATGGTGTGTGTATGCATGTGGTGTGTGTGTGGTATGGTGTGTGTGTGGTATGGTGTGTGTATGCATGTGGTGTGTGTGTGGTATGGTGTGTGTGTGGTATGGTGTGTGTATGCATGTGGTGTGTGTGTGGTATGGTGTGTGTGTGGTATGGTGTGTGTATGCATGTGGTGTGTGTGTGGTATGGTGTGTGTGTGGTATGGTGTGTGTATGCATGTGGTGTGTGTGTGGTATGGTGTGTGTGTGGTATGGTGTGTGTATGCATGTGGTGTGTGTGTGGTATGGTGTGTGTGTGGTATGGTGTGTGTATGCATGTGGTGTGTGTGTGGTATGGTGTGTGTGTGGTATGGTGTGTGTATGCATGTGGTGTGTGTGTGGTATGGTGTGTGTGTGGTATGGTGTGTGTATGCATGTGGTGTGTGTGTGGTATGGTGTGTGTGTGGTATGGTGTGTGTATGCATGTGGTGTGTGTGTGGTATGGTGTGTGTGTGGTATGGTGTGTGTATGCATGTGGTGTGTGTGTGGTATGGTGTGTGTGTGGTATGGTGTGTGTATGCATGTGGTGTGTGTGTGGTATGGTGTGTGTGTGGTATGGTGTGTGTATGCATGTGGTGTGTGTGTGGTATGGTGTGTGTGTGGTATGGTGTGTGTATGCATGTGGTGTGTGTGTGGTATGGTGTGTGTGTGGTATGGTGTGTGTATGCATGTGGTGTGTGTGTGGTATGGTGTGTGTGTGGTATGGTGTGTGTATGCATGTGGTGTGTGTGTGGTATGGTGTGTGTGTGGTATGGTGTGTGTATGCATGTGGTGTGTGTGTGGTATGGTGTGTGTGTGGTATGGTGTGTGTATGCATGTGGTGTGTGTGTGGTATGGTGTGTGTGTGGTATGGTGTGTGTATGCATGTGGTGTGTGTGTGGTATGGTGTGTGTGTGGTATGGTGTGTGTATGCATGTGGTGTGTGTGTGGTATGGTGTGTGTGTGGTATGGTGTGTGTATGCATGTGGTGTGTGTGTGGTATGGTGTGTGTGTGGTATGGTGTGTGTATGCATGTGGTGTGTGTGTGGTATGGTGTGTGTGTGGTATGGTGTGTGTATGCATGTGGTGTGTGTGTGGTATGGTGTGTGTGTGGTATGGTGTGTGTATGCATGTGGTGTGTGTGTGGTATGGTGTGTGTGTGCATGTGGTGTGTGTGGTATGGTGTGTGTGTGCGTGTGGTATGGTGTGTGTGTGTGGTATGGTGTGTGTGGTAGTGTGTGTGTGTGTGGTATGGTGTGTGTGTGGGGTGTGTGTGGGGTGTGGTGTGTGTGTGGGGTGTGGTGTGTGTGTGGTGTGTGTGTGGTATAGTGTGTGTGCGTGTGTGTGTGTGGTTTGTGTGGGGTGTGGGGTGTGTGTGGTTGTATGTGGGGGTGTGTGAGGGGGGGCAGCCCTGGGGATGGGAGGGGCTTGATCTCCCAGACACTCGCCCACCCAGTGATATGCACTGACCCCCGCCAGGGCTGTCACCAGTGATGGAACAAACCCAAGAGCTGCCTCTGGAAGGACAGACCCTCATCCACAAGGAAGGGCGGTCAGTTAGGGCCCAGCCTGGTGGACAGAGGTCAAGCCACGCGGAGGGGCGAGAAGGGCCCGAGAGGCCTCAGGAGCAGCAGCATGTGCTCTGAGACCCGGAAGCAGACGGCCCGCCTGGGGTGCCGCACAGGAGCCTGGGGGGAGGGCACAGAGGCCGAGGCGAGGGCAGGGGGATGAAATATGCCGTCTACCTGTGACATCTGGTTTATTTTATTTTAAATATTTTTTTGATTTCAGAGCGGAAGGGAGAGGGAGAGAGAGAAACATCAATGATGAGAATCACGGACCGGCTGCCTCCTGCACGCTCCACATGGGATGGAGCCACAACTCGGGCCTGTGCTGACCGGGAATCGAACCCTGACCTCCTGGTTCATAGGTCGACGCTCAGCCCTGGCCCTGCAGCCGGCGCATCTGGTTTATTGACGTGTAATGTACAGAGTGAAACCCACCCATTCTAGTTTTCCCAGTTACGGCTTCTGGTCACGGCCTATGGTCACGGTTCCACCACCCCCACGCGGGCCAGGGCCCGGCTGCCCAGCCCCTGCACCCTCTGCAGCCAGCACCCCGGCGTCCCCCGGCCCCCGCCCAGGGCCGTCACGGACGCTTCCTGGCTCCACCGTGACCTTCTCCCCAATGTCGTGCACGTGGCACCACACAGGTGCTGGACTTGGGGTGTGACCCCTCACTCAGCGGGACACATGCGAGCCCCCGGGGAGGACCGGGGTCTGCCGGTTGCTGCTCACTTGAGGGACATGTGACTTGTTCAGTTTGGGGCCCTCGGAAAAAGCCACACTCAGAAGGCCTTGTGCACGTCTCCTTTCACCCGCTTTCCAAGGTCTCCATGGAGACACCGAGCCTCTCTACGCGTGGGTCCCAGCCTTCCCCGAACCCTCTCTGGGGACGTATCTGCTCAGTCGTCTGCCCATTGAGTGGGTTGTTGGCTTTCTTACTGCCGAGGTGTCAGGGTGGCTCCGTGCGCGGGGAGCCCACCCTGGGTCAGTGTGTCACACACCCTCCCTCTGAGTGGCTCGCCTGTCTTCATTCTGTGAATATCTTCTGAGAACAAAGTTTCTTATCAGTGTTTCCTTTTGTGGCTCCAGCTTTTTGTATTTTAAGGTAATCTCTGCCCAACTTGAACTGCTAGGGTTCCCTCCTGTTTCCTTGCGGAGGTTTTGTGATTTGACATCTGTGTGGGTGACCCACGTCCAGTTAACTTCGTGAGGGAGACAGGGCTGTGCTACCGGCTGGACTGTGCTCCCTTTCCTATGCTGAGACCTTAACGTCCAAGGTGACTGGGACAGGGCCTCGGAGGAGGCAAGCAGGTGAGATGAGGGCCTCAGGGTGGGGCCCTGGTCCCCGATTCGTGTCCTTACCAGGAGAGGCACCCACTGAGGGAAAGGCCCCGCGGGGACATGGGAAGGTGGCCCTGCACAGGCCAGGAGAACAGCCGGAGATGAGCCGACCTTCCTGGGACCTTGGACTTGGACTCCCAGCCTCCAGACCATGAGCAACAGGTTTCGGTGGGTGAGCCCCTCAGTGTCAGGTCTCGTTATGGCGGCCCAAGCCGACGACAACGGTAAACGTCAGGCTCACAGACTGGCATGTGGTTGCCTGCACGTCTCAAGCACCGTTTCTGAGGCCGCTCTGCACGAGCTCCTCTGCGGCACCAGGGAGCGAGCGCCCGCAGCGGGGAGTCCCTCCAGGAGTCGGCACAACTCTATCAGGCCTACGGCCTCCCCCCACCCCACAGCTCACAGCCAGCCTCTGGTTCAGGAAGGTGACGGCTCCAGCTGAGCTCTTCTCTTCAAAACTGTTTGCTACTCAAGATGTCCTGCTTTTCTACAGACGTTTTAGAACTGGTTTGTACATTTCTGCCCAAAGCCCCTCTTGTCTTTGACTGGGGTAACATCAAATCCGTTGATTGATATTAGAAGAATCGACGTCATCTAATGCACGAACATGACATGGTGCTCGATTTATTTAGGTCTCTGAGTCCTCTAGCCCCGTGGTCGGCAAACTGCGGCTCGCGAGCCACATGCGGCTCTTTGGCCCCTTGAGTGTGGCTCTTCCTAAGCCATTGGAGTCCCCTAATTAAGATAATAACAATGTACCTACCTATATAGTTTAAGTTTAAAAAATTTGGCTCTCAAAAGAAATTTCAGTCGTTGTCCTGTTGATATTTGGCTCTGTTGACGGATGAGTTTGCCGACCACTGCTCTAGCCCATGTTTTGGAATTTGCAGCATACAAGTGTTACATACATATTTTTAGAGTTTCCAGTAATACGGAAATATTTCATGTTTTCAGTGATTTCATGGTATTTTCCCAATCTCAATTATTAACTGCTAATATAAACACTGACTGCATTCTGTGATCTTGCTACATTCACGTTAATTTTAGTATTTTTTTTATGGCTTAAAACAACAGAAATGGATTGTCTTAGTTCTGGTGGCCAGAAGCTCAAAATTAAGGTGTCAGGGAAGCCACGCTTCCTCGGGGAAGGGTGAACGACCCTGCCGCGTCGCCTCTTCGCTCCTGTGGCTCCCCTGAACGGTGGGCACACGTTGGCTTCTAGTTGCCTCGGGTTCATGAACGTTTTATTAGTCAGTCCTTTGGGGGATTTTCTGCAGAGACAAGCACGTCGATTGCTGCACCTCTTCTCTCTTCGTCTGATTTATTGCCAGGGGCAGGACGTCCAGTACAACGCTGAACAGGCATGGAGACAGCAGACGCTGTGGAGGAACAGGACTCGGTCTTTCTCTGCTGAGCACGTCATCGCGGCTGGTTTCCCACAGTGCCCCTCACCAGACTGAGGGCGTTTCCTTGAATTTCTATTTTATGTAGGATTTTAAAAATCATAAATGTTATTGAGATGATTATATAGTTTTTCTTTTTTGATATATTAAATTGTATGTATTGATTTTTAAATGTGAACCAATAAACCTTGCTTTTGTCCTCATGTATTATTTTAATGTGTGTGTGTGTGTGGGTGTGCGCGCCTGCGCGTGCACAGCTAGATTCAGTTTGCTACAATTATATAGACTTCTGTGTCTATATTCATGAGAAATATTGGTCAGTGATTTTTTCCCGTTAGTGTCTTCGTTGGGGTTTGACATCAGAGCCATGCTGGCCTCGTAAAATTGAGAAATATCCTCTTTTTCTATTTCCTGGAGAGTCTGTGTGGAACTGGCATTATTTCCTCCTTAAGTGTCTGGCACACTTCACCAATGGGGCCCACCGAGCCTGTGGTTTTCTTTGTTAAAAGGTTTTTAACTACGAATTTAATTTCTTTCATAAACACAGTCCTACTCAGCGTATCTGCTTTCTCAGGTCTGTTCGTGAATGAGCCTGACGGCCGTCAGTGCACTTTTCCTGTCACTGACACTGCTAGAGCCTTGCCATGCAGTTGTCCATAAAACCTGTCACCCAGATGATGTCGCAGGATCTGCAGTGATGCTCCCTCTTCCGTTCCTAAGGACGATTCTCGTCTTCATCAGTCTGGCTAGATGTCTGCTCACGTCATTGGTGTGATTTTCCAGGTGATCATTCTGGCTGTTGTGTTGAAGGAAGACCGAGAGGGTGAGAGCAGAGAGCAGCTGGGACCAGGAGGGCAGTGGGGAGGCCAGCATGGTCCTAAGCCAGATGGACTGTGAAGGCAGAGTCAGAGCTACGATAAGAGATCAGACACTGATCGGAAACGGGGTAAGAAAGAGAGGAGCAGCTGGAAGAACAGCCCACACCGACAGGACGGGCGGGAAGGCGGGGGTGAGCCAGGGCTCTGGACCGCTCACTGGGACTCCAGGTGCAGATGGTAACCAACCGTGGGACGCACAGGAGGGACGCGGGGAGGCCTGGGCTACCTACCAAAGCAACGGAGACGGGGCGGGGCAGGACGGAAGGTCGGCCAGACAGGGAGAAGCAAAAGGGTTTCAAAGAGAAGGGAGAAGAGGTGGCAGCGAGGCCAGGTCAGGGCTCAGACCGCCGAGAGCAGCGGCGGGGCTGTGCGCGGGGCAGTCCCACGGGAGACGAGGGGTGAGAAAGGAGAGACGGTGTATGCGTCTCTTGAGCTTTTGCTTTGAGGGAAGAAGAAAAACCGGGAAGTTGGTAGAGGGGAAGAGAAGGGTTTTTAAAGATGGGAGAAATGATAGCATGTTCATGTTTTACACACATAATCCAGCGGAGCACTGACGGAGGGGAGAGCGGGGTAGGTAATGAGAGCAGGCTGTGTGCGCGGGCGGGGCCTGGCCCATCAGCTAGTAAGGGTGCGACGCAGGGGGGCAGGGGCTGGGCAGGATGCGCAGGTGCCCCTGGTGACTGATTTTCTCTGGGAGGGGGAAGCAGTGATCAGGAGGGTTAGGGTGGGGCCCACAGGGTGCAGGCTCCCTGGCCCCTCGGAGGCTGGGCCTGATGAAGGCTCACTGGGGAGGGGCAGGAGCGGTGCTGGGTGATGTCCCTGTGCCTCAGTTTCCTCATGTGAAAAGGCGACACGGTCAGTGCCCAGCACAGGCGCCTTGACAGCCGTTCTCGGTGCCCCCTGCAGGCCCATGGCCCCTGCACACCCGCCAGGGTGGCTCCCGGTGACCCCGCTCACCTGGGGCCAGCTTGATCTCCAGCGCCGTGCGGATGAGGGCCATCAGCGTGGACGTGAAGTGGACGGTCATGTCCTCGCTGGAGATGGGCATGTTCATGCGGACCAGGCGCTGGGAACAGGGGCAGGTCAGGGCCAGGCTTGCCGGGGTCCCCCCCAGAGCCCGTCAGTGCTGAGGCCCCTGGAGGTGACCCCTGCAGCGCCCGGGACAAGATGAGACTGGGACCTGGGAGTTTTGCCAGCAGCCCTGTTCCCGCACCAGCCCTCCCGTGAGCTGAGGATTCTCCGCTGCAGAGAAGTGGACAGACGGCCAGGTGAAGGGGCCCTGGGCTGGCCAGGGCCCGGCTCGTCCTGACAACAGGCCCCTTCTCAGCCGTAGGCCCCTCTGCCCCCGCCCCTGCCCGAGGGGGTGGGGTGTGGGGTGCAGGACCAAGGCTGCATCCTGGACAACAGGAGGGTCGATCCCTGCCTTACTCCTGGGCCCATCTCTCCCAGCACAGCCTGGAGCACCGACAAGGGCGGGGGCAGCGCTGGGCTCCAGAGGCGACATTAGGTCCAGGAAGCCTCTGCCTCTCTCCAGGGGAAAGACCCCGAGGAGCTGGGGCTGCAGGGAGAGGTGCGGGCCACGCCACAGGGGCACGGGGCTCCAGGCCAGACGGGCAGGGGTGCGTCCCTTTCCTCCCTCAGTTTCCGAGGACAGAGCAGCCCTGCGCCCCACCCGCTCCGTACGTCAGGCGGAGGCTCTGAGGATGCACGGGCCTCCTGGAGGAAGGGTCTCAGGGGTCTGCAGCGCCCTGAGCACAGAGGGTACCTGCCTACCTGTCCCCTCCCAGCGGCCTGCTGTCCCCTCCACAGCATGGGAGCTGGAGGTGGGGCAGGGCCCACCGGGGGCTGGGGAGGCCATTCTGCCCCCAGCACCGCCAGCGTCCTGGCCCCAAATGGAATCCTCAGCCTGATGGAGGGCGGGAGGCCAAGACACAAACCACCCCCCCTAA
>NW_006300164.1:1402171-1403553 GCF_000327345.1 Myotis davidii | reverse complement strand
GGCAGCCCTGCGGCCGCCCAGGCCCTGCTGTCACTCTGGACAGAGCTCTCCTCTGGGGACAAAGCCAGGGTCTTGCATGCAGGGCCTGCAGGTGGGCGACGCTCATGCCAGGCGGGGGGCCGGGGGGGGGACGACCGTGGTGGGAGCAGCTGAGCCAGGAGACAGGCTGGACCCAGAGCACAGAGACAGACAGCGTGACTGACAGACCAGACGGACAAGGAAGCTCTGGTGGGAACTCGCTCAGAGAAAGGGTGACGGCCGGAGGGCCCCCACACGCTGGGTGTGCGGGTGGGGCCGGAGGAGCAGGAGGGGGATGGGTGTGTGGGGTGGGAGCAGGCTCGGGCGGGGCGTGGGGGGTGAGGAAGGTCCTTTAGCTTCCCCCTCCTGCTGCACAGCATCCTTGCGGGGGGAGGTCACAGGGCTCCTGTGCCCCGAAGCTGTGCCCCCCTGCAGGATGCCTGTCCCTGGTGCCCTCGAGGCCCTGTCCCCACCTCCTCCCAGGCCCTGCAGTGGGGCCTGGACATCCTGTGGGCGTGGGGCGGGGGTCTCCCAGGTGCCTGAGGCCCTGAGTCCCTCTCCCTGCACATCAGACCCGAGGGGAAGGGGAGGCTGGGGAAGGTCGATTGGGAAAAAAAGGAGACACCTGTGCTGCTATTTGTAATTCTTTACACAATAAAAACACAACAAAAACAAGAGCCTGTCCAGAAGCCGGTCCCCCCTCACTCTAGGGGGCGGGGTCTCTCTTCCCGAGTCTCCCGTGGCCCAGGGGCAGCTCTGGGTACAAGGGGTGGTGCAGGGACCTCGGAGGGCAGGGTCCCTCTGGGAAAGAGGGGAGATGGCGGGGCAAAGGCAGACACAGTGAGACAGCAGAGTGGCAGACGGACGGACGGACAAGCCCCGGAGGGAGGAGCAGGCGGGTACCTTGTAGGCCACTCGCGCGGGGCAGCGCTTCCCCAGCCCCAGGGGCGGGGGCATGTGCTTCAGCATCTCAAACATGTCACTGTAAGTGATGCGCCCGCTGCGCCGGCCCCGGAGGGTCCACAGAGGCAGAGGGTCCACAGGAGGGGGCAGGGCGGGGGGCGGGGGAGGAAGCAGAGAGAACAGATCGTTAACCAGGTCGGAGCGGGTGTCAGCTGAGTCCAAGGAGGTCTCCTCCGTGGAGCCCTCGGGCCCCAGCCTCACCTCCATGCTCCGCCCCACGCAGGGGCGGGGTGACTGAGCTAATGAACATGGAGGATGAGCAAGGGCTGCATCGGGGCGGCTGTGGGTGGTCAGCGTCTGATTTGACACTTTGAGGAACTACGGGCACCGCCAGAGAAAGCGGTTTCACGGCGTGGAGGCTGCTGGGAACCGCGGCGCCAGCTCCCTTAGCGCTTGGTTTG
>NW_006300164.1:1400913-1401399 GCF_000327345.1 Myotis davidii | reverse complement strand
CCTGTCGCCCCGGGGCCTCAGGGCAGGCCTGCGGGGGGTGGGGGCGGCTGGAAGCAGCTCCTGGGGTCGGGCCAGGAGCCCTGGAGCAGCCAGCAGCCCCTCTCACACACACAACCTCTGCCGCGCCCCTCAGGGCGCTCCCCGCCCTCTGGCAGCCCCTCTCCGGAGGCCAAGGACCCCCTTGCCCGGGCGGCTCCTCTTCCTGCACGGAGCCTCTGTCCCCAGCCCGTCCGGGCTCCTCTCCCTTCCGCCATCAACCCCTGAGACGCCACCAGAAAAAGCGTGGTCCTCACGTGGCCACGAGGATCCAAAACAAGTCAAAGCCGTTTGTTTAACCCCAATTCCAAGGCCTTTCTCACCTGTCCCACCGCCCTCTCCCCACTCTCCCTCCCAGCGGGACACTCGCCCGTCACCTCCCCTGCCCCTGCCCTGCCCATGCTCTGCCCTGCCCCGCCCCTGCCCCTCCCCTGCACCTGCCCTGCCCAG
>NW_006300164.1:1400036-1400535 GCF_000327345.1 Myotis davidii | reverse complement strand
TCCCAGGCCTGCACTGACCGCCTCTGCCGTCAGCCCAAGTCCCGTCCCCAACATCTGACGGCAACGTCACATCCAGCAGCAAAGAGTCGTCCGAAACACCGCGCCCTAGACCCCGCGAGGGCCCAGGGGGAGCCTCCCTCCTGCCATCTGCGCCTGCCTCAGGGGACAACCCTCGGTGGCCACTGTGCCTGCAACCCAGCAGCCTCCTGACCAGAGAAGCCGGACCGCCCGCCCTCAGTGAGGAGATGCCAGGCTCCCAGGGCCACGAAGACGCCACACACCGGGAACGGGATGAGCACCCTGACACGGAGCCAGGCCCTGGGGCACCTCGGGTCCTCGCTGTGCGGGCTGGGGGGGGGGCTGATGGGTGGCCTGGGGCAGAGTCTATGCTGAGCTTCCAGCTAAAGGTGGGCAGAGCCTGTGCCCCTGTGAGGACGGGTGCCGCCCTCAGGCCTTGGCCCCCCGGGGGCCCAGCGACGGGGGCGGGGAGGGCCAGTGA
>NW_006300164.1:1396593-1399207 GCF_000327345.1 Myotis davidii | reverse complement strand
GAGGCCGGGCGCGGCTCACTCACCAGGCAGCCGGGTCGTCCTCGGCCCAGACCCTGATGAACTCGTCCAGGTGGTGAGGCCCTAGGATGGAAGAGTCCCGCGTGAGGTACTCAAAATTGTCCATGATCACCGCCACAAACAGGTTCAACATCTGCGGGGCAGGAGGGAGAAGAGGCGACATGGAGACCTCAGCCTGCCCTCCCCGGGCCCCCCTCCAGCCAGAGCCTGCCCAGAGAGGCCCCCGCACCCCCAGGGCCCCCACACTTCTCCTGGAGGCCGCTCACATGCCACCACCAGTAGCAGCAGCCTCAGCCTCAGGTCTAACACTAACCATGCTTAGTCCTGATTCCAAGCCCCGGCCTAACTCAGGCCCCACCACCTCAAGCCTACGATCGTCCCGCCGTCCAGGTCTGCCCACCCCACCCACCCTCACGCCTCAGAGCTGGCCTTCAGGAGGCCATGAGCTCAGGGTCTTTTTAAAAACATGTATTTGTGTTGATGTCAGAGAGGAAGGGAGAGGAAAGGAGAGAGAAACATCAATGACAGAATCATGGATCGGTGCCTCCTGCACGCCCCACACTGGGGATGGAGCCCACAACCCGGCCTGTGCCCTGACGGGGAATCGAACCCTGACCTCCTGATTCACAGGTCGACGCTCAACCGCTGAGCCCCACCGGCCGGGCTCTTTGCCCATTTCACGTGGTTGTCTCTTTGTTGCTGAGCTGTAAGGTTCTTTCTGTTTCGAACTAACCCCCATGAAGTGCGTGAGCTGCAAATACTCTCCCCTCTGAAGACTGTTCACAGCACTGATGTCTTTGGATGCAGAGGTTTAACTTAATGACAAATCCACCGGATCGCTACAGCGTGTGCCGGCAGCGCTGGGCTCTCCACCGCCTCCCCCACCGAGCTCTGAAGGACCCGATTCTGGTGGCTTTCAGCCCCTCCTCCTGTGACAAGGACACGCTCGGGCCAGATGCTTAAAAACGGCAGTGGTCAGAGCGCCCGAGCGTGAAGTCGGAGAGGTGCGCGGACGGGAAGGGCCGCCCCAGGAGACGGGGCGCCTCAGAGCTGCCGCCCAGCGCCTTCGCCTTTCTTCCGATTCTTCTGCAAATGCATCTTCGGGAGCCCAGGACCAGGCCCCCAGGGTCCCGGGGAAGAGCAGCCGTTTCCAATCCTTTGTTCCTCAGACCCCTTGAGCTGAGTGCAGCCTGGAGGCGCCTTTAATTGTTTCCCCATCTGAGGCCACACTGCGTTCCCCCTCATCATCTACCAGGGCAGTGGCTGTGTACATGCCCCTTGTGACACACTCCTGACCTGTAGCTGCCTCTCCAGATGGCCCCTGCCAGGTAGCTGCCACTCCTGATAGTACCCACTGCTCACTCCCGCTGCCCTGAGTGGGCTCCCACACGCCAGGCAGGCGTGTCCCCTGCTCCCATCCCCAGCAGGGGCTGCTCCTCCGTGTCCGTGGCCACCCTGGGCGTCCTCCAGCGGCTGAGACCGCAGGGACAGCTGCCCGGGGAAGCCCAGCGCTCTCCAGAGGCTCAGGTGGGCACTCCTTTTATGTGAGTGGGGAGTTGTCTCTAAGGAATCAGCTTGCAGCGTGGCAGGAATCGAAACCAGGGATCACGAACGTGCCCCGAGATAGATGGACCGAGACGGAGACGGCACCGCTGGGCGCAGCGCCCGGACTCACCAGGAAGGAGCAGAGGAAGATGAAGGAGACGAAGTAGAAGTAGGCGAAGTCGCTGCCGCACTCGCTGGCATGGGCGTGCTCGTCGCATTTCTGGTTGCTGAGGCAGGACAGCATGATCTCGTGCCAGGCCTCCCCGGTGGCGCTCCTGGGGGGGAGGGAGCGTGAGGCGAGGAGGCGGCCCCGACGGCCTGGGTCCCCACCCAGAGACCCCATGTGGCTGTCAGGTCTGGGGACAGATGGCTGCTGCTAGAATAGGACCCTCAGGCACCAGACTCTCCAATGCTCATTGCAAATGACCAACAGCACCTGGAGCACCAGGCTGATGCCCTCTGTGGCCCCCTGAGCCCCGCAGCCCTGGGACCCCCACTTCCCAGCCTGGTGGCCTGTCCTTCCACCTGCTCACGCACCCCACCATCTTCCTCAGACACGCCCTGGCCCCCAGTCTGATTCCTGTTTCCCCCACAGCCCGGCGCAGAGACCACGGGGACCAGGCCCTGCAGGTGCTCAGCACGTGGCCCGGGCGGCAATGGGCAGAGACAAGCTGGCAGCGCTCACAGTGCCCGACTGCACTGCCCGTCAGTCCACGCTCACCTCCACGCGCTGAGGCAGCCGCGGGGCAGGAGGTCCCCGCACCGGCACGCACATGCATGCACACGTGTACATGGCCGTGCACACATTCTCACACCCACGCAGGCGCACACACTCATACGCGAGCCTGGGAAACGCCACCAAGTCCCGCAGTCTCACAGCCCCCAAACGGAGGACACGGCAGTGTCCCCGGGAGTCACGGCCCGTCACAGCCAGTGGCCGCTCCCAGCATCACCCCCCCGCCCAGCACGGGGTCAGACCCAAGCGGCTTGGGGCCTCCGCTGGGCCTCGCCCTCCGGCCTCTGCAGCCCAGGCCTCGGGGGGCAGCGGGCG
>NW_006300164.1:1390689-1393484 GCF_000327345.1 Myotis davidii | reverse complement strand
GCCCCCTGCCAGGTAGCTGCCACTCCTGATAGTACCCACTGCTCACTCCCGCTGCCCTGAGTGGGCTCCCACACGCCAGGCAGGCGTGTCCCCTGCTCCCATCCCCAGCAGGGGCTGCTCCTCCGTGTCCGTGGCCACCCTGGGCGTCCTCCAGCGGCTGAGACCGCAGGGACAGCTGCCCGGGGAAGCCCAGCGCTCTCCAGAGGCTCAGGTGGGCACTCCTTTTATGTGAGTGGGGAGTTGTCTCTAAGGAATCAGCTTGCAGCGTGGCAGGAATCGAAACCAGGGATCACGAACGTAGGGGCCCCGAGATGGACCGAGACGGAGACGGCACCGCTGGGCGCAGCGCCCGGACTCACCAGGAAGGAGCAGAGGAAGATGAAGGAGACGAAGTAGAAGTAGGCGAAGTCGCTGCCGCACTCGCTGGCATGGGCGTGCTCGTCGCATTTCTGGTTGCTGAGGCAGGACAGCATGATCTCGTGCCAGGCCTCCCCGGTGGCGCTCCTGGGGGGGAGGGAGCGTGAGGCGAGGAGGCGGCCCCGACGGCCTGGGTCCCCACCCAGAGACCCCATGTGGCTGTCAGGTCTGGGGACAGATGGCTGCTGCTAGAATAGGACCCTCAGGCACCAGACTCTCCAATGCTCATTGCAAATGACCAACAGCACCTGGAGCACCAGGCTGATGCCCTCTGTGGCCCCCTGAGCCCCGCAGCCCTGGGACCCCCACTTCCCAGCCTGGTGGCCTGTCCTTCCACCTGCTCACGCACCCCACCTCTGTCTCCTTCACCCCGTCCTGCCGGTCAGATGACCCATCTCCCAGAGACAGCTTCTGCCTGCGTCCCCGCAGCCAAGTCACTGCAACGGCTTCTGACACCTCCCTGCTCCCCTGCCCAACGCCCAGCAGGTCCCCTTGAGACAGGTCAGATCTTGTCAGTCACGGCAACAGCCCAGATCCACATGCCCACCCACAGCACCGTGTGACAGCTGCCCGCCTCTCCCTGCCCCCGACCTGCTCTGGCCACACCAGCCTCCCGCTTCCTGAACATCCAGGGCACCCCCTCGAGCAGCCACCGCAAGCGCCTCGGCACCGATTTCTGTTCCTGGACCCTCTGTGCCCGTGGGTCCCCTGGGTGAAGCTGGCTGCGCCCCACTGATGGTGGCCAGGGGTGAGGGGCGCACGTGGGGCACAAGGACCGGAGGGAAGAGAGACCTCCGAGACCAGAGACCAAGGCTCCGAGCCCAGGTGACCTCCTCGGGCGCTGCCTGTGGCCCAGGAGGGACGTGAGTACCGCGCAAGGCCAGCTGAAGGCCGGAGGAACGGCGCCCTCAGGTGCCTGCTTGTGGGAAGCAGAGAGCGCTCAGAAACTCCCCACACGGCTCAGCAAGGCACCATGGCCTGAGCTCCCCGCACAGCGCAGCAAGAAGTGGACAGGCAGGTGGGCTGGCAGGAAGCAGCACAGCCCAGGGTGCAGGTGCAGGTGCAGGTGGAGGGCCGGGCCGGTCACAGCCTCTGCACCAGGAAGGAGCCTTTCTGGGTCCCGCACACACCTGAACAGCAGCATCAGCGCCTGCAGAAACGTCCGGAAGTTGTTGTGCCTGTTGATGCTGGAGTCGTCGTCCAGGGCGATGTTTCCAAACACCTGGAAGGAAGAGCAGCTGCAGGCCACGGGCGGTGGCTGCACATGGACCGGGGTCCTGGTGCAGGGGCTGCCGTGGCCAGAGCATGGCCAGAGCCCAGGGCCCGGGGCCGGGCACCGGGTGCGCACCTGCATGCCGATGATGGCGTAGATGAAGAACAGCATGGCGATCAGGAGGCACACGTAGGGCAAGGCCTGTGGGCACACGGAGGCGGGTCAGCCGGGCAGTGCCACCCCCGCGCCCCTCGCTTCTGAGTGCGTGGGAGCCTGTGGGCACGGCCAGAGGACGCTCACCTTGAAGGACTGCACGAAGGTCCAGAGCAGGATGCGGATGGTGTAGCCCTGGCGCAGCAGCTTGATGAGCCGCGCCGCACGGAACAGGCGCAGGAAGCTGAGGTTGATGAAGTTGTTCTGCGGGAACAAGGCGGCTCTCTGACCCGCGGAATCTGCCTCCTGCACGGAGCTGCTCCCCTCCCTTCCCTTCCGCCCTCCCCGCGCCCGGGGTCCGAGGAAAGGCGGGGAGAGGGAGAGGAACACGAAGTCACCACGGCACAGTGTGAGCAGCCCCTTCGGAAGGAAAGCTTGTGATCGCATCAGTTCATGCAGCAGATCAGAGACCGACCACCGACAGAGGGACAGAGGAGCGGCCGGGTCGCCTGCCCTGCTGGGGCCCCCCTCCCCTCCCCACAGCATCTGAGCCCCGCTGGGCTGCAGAGGGCAGGCACTCCTCCTGCAGACGGCCCCCCAGGTGTGGGGACAGTGGTCTTGCCGCTCACACCACAGAGGCCTCCTCCCCGTCCACAAGCAGGTCTAACCCCGTCCTCCGGCTGCCACGGTGGTCTGGGAGTGTGGCTTCCGTGGCCGGGCGCCTGAGCTATGGCCCATCCCTCTCAGAGGCACAGCTGGGCAGTGCTCAGATGGTGCTGCGGCCCAGGCTGCTCCCGCCACCGCGCTGAGGCGCGGGCAGGCTGGTGGTCCGAGCCCATGGGGAGAAGGGAGGGGACTCAGACTGAGGGCAGCAGCATGCACGCCGGCTGCACCCCAGGCTGCCTGTCTGGGCGTGGCGCCATCAGTGATGACAGGGGTCACTGGCTTCCAGGGACAGTGGTCCCACCCCCTTGCCAGTGCTTCCTTGGTCCTCTCCCCTCAGGGGCTGACC
>NW_006300164.1:1387896-1388758 GCF_000327345.1 Myotis davidii | reverse complement strand
CCACAGGGCCCTCCTCCCCGTCCACAAGCAGGTCTAACCCCGTCCTCCGGCTGCCACGGTGGTCTGGGAGTGTGGCTTCCGTGGCCGGGCGCCTGAGCTATGGCCCATCCCTCTCAGAGGCACAGCTGGGCAGTGCTCAGATGGTGCTGCGGCCCAGGCTGCTCCCGCCACCGCGCTGAGGCGCGGGCAGGCTGGTGGTCCGAGCCCATGGGGAGAAGGGAGGGGACTCAGACTGAGGGCAGCAGCATGCACACCGGCTGCACCCCAGGCTGCCTGTCTGGGCGTGGCGCCATCAGTGATGACAGGGGTCACTGGCTTCCAGGGACAGTGGTCCCACCCCCTTGCCAGTGCTTCCTTGGTCCTCTCCCCTCAGGGGCTGACCTCTGGTTCCCACAGAGTGGCGGGGACTCTGCCTCTGCTGGTGAGGGACCCAGGCTCACAGGCCCGGCTTGCGTGAGGGACAGGCGGGGACAGGGCCCCTGGGTGGGAGGGCCATCCGCGGGCACGAGGAGGAGTCAGCTGTGGTCCAGACCAGCAGGGGGTAGAGTGGACTCCGGGTGGGACCCTGGGGTGCAGGCTGCCTACAGCCCCCTCACTGGCTTGTGCGGGGGGACCCCGGTGGGCACAGTGGTCAGGGACCCCTCAGGGGCCTGAGGGCTCTCAGGGGAGCCAGTCTCCTCCGGAGGTAGCCATGGGACAAAGGGCTTTGTGCACAGGCCAGGGCGACTCAGCTCAGCACGGGAGGGGCGGAAAGGCCTGCCTCTTGGGGGTCTCGCTCTGAAGCCCCTGGTCAGTGGGGTTGGGAGCGGCCAGGGCGGCGGTGACAGGCGCACCTGCCCGGCTCAGAGCGACCTGCTCGGCA
>NW_006300164.1:1387257-1387703 GCF_000327345.1 Myotis davidii | reverse complement strand
TCCCCTCTGGCCTCGGCCACCCCTTGGAGGTGGGCACCCCCATCCTCCGAGTCCATGGCTTCCGTGGCACGGGGAGCAGCTACACCGACCTCCGAGCCAGGCCCCCCTCCTCGATGGGGGAGACCATCACCTGGGGGCGCACTGTCGGGCCCCTCTGAGCCCCGACTCCTCCTCCGAGATGGAGACCTTCGGAGCCCTGCCCTGGGGGGTCGTGAGGAGGCCGCACAGCAATGCGCTTGTCACACCCCACCCAGGGGGCGGGCGGACCAGGCCCGGGCCAGTGTCCCTGCGTCAGCACATCAGTGCCTCTGGTCAGGTCACGGCGAGGGGCAGGCTGCCCGCCCGAGACCCGCACACCTGCTGGCCTCACCTCGCTTCCTCCTTGGGGCTGATGACGGCGGGCACTCTGCCTAGACCCACCCACATGGCTCCTGGGCCACGCTGCT
>NW_006300164.1:1383783-1387178 GCF_000327345.1 Myotis davidii | reverse complement strand
CGACCGGGGACCTCCGTCACGAACGCCCCTCCGCTACAGGCAGCGCACCATCTGCTGCCTCACAACCGGCCAGTCAGCTCGGCTCGGCCTGCCCGTCTCTCTCTCCTCCCAGATGGTCCCGGAGACCTGGCGGAGCCCGTCAGCCACCCGGGTCCCCACAGCCTGCCAGCCGAAGGCACGCACCCTCAGGCCAGGGGCGCCCGGGTGACGAGCCGGAGCAGGCTGTCTCCTGGGCCGGTCTCCCCACCTGCGCCCCAGGCTGGCCGGGCGGGCTCTGCTTCAGGAAGGACCCCTGGGAGACTCCGCAGGGGCCGCTGGGCAGAGCAGCCTCCTGCACCTGCTGCTGATGTGCCACAGAAACCATGGACTCGGCCAGGCTTAGCCCAAACCCACGGCCTGCAAACCTCCCGCCTCACAGTCTGGACACTCCCGCCCCTTGGAGCCCCTGCTGGCCCAGAGGCTGGCCCGACCGTGCAGCAGCCAGAGGAGGGCGCCGGGCTGTGACCACACCCGGGAGGGCCGGGCAGGGCAGGGCCGGGCTAGCAGACGGACAGCACAGCAAGCCAGGCGAGGGGCTGTAAGAACCGTGAAAGTCATGAAACCAACCCTTTCCTACATGTGATGTTTTCATGGATGAATATTTGCATATTATTTACAAATTGGGATGTTTGAGCGGCAGGCGAGACAGACAGACGCAGACATGGTTTCGCAGTGTGTTGGTTGGATGGCGTGAGTCAGCAGGCAGGTTAAGGTGAGTCAAGGACAAAACAGAAAACAAAGGAGAAAATGATCATCAACACGAGCAGAACGCACTGGGGTTTAGCTTTGGGTAAACGGGCATTTTGCTTAAAATGCATCAAAACACTGTTTTGAACTTGGTAGGTGATGCAGACAGTGGCGTTCATTTGCATTCTATTTGCAATGCAAATTCAAAATGACACACTTATTTTTTTGTTTCCAGGCAAAGGAATCAATGTCAGTTTCACGCCTGTGGTGCTTTCCCTGGGGCCCTGGGCAGGGCGATGGCTCTGATCTGTTTTTAAGTTGGGAGTGGAACTGACACCAATATTTTTGCCGGAGGAAAAACAGTGCGTTCACCAAGATGAAGTGACCACAGATGGGAAGAAAGGCCACGGGGCGGCGGGCCTCTGGGCAGCGCGGGAGGACGGAGCCCGCGCCGGTGGGCAGGGAGCTCTCCATCCCCGTCAGCCTCCCACGCAGGTGACGGCCGCCCCTTGAGCTTGTTGGAAGCAGGGTCTGCACAGCCACAAGCACCCGCCCGAGCGTCCAGCTGCTCGGGGCAGGCGCTGGGCCCTCCAGGCTCCCGCACCGTCTGCCACCTGTGCCTGGGAGGGGAGGCCTCTTGTTTGTGACACAGCAGGCACCCTGCCTGCCCCTCCTGGCGGCCGCTCGGGACCGCCCTCGTGAGGACGCAGGGGCCACCATGGAGCGTGGTCCCTTTACCGGGATTAGATTCCCGAGTCCAAGGACGGATCGGCGAGGCCATGGTGCCATCGGCGGGCGGAGCAGCCTTGATTTTTTGTTTGATTGGTCAAATGGCAGCTTTCATCTTTTTGCCTGGATTATTCAGACCATTCGATTTTAAAAGCCATAGAACAGACGACATGGAAAAGTTAACGACACGCTGGGCACCATGGCACGGGTTTCCCACGCAGGAATGGAGAACGAGGGTACTCCGTGCACAGACGGCCCTTCCTTCCGATACACGGAATGTTTTCTCCAGGGAGGACGGCGCTTTTCCATTTGGCTTAACGAGCCGTCCCTATCCCAACGTCTAAAACAGTGGTTCTCAACCTTCCTAATGCCGCGGCCCTTTCATACAGCTCCTCGTGTTGTGGTGACCCCCAACCATAAAATCATTTTCGTTGCTACTTCATCACTGTAATTTTGCTACTGTTATGAATCATAATGTAAATATCTGATATGCAGGATGTATTTAGACGACCCCTGTGAAAGGGTCGTTTGACCGCCAAAGGGGTCACGACCCACAGGTTGAGAACCGCTGTTCTAGAAGCTGTTCTCCTGCATTTTCTTCTCCGAGTTTTAAAGTTCTGCCTCTTGTCGGGCCGGCGTGGCTCATAGTTGAGCATCGACCTATGGAGGTCACGGTGCAATTCCTGGTCAGGGCACAGGCCCGGATTGCAGGCTTGATCCCCAGTGTGGGGCGTGCAGGAGGTGGCCAATTGATTCTCACTCTCCCTTCCTCTCTGAAATCAATAAAAACATATTTATAAGTTCTGCCTCTTACATTTGTCTTTTTGTCATCTTCAAATAGATTTTTGTGAATGGAATGAGCTAAGATCCGATGTTGGCTTCCCCACGTTGATCGCAGCACGAGCTACGGGAGGCTGGCTCCTCCCCACCAGGCTGCAGCCCAGCCCTCGCACATCGAGGTCCCCCCACCTCCGGCGGCACCTTCTCCTTCGGGTAAATTTTAAAAGCAGCTTGTCAAGTTCCCAAACAGAAGCAAGGTCGTCGCTATGGTAACTGGAACCGCGTGAGTCTGCAGGTCCGCTGGGGGCTGTGCCCACTCGCCAAGGAGCATAGCAGCCCCACCTCCTGGTCTCCCTGGCCTTCAGCGAGGCGGGATCCGTGTGAGAAAGGCACGCCTCGGCTTCCCAGAGGGACCACACCCTCAGGCCGGGGCGCCCGCCGGCAGCCTGCGCAGGAGGGACCCTCTCGCTGTAGATGGGCGGCCGCCCAGCACCACAGATGCTGCTCAGGCCTCACGGCCTCTCTGGCTTCGAGGCTGCTCCTCCCGAATGCTGCCGGCGCCAGGGCGTCGCGTGGAGCTTGTGGCAAGTGCCTTCTTCGGGTCGGTAACTCCTGGGCTGCTAATGGCTGGGATCGTGCTCAAAACCTACACGCACTGGGCGCCTTCCCTGCAGCCCTGATGGGACCTCGTGAAGTTCCACACGGACTCTGGGAGGCAGAGCCCGCGCGAGGCCACCGGCCTTCCTCCCAGGACGCTGGGCTCGGCGAGTGCCGCTCAGAGCTCTGCGTCTCCGCACGGCGGGCGTGGCTGCGGCCGCCCTTTTTCACACGCTCCTTCCAGTGCCTTTACAGTATCTTTTGTTCCCTCTCACGCTGCCCTTTGAAAAGCGGGTGTGGAGACTGTACGGGTCTCACCCAAACCGGGGGCGTCCGCTCACGTCCGTCCCCCGGGAGGCGGTGTCCAGAGCGAGATGACCTTTCCTTGAACTCCAGGTGGAGATGCAACATGTGAGACGACACAGTCTGGTGGTGTGAACGGCCAGGGCCGCAGCCTCGCTCCCATGTCCACAGGGCTCCAGCCACTCCAGCCACTGACCACAGCAGCCAGGCCCTGTGACCCATCTGAACCCGACGGAGCTGCTGGGGCAGGGGCTGTACCC
>NW_006300164.1:1376725-1381433 GCF_000327345.1 Myotis davidii | reverse complement strand
CCTCACGGGCCAGGGCAGCAGCAGCGGAAGGCGCAGGGCAAGGGGGTGATGGGCACCGCCCAGCTCAGGCCCATCGGCCGTGGGGGCTCTGGCTCCCCCCAGCCCTCTCCTCCTGCAGGTGGCCAGCCCCACCCCGGAATCGATGAGGTGAACACGTGAGGTGGGCAGAGTGGCACAGCCTCATGGTGAGACCCCCGCTGTCCCTCCAACCTGGCCCCTGGAGTTGGGAGCCGCCTCTCTTGGGGTCTGAGACCTGCCCTGTCCTGGGCTCTAGACCCGGCACTTCCACTCCTCCCCCCACCCCACCAGCTCTCTCCATGGCTGGGTCAGGAACGCCTCCCGCGCAGGCACGCGTACAAGAGCCCATGTCATGTCAGCTCCCAGAGAACCTGCCGTTTCACTGACGCCGAGCGCTGTGCTCAGAAACGCGCTTCCTGGCTCAGCCCTCAGCGCTGGGCACAGTCCACGACGGAGGACCACTGTCCCGCTTTCCACAGAAAACACACCTGGGCTTTCAAGTCTGAGCTCGTCCTGGTTCTGAGTTGGGGCCACACGTCACACACACGTAAGGGCTCTCGTCCTCCTGCTGGTGTGACAGGAGCCGCCGCCGCACGTTCTGGGGACAGCGTCTCACCCAAGAGCCAGCACCTGCTGGGGCGACCCCTGCGCCCTGCGCCCCGAAGGACAGGGGAGCACTTACCGCGATCTCCGTGACGAGGATGTCGGTGATGCTGCCCAGCACCGTGACGAAGTCGAAGACATTCCAGGCATCTCGGAAGTAGTTCTAGGGAGAGAAGGGCGGTCAGTGTTGTGGCTGGGGCTCTGCCGGGGGCGCCAGGAGGGCCTAGTCAGGACGGGCCAGGAGCTGATGGGCCACCCCAGGGGGGACAGCGCAGGCCTGGCCTGCAGACACAAGACTGGGCAGGGGCAGAGCTGAGAGCCACGTGCCCCGAGGGGGACCTGCCCCGGAGCTGGCCGCATCGGGTGATGGGCCCCCGCAGGTCGTCTGCGCTCTGGGGCTCGGAGAGTTCCAGCTCCAAACAAGGAGCCCCCAAGGCCCCTCTAGGACGACACGGCCCAGGAATGGCGCCTACCAGCACCCCGAAGGCGACGATCTTGAGCACACACTCCATGGAGAACATGGACGTGAACACGATGTTCAGGCACTTGAGCATCAGCTCGTACTCGTAGGGCGCGTCGTAGAACTGTCGGGAGGAGAGCGTTGGCCACGGGCGCAGCTGCCCCGACGCCATGACAGACGGGACACTCTAGCTCCCGTCAGTGTGCGGGGCGGACAGCAGCTGCCCAGCCCGCGGCCACTCCTCCCCACTGCCCGCGTCCTCCCAGACCTTCTCCCGTCTCAGCCTGCAGCCAGTGATAGGCCCGCAGGGCGCCTGTGCTGACCAGGCAGTGCCTGCAGCTCCCGCGCCCGTGTGGGCGGCAGGCCGGCCCGCGGACGCACCTTCATCATCAGCACCACGGTGTTGAGGGCGATCATGGCCATGATGAAGTACTCGAAGGGCGGTGAGACCACGAATGTCCACGTCTTGTACTGGAAGGACTGCTTGTTCTGAGGCATGTATCGCGTCAGGGGCTTGGCGCTGATGGCGAAGTCAATGCACGCTCTCTGCTCGGGACAAAGCCGTGCCCGCAGCTCAGCGGGGACCCACGCAGCACCTCCCCTCGCGGGCAGCCCCGTGCGAGAAGGCAGCCGAGCTGACCTCCCAGCCTCCCTGCCCTGAGCTGCGGGAGCCAGAGGGCCCGCCCACCGCTGCGCGGAGGTGCAGGAGGCCCGCCCACCTCGTTCTTCTCCAGGCTGCACGCCGACATCGCCCTGTCCCCCTGCTCCTGGAAGGTGATGATGATCAAGGCCACGAAGATGTTGACGAAGAAGAAGGGGAAGACCACGAAGTAGACCACGTAGAAGATGGACAGCTCCATGCGGTACCCTGGGCTCGGGCCTTGCTCCTCGTAGGTGGCGTCCACCGAGTGCTTCAGCACCCTGGCCAGCGACAGCGACATCAGGGCCGGCGGCCAGGCAGGTGCTTCCTCCCAGGCCAGGCTCCCTCAGGAAGCCCAGATGGTGCTGCCACCCTGTGGGCCAAGCCCCTGCCCACAGTGCCATCTCGCTGGAGGTGGGTGACCTTCCCGGCAGGGCTGTGTGCAGGGCTGTGGGAGGGCCTCCCAGGGAAGGCTCCATGTGCCTGAGGCCCTGTCCCAGGAAGGGGAGAGCTCACACCCAGCCCACCCACTGCCAGCTCCCCCTGCTTCAGGAGCCCAGGGCTCAGCAGGGTGTATGTTCTGAGGGTTCCTGCTGGTCCCAGAGGAAGCACCTGCTACTCATGTGCTCGGGACACAAAGGCCCCTCTGGCAGCCCGAGGGCAGCACAGGGAGACACGGAGACCCCCGCCTGTGGCACCAGCCACTGAAGGGCTCTCAGGACATCACTCGCCCTATCAGCTCCTCTGGGAGAGCGGCCGCCCTCGCTGGCAGGGGCAGGAAGGAGCCTGTGGGTACCTGCTGAGCGGGTGAGACCCACACGGAGGAACCAGAGGCCCCGCCCTCGCTCTGCCTGCCTGGTTGCCACATGGCACTCACATGGGCCAGCCTTCCCCTGTGGACACGGTGAACAGCGTGAGCAGGGCCCAGAGCACGTTGTCGTAGTGGAAGTCGTACTTCTTCCACTGCCGTGGCTGGGCCTCCACCTCCTCCCGCTCGTAGTCCAGGTACTGGCCCCTGGGGACGACACAGAGGTGAGGGCGGCTCTGGATGCTGTCGCTGCGTGGAGCCAGAGTCGGCTCTGCGACGCATGTCCACACTGAGGCCTGACGCGGGCCAGGCACACGCCACGCTGAGGCCTGACGCGGGCCGGGCACACGCCACGCTCAGACCAACTCAAACCGGGCCCCGTCTGAAATGCTCCGGGAGAAACACGGGGCCTCTTAGGCAGACGGACCTGGAGACACGACACCAACATCGCGAGCAGCAACAGTGAAAACCCAGACACAGGACTTCACCAAAACTTCAAGCTTTTGTGCCTCAAAAGATGATCAGCTCACAGGATGGGACAAACCTTTGAAAACTGTCGCTCTGAGGAGGGAGCTGTGTCTAGAACATGTCAAGAACCACTACGATCGTTTCTGTACTTTGTTAACTTTACTTTCCCTGTGGCTTTTAGAGAGGGAGGAACGGGGAGAGGAACGGGGAGCAGTCGCCTCTGTGTGCGTCCAATGGTGCACGGGACAGCGCTCCAGCTGCGCCGCAGCGTCACTGCCACGGTCACGGCCACGGTCACAACCACAAGCACCTCAGGTGCACATGGGCGCAGGGTCTGAGGAGACGTTGCCGCAGGGAGACAGAGGCCACGAGCACGTGGGGAGGTGCCGTCACGCACCCCGAGGGAGACGCGAGTCGGGCCACGGGAGAGGCAGACACAGCTTCCAGAGGGGAGCCCAGGCCGCCCTGACCCAGCCACTGAGCACTGAGCGCCAGGAACGCATGCCAGACGGCACGGCCAGTGTGGCACACGCCACCCGCACACTCCTTGACACGCCGAGAGCCAGAATGGGCAGGGGCGTCCCGCCCAAGGGTTAAAGAACTCCTACAAACCAACCAGAAAAGGACGGACAACCCTAAAGGGAAACGGGCACAGGCTGGCTCAGACGCGTCCCCAGGGGGTTCGTGCCAATTAACCCACAGAGAAGCACACATGCCCGCGCCAGGAGGCCCCAGCGAGCGGGCCGCCAGCTGGTGGGTGGGCTCTGGGCCGCGTTACTGGGCGAGTGTGAGTTTATACAGCACCTGTGCGAGCGAGCACCCCACACCCACAAGTGGGTGCACACTCCCTGCGTCCGTGGCCGGGCCGCACGGTGGAGCCCACCACATGGCCCTCGCCACAGCGGGTGAGGGAGGGGGAGTCTCACAGACAAGCGGAAGTGCTGCGGTGAGGAGGGAGATGGCGCGGCCCTGCTCGGGGCCACACGCAGCGACCCCCCTGCCCCCACTTCTGCGGGCGCCTCCCCACGTGCCCGGCCATGGGCCCGCCCAGGACGGTGGCAGTGGCTACAGCCTCGGGCAGCCCTGCTGACCTGGGGCCGGGCCTGGTCTTGGGGGTTTGCAGAACCTCCAGCCATCCCTGTGCAGGGAGCTCCCTGCATATCTGGGGAGGAAGAGCCTGGCGCCCCATGTGCTGGTCCCAACCCAGGAGCCCATGTGGTCCTGGGACAGGTGCACACCCTCCCCGCAGGGCATCCCCACGCCCCCCGCCCCCGCGCTGGCCCTGCCCCCTCGGCCACCTGCAGTCCCGCTCCAGCTCCTTGGACTCGTCGGTGCAGTAGAAAAACTTGCCCTTGAACAGCTGCACGGCGATGACGGCGAAGATGAACATGAAGAGCATGTAGACGATGAGGATGTTGAGCACGTTCTTCAGCGAGTTCACCACGCAGTCGAACACGGCCTGGGAGGGGGGGCAGTGCAGGCTCAGCACCGGCCCGGCAGGTGGGACCTCGGCCAGCTGCCTGCCGCGGGTCCCCCCTCGGGAGGGAGGGGTCATCTCGGACGTGTCAAGTGGGCGGGTGGGGCCAGGAGAGGTGTCACGAGGCAGGTGCCTTAGAGCAGGGCCGCCCAGAGCCCGGAGCCCACATCAGGGCTGGGTCGGGGGAAGGGAGGGACCCGGCCTCCTGGTGTCGGCAGGACACGCAGGCAGAGC
>NW_006300164.1:1375920-1376714 GCF_000327345.1 Myotis davidii | reverse complement strand
TTCCCACACCCGGAAGCTCAGTGTTCCCTGCCCGCTGGCCTGGCCCCAGCCCTGCCTCTCAGAGCCGGGCTGACATCCTGCCCTGCCCTAGTGTGCAGTGGCCGGTGCACACGTCTCCCGAGACACCGCCTGGCGCGGGGCTCGGACCCAGCAGCTGCGCCCACCTGCAGTGTCCCTGGGCGCCTCCCGACACAGCCCCTCCGGCTGCCTCCGTCACCTCCCAGCCCGCCCTGCCCCCAGAACCCCTGCTGCCTGTGTCCCCAAGGCTCGCACCCCGAGGCTGCTCACACCACCTTACGCACAGCGCACCCTCCTTCACCCAGCACCTCAGCCACACCACTCGGGGCCCTGCCCACCTCAACACCCTCCGCCTCCTGCCTCCACTGCCTGCTCCGCAGGAAGGATGGAGCCCATGGCACGGCTGGGAATGGCTCTCTGGGGCGTCAGAGTGGAGAGGGCCCCTCCCCCGAGAGGGCGTTGGCTGAGCAAACCTCACATGGGGCTCCCTCAGCTCTGCTCACCCCCACCTCACACAGAAGCTGCCGCAGGACGTGGCCAGTGTGCACACACGTGCATGCACCTTGTGCACACATGCATATACACACAGCCCACATGCATGCTCATGCGTGTGCAGGCCCGCACGCTCCTCACGCCACCCGGCTCTCACCTTGAGCTTCGGCAGCCGCTTGATGGTCTTGAGGGGCCGCAGGACGCGCAGGACCCGCAGGGACTTGATGGTGTTGATGTCCTTCCCTTTGGAGCCGCTGGAAGGAGAACCGCACATGCAGACGCAG
>NW_006300164.1:1372266-1375873 GCF_000327345.1 Myotis davidii | reverse complement strand
CCCCAGGGCAGAGGCGTGGGAGCTCGAAGGCCGCGCCTGGTGGGCACCACGGAGGCCTCCCCTCGAGTGGACAAGGGTCGGGTCAGCAGCACCTGGGGGCCAGGGAACACCTGCTCTCCCAGCACGTCCATGACCCGCCCGCCCGGCCCACACCAGCTGCCCTTGCCCCCTGTGAGGCCGCCCTGGGAGCGAGGGGAGAGGGCAGCGCAGGGGCCAGTGGGCACAGTGCCACCCCAGCTCCCGAGGCTGCTTCCTCTCCGAGAGGAGGTCCCTGCACAGCCTGGATCTCCCTGCCCGTCCTCTGTCCCCGTCGAACACGCCTCCACATGGCAAGTGGCGGACGACTGACAGAAAGGGAGAGGAGGAGCCTGGAGGGAGTGAGGGAAGGAGGCAGAAAAGAGAGAAGCCGAGGAGGAGGGGAAGAAAGGGAGGCCCGGCCAGCATCGACCGGTTCGATTCCCGCTCAGGGCACAGGCCTGGGTGGCGGGCTCCATCCCCAGTGCGGGGCGTGCAACAGGCAGCTGATCCATGATTCTCCCTCATCATTGATGTTTCTCTCCCTCTCCCTTCCTCTCTGCAATCAATACAAACACATTTTTAAAAAAGAGCGGGGGGGAAGGGAAGGAGGGAAAGGTGGGGAGAGGGGAGGTGGACGAGCCACAGGGACAGAGTGAAGACGGCGACACAGATGGTGGAGAAAGTAGCCGGGAGGGGGAGGAGGCGGGTGCGGAGCAGGCCCAGAGCCCAGGACCCGTGAGGCCAGGCCAGGCCCCTCGGAGGGAACTGGGGCTCCCTCGGGCCGGCAGTGCCCAGGAGCTGTCACTCTTTGGGGCCGCCCTCCTGCCACCCTGAAGCCGGGCAGGGGCCTCGGGAGGCCATGCTCGGGCAAGGCCACACCCACTGGGGCCGTGTGGGGCAGTGGCTGAGGCTCAGGGGCCACTTCTCCCCACGTTCAGGGGACCTGCCTGTCAGGGGAGCGGGGCCCCCAGTCTCCTTAGGCTCCAGCCAAGCTAGAGCCTCCCAATCCCTCCCCTGGGACCCTCTGGGGCCTGCGTTCCAGAAGCAGATCAACACCCCTGAAGCCAGGCTGTCCCGGCTCCGCACGCCGCCAGCTACTCCCTGACCCTCCCCAAACCAGCCTCGCAGCTCCCGCTGAACCAGCCTGGGAGGGGCCTGCGGGCACCTGAGGAGGCAGGCGAGAGCCCTGCCCTTGTTTCCTAGGAAACAGACGCTCTCTCGGTCCGGGCTCTGAGGCAGAGGCTGCCTTCTCTCTGCCAGCCCTGTCCTGCTCTCCCTCTGGGGCACCTGGCTGGGTCTCCCTGCCCCTCCCTCTCACTCCAAGTTCCCCATCGAACATGCCTCCACATGGCAAGTGGTGGCCGAGCTGTGCCCTCCTCCATAGAGATAAGGCCCCAGGAGGGAGGGAGTGCCAGGCGTCAGGGGCGGGCAGAGAGGAGGCAGAGCCTCTGAGAACAGACGGGGCAGCGGGCCCCAACCTGGTCACAGCAGCCCATGCGGAGCTGCCCTGGGGCTCTCGCTCCCGGCCTCCTACACTCTCTTGGGACACCTGCTCCTGACCCCACGGAGGACCGTCCCCACCCAGCCCCCAGGCTCCGCCAGGCCAGGTGGGCACCGCCTGGGGAGGTGGCTCCGGCAGCATGCAGCCCGGAGGTGGAGCTGATGAGAGGTGAGCGTATGACGCGGCCCGAGGGCAGCTGAGATGTGGGCGGTGTGAGGGGACAGGGGAGGCATTACCCCATGAAGCTCCTACAACAGGGAGTCCAGCAACAAGGAGACAAAGAGAAGAGAGTCAGTGAGGAGGCCTGGCTGGGCGAGAGGAGGCCCCGCCCTCCGCGCCTGCGGGTCGTCCTGTCTCTGCCTCTCCTGCCACCACTCGCCCTGGGACCCTAGCTCCGCCCAGCCCCACACCTGCCCCAGCCCCAGGCCCAGACACGCAGGCTGAGCATCACTTGCTGGGGAACCAGAGAAAATGGCCGGGACCCCAGGACGGCGCCCACCAGCACCCCAGCTCCGCCCATGGGAGCCACCGAGGGCAGGGGGGCTGCCCAGAGGCCGAGAGCAAACCAGCCCGAGGCTGCCCCCAACTTTAGAACCAGGGCTGGTCGGGACGCACCGGCTAGAGGTCCTCCCACCCGGCCCAGGCCAAGCAGAAGGACGGAGCTACAGGCAGCCTGGAGGCCAGTGGTCCCCGTACACCCCACCGCGCATCTGGGGGCTGCAGACGTGGGTACTTACGAGAAGGCAAACGCCACCAGGGCCCCACTGACCACAATGAAGTCCAGAATGTTCCACAGGTCCCGGAAGTAGGCCCCCGGGTGCAGCAGCAGTCCCAGGTCAATCATCTTCAGGGAGAAGTGCAGTTTAGGCCAGTTACTTCAGGGAAAGGGCGGGCAGACCCAGAGCCGCGGGGTGGGGGAGGGGGCCCAGGTCACGTCCTCCTGCCCGATATCCGGAAAGCGGGGACCCTGGTCAGGCATGTGGGGCGCTCTCCCCGCTGACTGACGCTGCGGTGAGTCCGTAGTGAGCGACCCTCCCGAGTCCCCGTGTGTGTGGGGGGGGCATGTGAGAGCCCCGAGGGAGGCTGGGTCACTCACCTTTATCACCATCTCGAAGGTGAAGACGCCCGTGAAGATGTAGTCCATGTACTTCAGGACCTGCAACCCGGGGAATGCTCTCAGAAGGCCAGCCCGCCGCTGGGTGCTTGGGCTCCAGGTCCCCCCGACCTCGGGGCGGACAACCCGTCAGCCAGGGCCCATCTGCCCTCTTCCTGCTGCTCCTGGCAGGCGCGGAGCTGGGCCCTGGCCGCCCCTGCACCCCACAGCGCTCACGTTGTTCCGGGGCGAGTCTGCGCGCACGGGGTCCTCGGCGGCCAGGGCGATGCTGCTCAGTGCGATGACCACGAGGATGACCATCTCGAAGTACCGCATGGTCACAATGTAGTGGCAGAGGCGGCGGAGCCTGGGGGCAAAGTGGGGCTCAGCCGGGGTCCCTCCCTGCCGCCCGCTTGGTCTCTCCCGCAGGAAGCTGGGCTCTGAGCTGGTGGGCGGTGCTGAGGCCCAGAGGGCGCCCTGGGAAGGGGCGGCTGCAGGGATGCAGCGGGCTGAGCGCTGCTGTTCCAATGGGGGGTCACTGAACACAGGGCACAGGCTGGGCAGGATGACGCCGGAGAGTCCCCAGAGGCGGGGAGACCCCTCTGCGGGAACAGTGAGGCTGACCCAGTGACCAGGAGGAGGACCCGGGCCGCCGTGTCACCTGCCGGGCACACCTTGCACCTAGCGGTCATGTGCGTGTGGGTCAGGGGCCGTGGGCGAGCGGCATGGCACAGGCGGGCGGGGGGCACTCACAGGTTGGTGGGGCTGAGACAGAACATGGAGCTGTAGGGGACGACGGGCCGGGGGCCGCTCCGCATCACGCCATCGGCCTCCCCCTCCTTCCCCTCCGCCTGGCTCTCCAGGTCCACGTTGCCACCTGCAAGGGAGGGGCCGCCCGGTGAGGGGGTGCCGCACAGGTCTCACAGGCGACAGGTGCTGTCCGGGCTCCCTCACGGGAAAGGCGTGTGGCTGGGAGCCCCGCTCCCTCAGCCCCG
>NW_006300164.1:1363092-1371965 GCF_000327345.1 Myotis davidii | reverse complement strand
AGACCATCCTGACGCGGCACCGCCTCCTCGGTCGGTTCCCGCACATCAGGCTTCTCAGAGTCCAGGGCCACGCAGATCCCGGCGCCCAGCACAGTGCTGCCCCCACAGCAAGAGTGCCGACCCTGATGTCCAGCCCATTCCCGGGGTCACACTGCCCTGGCTCGGCGATGCCCACGGCTGGACGCAGGTTACCCACCAGGAAAAGGGAGCTGACAGAACTAACAAGTCAGGGAGCAGGAAACCGAAAGCAGCGCGGCGGAGTCCACACTGGGGAGCCCAGACCCAGGGCCTCACCCCACCCTCCCCGACCCGGGTGAGGCCCCTCGTGCGCCCCGTGCAGAAGGGCGGCCTCTGCTCTCAGAAGGGCCAGGGCCGCCCTCGCAGGCCTGTGGGAGCCGTGGGCCCGTGTCCGGGGCTCCGTCAGCCCAGCCCCTGAGTAAGGCGCTCAGTCACAGATAGGGGAACTGAGTGAAACTCCCCCACACCCCACACAGAGCAGCACGGCCCCAGGAGCGGCGGCAGAACCAGATTCACACCCAGCAGTTCTGAGATCTGAGGTGAGGAATATAAAATAACTGAATATAAATATGGGAAGAAATTGTAAAAATCTGTCTTAAAAAAACAAGCAACAAAATGCCATACAACTGGGGCCCCGGCTGAGAACGGCCCGGCCTCCCCTGTAAACCGCCACCAAGCTGAGCGAACACACCCCAAGGCTTCCAGGCGCACGACAGAACTGCAAGCGCCACTCCTGGGGGGGGCGGCCAAGGGGCCCAGTCCCGCCATTTTTGGGGAAGAGACAGCAGCCCTGGAGGAAGGCCTGAGCGCACGAAAGGGAAGCGGAAACGGTCTAGAAAGTGAAGAGAGACTGGGAGCGGGGCGCAGGCGGGGCAGCAGGGGGGAGTGGGAGCCACACACACCCCCACAGCCGCCACCCAGGGCGGGATGGGAGGGCGGCCACTAACAACCGGACAGAATTCTTCGTCTCTAAGCAGTAGGCGAGGAACAATGTGGTGACCAGGCAAATGAACAAGCCGTTATTCAACCTCAGAACTGAGGGAGAGGAGGAAGAAGGGGACACTGTCAAGTCCACGCCGGACGGAGCAAATCCAAGAAAGTAACCCTCACCGGGCGCGGGAGCGGCCGGCGTGGCCGTGACCTGCCCGTGGCAGGGTCTAACGCCGTTCCTAGGGCTTCACCAGAGACAAGCCCGGCACACAGGCCACGGAAGGGCTGCACGTCCAACGGCGGACACGTGCCCCTCGGCCACGCTCACCAGAGAGACGCGCGGGGATGTTCCCGGCAGCAGCCCCAGCACGGAGGCTCGAGCGGCTCCACATGGGACAGAAGGCCCGGTTCTGGAGACACACACTCTACACAAAAGTAAAGAAGCTCAAAATGCAGGAGGCAAACGCGTGTATTTTAATAAGTTTTTAAGGAGAAAGTAAAAGAAAAAGCCCCATAAAAGAGATCAGAAATGCTGTGACTATGGCAGAAAATACAGCACTTTGTCGTCTGTTCAAGGCTTTCTGTCTGATCGGCATGTTTCAGACTGTTCACAGCTGCGATCGGTCAGGAAACGTGCGGCAAAGGCAGAGCCGACGGCCCATGAGAGGTTTCAAATCACCTCGCTCACTTAGACCATCAGTCAGGCAAAACCCTAGTGAGTGTGGGACTGTTTAGCAGAGCAACTAGGAAACGGTTCAGAAGACAAATATAAAAAGCCACGTCCCCGAGATGAAGGATACACACACCCTTAAAGCGCAGGGACATTCACCGACGCCGCCCACGTGCTGCGCCGTGAGTAGTTAGGCGTGTCTCTCAGAGCAGCCCACGCGGAGGCGGGGGATGGCGTTCCGTCCGCTCCTCTAAGCTCCTCTGGCTGGACCCTCGTCAAGGCAACACGAGACGGAGGAGCAGGAGAAAGCGAGCAGGCGGACTGCACATGCGCCGTGTCAAGAACAGCGTGGAGCCGGCACAGCCAGGCTAACAAAGCCACTGAGACCCCACGGCGCGTCCGAGGGACAGAGCGCTTCACGCTAACCAGCCCGAGGACTAGAACTTAAAGTGCTGAACCTCCGGTGCCTGGCGCCTCCGGGAACCCACGTGCGCCCTCTGCAGAACGGGGAAAGCAGGTCCGCGCACCTGGCGGCCTGAGATCACCACTCAGACCACCCCAGAGGCCGAGGATGCGGGGCGGCCCTGCTCCCTAAGATGCCTGGCTCTTCTGCTTCTTCAGAACACTCTGGTGTGACCTGCAGTGGACCCCGATTTGCAATCTTAAGACCCTGGAGTAAACCTGTCATTGAATTCTGGAGAGCGTCCTCATTCATGGCACTCAGCGGGCAGTACGGATGGGGTCCCTGGGACCACGGGCTCCAGGGGACACTGACAGCCGAGGCTTCCTCGCCGTCCTGGACTAGGAGGCAGGGGGCTGGGACTTCCGGGCAGACAGAGGCGTGGATATGTAAGCAAAACGTGCTGGGACCCGAGTCAACTGGGCACAGAGAAGAGCTAGTCACTCTGCAGGAGGCAAACGTGCCCTCACCACCTCACAGGTTATGTCCTCTCGTCAATGCAATTAGAGACCAGGCAGTTATCAGAGACAAAGATTAATCAAGGTTCAAATTTTACAACTGGAAATTGAAAAACAAACTTTAAAGTTCATGAGTCAAAAATTATATTCAGAGGCGGTGTAACTGTATCTACACAGAAAACAAAATCATCTACAGGAAAATTATTTAGAGTAACAAGAGAGATTGTCAACTCTGTGGCTGGATAAAAAAAACCTGCTTACATTTCTATACAATAGGAGCAAATAATTAGAAATATAATTTTCTTAAAAAGAATATCATTTTAAAAACAGAATTCACCAAGTAGAAAGACAAAAGAAGGGATTTTAGGGCAGTGAACCTACTCTGTCCAGTTATAATGGTACATATCATGTGTCTACCACATTGGCCCACACCACAGCACCGACAGCCCGGGAGTGGCCTCACGTAAGCCGCAGGCTCCGGTGGCGGTGGCGTGCGGTGTGGGCGCACTGACTCTATCGAGTGCACCACCTGTGGGTGCGGATGGTGAAGGAGGCTGCCCCATGTGGAGCCTGGCAGGGGCCTACGGCAAAGCTCTCGTACTTCCTGCTCACTATGACGGAAAACCTAGAACTCTTCTAAAAAAGTAAAAAGACAAAAATTTTCAGGAAAAGACCAAAGAGATACAAATACAAAATCAAATAGTTAAATTAAAACCTTATAATCAGGTTAATTTCCAAAACAGAAAGAATTCATACAACTCAACAAAAGGAAGACAAACAATTCAATTAAAAAACGGGCAAAAGACCTGAATAGACACGTCTCCGAGGAGGACATACAGAGGCCAATTGGAACAGGACAAGGAAGGTCCGACATCACTCATCATCAGAGAGGCACACGAAAGCCACAGTGAGATGTCACCTCGCACCGGCCAGAATGGCCGCCATCAATCAACCAACAGACAACAGCGCTGGTGAGGTGTGGAGCGGAGGGGACCCTGCAGCTCGGGCGTATCAGGACGACGTTCTCACCAACCGAGCTACCTGGCCAGGACGGAATGAGTTTCCAAAAGGATCAGAAAGTCAAATAAAAAAACAGGCAAAGTAATCCAAGATTTATATAACTGGAACGCCTGAAAAATAAAAATAAAACTATGTCCCAGAACGAAAATGTAAGTTCATAATCCCAGAAATTTTTCCTGAAGTGAAATAACACCCACCAATTGATTTTTAGCAAAAGTGCCCAAGTAACTCCATCGGAAAAGGAGAGCCTTTCCACAAATGGTGATGGAACAGACGGACATCCGTGGGGGAGGGTGGGGGGGTCTCAGCCCTGGCCTAATGCCCTGTGTGAAAGCTAACTCCAGGTGTCAGTTTCCAGGGAGCTGACATACAAGCACTTCCCTGCTTCACCCCACTAAGCAGTGTCACAGCAGACCAGCTAAGACAAAGACTTAACTAGGACTCACAGGCTAATAACATAATATCAACATGTCTAGTTCTCAATAAAAAAACCAGTTGTCACACCAAGAATCAGGAAAATATCCATTTCAATGAGAAAAGACATTCAACAGACACCAAATAATACAGAAGTTAGAATTATCTGACAATAATGCAAAGTTCATAAATCTGCTTCAACAGACTATTAAGAACACATTTGAAAAAAATATCAGAAAGAAACAGAAAATCTTAGCAAAGAATTAGAAGATATAAATAACCAAATATAAATTTTATAACTGAAAAAATATAATAACTGACATTAAAATTCAATAGGTGGGCTTAACAGCAGAATGGAGCATACAGAAGTGAGAATCAGTGAACTGAGAGACAGAACAAAAGAAATTACCCAATCTGAACAACAGAGAAAAATAGACTGAAAAAAGTTAACAGAGTCTCAGAGACCTTCGAGACTATAACAAAAGATCTACCATTCACATCAACAGAGTCCTGAAAAGAAAAGAGAAAGAGGGCAGAGCTGAAGACGTATTCAAAGACATAATGGATGAAAGACTCCAAATTTGGCAAAAAAACATAAACCTACAAATTCAAGAATCTGAGCAAACCCCAAACAGGATAAGCCTAAAGCAACTCATGCCAACATACATCATAATCAAACTTCTGAAATATAAAGACAAAGAAACAAATCTTGAAAGCAGCGAGAGAGAAACATCTTACCTATAGGAAGAAAACAATTCGAATGACAGTAGATTTCTCATCAGAAACCATGGAGGTCACAAGGAAGAGGCACACGTTTTTTCAAGTGCTGAAAAAAAAAGAACTGTCAACCCAGAATTCTATACCCAGTAAAAATATCCTTCAGGAATGAAGGGAAAATCAAGACATTATCAGATGAAGGAAAACTAAGAGAATCTGTCACCCGCAGGCCTGCACTAAAAGAATGACCAAGGAAGGTCCTCTAAACAGAATATAAATTATGAAAGAAGAAATACTGGAGTATCAGGAAGAAAGCAAGAACAATAGGAGGAGTAAAAATATGAGCAAATACAATATACTTTCTTCTCTTAAATTTCCTAAATTTCTAGGGTGAAGCAAAAGTTATAACACATATTGGTGTGGTTCTAAATATATGCACAGGAAATATTTATGACAATCTATATAATAAAACCCTAAGCGACCATTACGGTGGAATGACCAGAATGGCCGGTCGCTATGATGTGCACTGACCTCCAGGAGGCAGACGTTCAATGCAGGAGTTTCCTCCTGGTGGTCAGTGTGCTCCCACAGGGGGAGCGCCACTCAGCCAGAAGCTAGGCTCACGGCGGGCGAGCACAGCCAAGGTGGTGGGAGCCTCTCCCGCTTCTGCAGCAGCGCTAAGGAGCAGCGAGCCGAGCAGTAAGGAGCTGAACAGTAAGGAGCAAGGGATCCCAGATTGCGGAAGGGATGTGACTGCTGGCTTAGGTCTGATCCCCACGACTGCCAGCTTAGGCTTGATTCCTGGGGGATCGGGTCTAACCCAGCAGGCAGACATCCCCCGAGGGGGCCCGGACTGTGAGAGGGCACAGGCTGGGCTGAGGGACACTCTGCCCCCAGTGGACAAATTCTGTCACCGGGCCTCTAGTTAAACTATATATGGGGAGGAAAAAGGAGTGAAGTTCTCATGCTTCGCTCAGACTGGTGCAGTGATAACTAGTACACTGGAGTAAGTTATTGTATAAGGCAGTGGTCGGCAAACTCATTAGTCAGCAGAGCCAAATAGCAACAGTACGACGATGGAAATTTCTTTTGAGAGCCAAATTTTTTAAACTTAAACTATATAGGTAGGTACATTGTCATTGACTTCATTAGGGTGCTCCTAAGGTGGAGGAAGAGCCACACTCAAGGGGCCAAAGAGCCGCATGTGGCTTGGAGCCGTAGTTTGCCGACCACTGGTATAATGTAATACCCAGAGCAAACATTAAAAAAAAAAAAATACAGCGATACAGTAAAAAATGCTAAAGTTAAAGCAAAATGAATTCTTAAATGTATACAAGTAACCCAAGGAAGGCAGGGAAGAAGCCAGAGAAACAAAAAACAGAAAAAACAAAAAGAAACCACAATAGCAGTCTGAAGCCATAACATATATAATTACATTAAATCCGCCAAAACTGGTTTGGCTCAGTGGATAGAGCGTCGGCCTGCGGACTGAAAGGTCCCAGGTTCGATTCCGGTCAGGGGCATGTACCTGGGTTGCGGGCACAGCCCCAGTGGGAGATGTGCAGGAAGCAGCTGATCGATGTCTCTCTCTCATTGATGTTTCTCACTCTCTATCTCTCTCCCTTCCTCTCTGTAAAAAATCAATAAAATATATTTAAAAAAATGTAAATAGTCTAACTATGCCAAAAGGACCGAGCTGACAGAATGAATTAAAAACACGAACCAACTATATGCTGTCTAAGCAAACTCGCCTAAAAATGTAACGATGCAGCTAGTTTGAAAGTGAAAATGTGAAAAAGACACAGCAGAAAACTAAAGCAAGAGTGGGGCATGTTCACGTCGGATAAGGGAGACATCAGAGCAAAGAAAACGGCCGAACAGGGAGACACACAGCACAGGGCTGAGGGTCAGTCCTTCAGGAAGACACAGCCTAGCTGAGTCTGTCCTCACACACCAAGCTGCCAAGTATGTGAGACAAAACCAACAGGACGGGAAGGAGAACCAGATAAACCCATGCTCACTGTGGAGACAGCACACTCCGCAGCAGCTGAGACTGGAAGTCCCTCTCACCCAGGGCTCTGCAGCCCCGCACAGACCGAGGGCACTCCCAGAGCCGGCTGCCCAGCAGCAGCACGTCTTCCCCAGCACCCACAGAGCGCGGACTCAGATACGCCACCTCCTGGCTGTCCACCAACCTCACCAGGTTTCCAAGACTTGAAACCACAGAGTGTGCACACTGACCAAGGGCAGGAGTCATTGACAAAAAGGCAACAAAAGCTCCGAACTCTTGGAGACTAAGCAACATACTTCTCAGTGACCAGAGTCAGAAAGAAAGCTGCGCGGAACATTCAAAACGCGACTGAACGAGCATGAAAATACGCAGAAACCATGGGATACAGACACCACAGCCTGCAGAGCGAATGCATGTCCCTCAGCGTTCACGTTAGACAGGAGGACATGACTCCAGTCAGCAATCTAAGCTCCCAGCTCAGGGCACCAGCCAACAGCAAAACAAACCCAAGCAAACAGAAAGAGGAAGATAAAGAGCAGAGAGCAGATGCGATTGGAAACAGAAAAACAAGAGAAAACCAGTGAAAAGATCAATGAGATTAACAAACTTCTAGCAAGACTGACAAATGACGGAAATCAGGAATGAGACAGGGCTGGCCCCCGGTCCCAAGGAAGCAGATGATGCGGGCACTGTCACCACACACCGCCAACCTGACCCCCGCCCGGATGGCCCACCCCGTCCACCAGCGGCTGCACCGCCTGCGGTGACAGACAACACAGCCTCTGACTAGCGACAAGCAGCTTACATCCCAAGCAGAAACGTTTCACTGGCAAATTCTTCCAAACATTTAAACAAGAATTAGCACCAGTTCTACACAATCTCCTCCAAAAATGGAAGAGACATTTTCCCATTCATTGTATGAGTTCAGTCTTTTGACACCAAAACTAGACGCAGCACAAAAAAGAAAACTACAGACCAGCACCCTAACGAACACAGAGCAAACGCCTAACAAAACAGCAGCAAGTGGAACTCAGGAACATGTAGCAGTAAGCCCGTACAGCAACGGGTAGAATTTACCCCAGGGATCCAGGGCTGCTGAGTATTTGAAAATCAATATAAACTAGCACACAGGGTGGGGCAAAAGTAGGTTTGCAGTGTTGGTATGCAAAACAATACAACAACTAATCAATAATAATACAAGAATAAACCGTGTTCCACAGACACAGCTGTAAACCTCCTTTTTCCCCAGGAGAAAAACTCATGATCCTATCAATTGTGACAGAAAGTTACCTGACAAAATTCAGCACTTATTCAATATAAAAACTCTCCCCAAAAGGGGACACAGCAGAACCTGACGAAGCGCATCGACAGAAGAACCTAAAAACGGAGACAGAACGACTGCTGCCAGCCACCCACTTGAGGGTGACAGATGGACGGACGGAGGGGCTCCCTCCATAGCGGGCAGAGAAGGGGTGATCCGCCCGCAGCGGCCACCTGACCTCGCCCTGAAGGCGCCGCAGGGCCAGGAGGGAGGAAGGAAAGGAAAGGCCGCAGGTCAGAGTGACTGCGGGTGCAGGTGCCCCACGTCGGAGGCCCCGGGGAGCCCCAGGCACCAGGGGAAACACAACCCAAGTTACACGACTTCTTTAAAATTTAATGAAACACAGACACCAGATGTCACAGTCTATAGGACACAATGAAATTAGTGATTGGAGGGAAATTCATAGCCTTAAGTAATCATATAATAAAAATGACAGAATAAAATAAACCAAGTTTCCAGAAACTAGAAAAGGAACAACAAAGTAAAACCAAGAAGGCACAGGAGACACAACCCTGCCCAGAGCTGGGTCTCAGCCCTCTAGCCTCCAGAATTGTGAGTAAATAACTTTTGGGGTTTTAAGCCAACAATTAATTAATTAATTAATAAAGGCAGCAGGAAAATAAAGTTGGAAAGAATTACTTAAAAACCACATAGAACTAATAAATAAATTAAAATACTGTCTTTTTAAGTAAAAATCTACAAAAAAATATAACCACTAACTAATCAAGAAAAAAGGGGAGGACACAAAACATTCAGGATAAAAATGACAAGCAAGAGAAAACACTGAATGGGAGGACAGTTTTTGTTTGTTAATCCTCACGTGAGGGTATTTTTTTCCGTTGATTTTTAGAGAG
>NW_006300164.1:1357755-1362991 GCF_000327345.1 Myotis davidii | reverse complement strand
AGAGAGAGAGAAAGAGAGAGATCAATTGGTTGCTCACCACACACCCCAATCAGGACCGGTCCGGAGATTGAACCTGCAGTCCAGGTACGTGCCCTTGTTTGATCCCCAGCCTTGGTCGGGGCATGTGCCAAGGCAACCAATCGATGTGTCTTTCTCACATCAATGTTTCTCTCTCCCTCTCTCTTTCTCACTCTCACTCCCTCCCTTCCACTCTCTCTAAAAATCAATGGAAAAAATACCCTCGATGAGAATTAACAAAAATAATAATAGTAATAATATATGACAGAGCCCTAACTGGTTTGGCTCAGTGGATAGAGTGTCAGCCTGCGGACTGAAAGGTCCCAGGTTCGATTCCAGTCAAGGGCATGTACCTTGGTTGTGGGCACATCCCCCGTAAGAGGTGTGCAGGAGGCAGCTGATTGATGTTTCTCTCTCATCAATGTTTCTAACTCTCTATCCCTCTCCCTTCCTCTCTGTAAAAAAAATCAATAAAATATATTTTAAAAAAATAATAGATGACAGAATTCGCATTACAATATTTGATTTTCAGAAATGGATTTGTGGTGATACGCAGATAACTACTGAGCATTAATATCTAAACATATAACACTCAAACGTAAGACAAGGAAGCTACAGAACTCATCTCACTTTAAAGTATCAACCCTCAAACCCTACATAACACATTGATAAACAGAACCCAGCACCACATGAAAAAATAGATATGATAACCATGTGGGGTTTAAGGTCGCAAAGACAGTTCAATATCAGAAAATTCATATTATGAACGCCCAGGTTTTGTGGGTGATCTCTAGGGACAATGAAAGGCCTTCAGGAAATTTAACATCTGCAGATCAATATACTTAATGGAAAAGGAACTGATGGATCCTGTGACAATGATTTTACACACATGTGCGCGCACACACGCACACGCACGCGCACATGCGCACACACGCGCGCACGCACACACGCGCGCGCACGCACACACGTCTCTCAAACCTAGAACCCATGTTGCCTGGTGTAGGCAAACACCAGGCAGGTGCCCGGAGCGCCGTTGCCCTCTGAGCCTGTGCTGGCCACGGCAATCAGGCAAAGGAAGCGACCACAAGAGGCATAACTCGGGAGAGGAAAGGTGAGAAAGGGCTATGCCTGCAGGAGTTTCGATACCATACTTAGAGAACCGATGCTAAAACTGATCAACAATTTGAGAATCCAGAAAAGTAACAGGATACGAAATGAACATAGAAAAGCCATTAGCCTAGATCTCAGCTTCTGGCAGAAGTAATAGCAGAGAGCAGAATCCCTGCCATCAGTGAAAATAAAAACACCAGAAATTAAGAGAACGAAAAGACCAGCCACAAACTGGAAGATAACATTTGCAAACCACACACCTAATAAAGGACTTGTATCCAAAATATACAAATAAATCTTAAAACTCAAACAACTTAAAAACAAGCCAATTAAAAAGTGGGCAAACGTGCTGACTCCTAAAACTAGACATCAGTAACAGGAAGAGAACTGGAGAAGTCCCACAATATGCATTTCTACTAACACATGGGCCAGAGAAGAAATCTCAAGAGAAATTTTTAAGTATTTTGAACTAAATAAAACTGAAAACACAACTTATCCAACTTTGTCAGGCAATGCTACGAAAGAATGCGTAGCTTTGAGAGCACACACTAGAAAAGAAAGATCTAAAATCAATACTCGAAGCTCCCACCTTAGGAAATCAGAAGAAGAAAAGCAAAGCAAATCCAAAGTGAGCAACAGAAAGAAATAAGAATTAGAGCAGAAATTAATAAAATTTAAGAGAGGGATTCAAGAGAGATCACTGACAAAACCAAAAGTTGGTTCTTTAAGATGATCAGTAAAATCGACAAGCCTCTAGTTAGGCCAGCTAAGAAAAAAGAGGGAAAACACAGATTCTATCAGAAAAGAACCAGCACTCTCTGGCATGGCTCAGTGGTTAGAGTTTTGGACACAATACCATCTGCATTAGCACCCCCCAAATGAAATATTTAGATATAAATCTAAGAAAATATGTAAGAGACCTCTATGAGGAAAAATACAAAATTCTGATGGATAGAAATCGAAGACCTAAATGAATGCAGAGATATTCCGAGGCAGGGAGACTCAATACTGTCAGGATGACAGTTCTTCCCAACTTGGTCTGTAGATTTAATGCAGCCACAATCAAAATCCCAGGAAATAATTCCATGGATATTGACAAACTGATTCTAAAGTTTATACAGAGGCAAAAGACTCAGAGTAGGCAACAATTCAATAAGAGGGCCGATGCTGCCCAACTTAGAGACTCACAAAACTACAGCGATCAAGATGGTATGGCATTGGTGAGAGGACATGCATCAGAGCGATGCACAGGAGCCGGAAACAGACCCATGGCTGCATCGCCTGGTCTCGGACAAAGGAGCCACGGCCACACAACGGAGCAAAGAGTCTCTTCAACAAATGGCGCTGCAGCAACTGGACATCACGTGCAAAAGTATGAATCTAGACACAGACTTCACAGTCTCCACAAGCATTCAGTGAAAGTGGCTCATAGGCCTACCTGTGAGATGCAAAGCCCTACAGCTCCTAGGAGAAAACCTAGCTGACTTTGGGCGTGGCGGTCCTTTTTAGACGGAGCACTGAACACGTGACCCACAAAGAAACCATGAGCAAGCTGGGCTTCTTTTAAATGAACAACTTCTGTCTGCAAGAGACAACGCCAAGAGAATGAGAAGACAGGCCACAGACGGGGAGGACATATTTCCAAAGGCTCATCTGATAAAAGACTGTTATCCAAAATGTACAAAGAATCTTAAAACTCAACAATCTGAAAGCAAGCCACCTGATTAAAATATGGGTCAAAACCTTAACAGACACCCACCAATGAAGGTACACTGACGGCAAACAGGCCAAGCGGAAGCTGCCCGCAGCGGACGCCACCGGAGATGCCAGGTCACACCCCCTGATTCCACTGCACCCGCCAGAGGCCGGAGGGACACTGACCACAGCCCACGCCGGCGCCTCTCTCCCTGCTGGTGGGAATGCTAAGCGCGTAGCTAGTTTGGCCTTTTCTTACAGAATTAAACATGTTCTCGCCATATGACCCAGCCATGGCTCTCCTGGGTATTTACCCAAAGGAGTTCAAAACCTATGTTCACACACAAATCTGTACACGTACGACAGCCGCTTTATTCGTAATTGTCAAAATCTGGAAGCAACGGAGATGCTCTCCAGGAGGTAGGTAAGTGGATAAAAAACTGTGGTCCATCCAGACAGCGGACTATTACTCGGGGCTGAGAGAAATGAATATCGAGACACATAGGAACCTTACACGCATGGGACTGAGCGAGAGAAGCCGGACTGACACGGCTACACACGTGTGACTACAGCCATGTCACATCCTGGAAAAGGTCAGACTGTGGGCCAGTGAAATGACCAGGGCTGCCAGGGCTGGGGAGGCGGGGCCACACCTGGACACCCGTGAACAAAAGCCAGGTGGGCCATGGGCTCGTCCTCAGCTGATGCAGGGAGCAGAGCAGGGCAGGCTGCTGGGAGTCTGGGAAGACGAGTCACTAGCCCCCTGCCTCCCGGTGAAACAGGAAGAGGAAGAGGAAGCCAGGCAGCCAGAGCCAGGCGCCCTCCCTGTTCTCCCCAGGAGGGCACCCTGGCCCACAGGCCCAGGTGAGGGCACCTGAGCGGGGAGGGTGCAGGCATGTGTCTGTGCGTGGACACGTGCAAACACAGGCAGGCGTGTGGCAGCACCCGGTCCGCTCATTGGCATCCACATCCACTCCGCGCCTGTGGCCTCCCCTTGTGCCGGGAGCGTGATCTCTACCCTCGGTGCTCACACAACAGCATGCACCCTGCACAGTGGGAGGGCCTGTCCTCGTCAGCTGTCCCTCCCTGCCCCAAGCAGCGACGTGTGCACCCGGAGCCCCGGCGCCTGCACAGTGGGTGCCGCTGCTCAGGGTGGGCCTCGTGGACATGAGCGAGGGGGAAGGGGATGGCAGCTCAGCAGGGACAGCAGGGCGTGGGCACCGCCCCCAGCACCTCCCCTCCGCACCCGCAAGTTCTCGGCCGGTGTCTGTGGCCTGGTCCTCAGCTGCTCCTGTGTGGTCTGTCCTCCTGGGACGGCAGCCCCACTGGGCAGCCCTGGCGCCCCCGGCTGTGTCCCCAGCACCCTAGTGATTTGGCTGGGAACTTGCAGATGTTTTTGGAGGCAGGAGGACAGAGCCTAAGTGACAGACAGACGACAGGAGCAGTGCTCGCCTGCGGCACTAGGAGCAAAGGGCGTCGAGGCACTGGTGCGGCCAGCAACGGCCCTCTCTCCCGGGGGCCACAGCGGCAGCTCTGTCCCCGGGCCGCTGCATGTGCGGAGAGCGGGGGACGCAGTGGGGCCTGCGGGGTGGGGAGATACTCACTGAGCACAGCCGTGGTCTCCCCAGGGGGTCCGGGCGCCACTGGGGCGTGCACAGCGGCGCTGGGCTCTGAGGGCTGCGTGCCCATCCGAGTGACGTTCCGCTGGTTATCCGCATCCCCCGGCTGCTCCTCCGCCTTCTGCACGCAGGTGCTGGGCAGGGCGCGCACCAGGCCCACGCCCAACGCGGCGCCGGCCTCCAGGTCACAGTGTGGCTCCCTGCAACCCAAGGCCCAGCAGAGGTTGGAAAGGAGGAAGGCAGGCGGGCGTCAAAAGGGCCCGGACAGGAGGGTCTACACTACACAGCGCTCCCCAGTCCCCGCCTCCCTGGAACTGTGGAGTCAGCGTGTCCCAAACCAGCCCAACCACTTCCCCCAGGCCAGTGATGGCGAACCTATGACACGCGGGTCAGAGGTGACACGCGAACTCATTTTTTTGGTTGATTTTTCTTTGTTAAATGGCGTTTAAATATATAAATATATAAGATAAATATCAAAAATAGAAGTCTTTGTTTTACTATGGTTGCAAAGATCAAAAAATTTCTATATGCGACACGGCACCAGAGTTCAGTTAGGGTTTTTCAAAATGCTGACACGCCGAGCTCAGAAGGTTCGCCATCACCTAAGCCTCTCTTCCTCCCGGAGTGCCCTCCCCGTCACCCCCACAGGCAGGTGGGCACCGCCAGAGGGGGCGTGGCCAGGGGCGGCGAGTGGCCCCCATGCGCCTCACTCACTGGGGCTGGGGGTCCCGTGGCTCCTTGTCCTTGTCCTTGTCCTCCGCCTCGCCCTCCTTCTCCACAGCCTCCTCGGGTGC
>NW_006300164.1:1356570-1357305 GCF_000327345.1 Myotis davidii | reverse complement strand
GTTCTGCAGGCGCAGCTGGCTGGTCCGCTGCTCCCACACCGATCGCGCCTTGGCGTTCTGCTGCCTGCGGGGAGAGGGGGGTGAGCACCCTGGCACCCCCCACACTTGTCCACTGGCAGGGGAAGCCACAGATGACACAGCGATGGAGGATGGCAGAGTGGGTGCGGGGAGCGGGAGGGCGAGGGCGCAGGAGCCCTGAGGAGCCCTGGCGGTCAGTGCGGGAGGGCAGGTGGGGGTCCCAGGGTCGGAGAATTCACCCAATGGCCCTGACCCACAGACTGTGGGTGCACCAGCCTGGGGGGAGGGCTCAGGCCACTCCTGAGCAGGTGGACATCGGCCTGAGACCACGAGGTGAGGGCAGTGGGAATGACGGGCACTGGCATGAGGTGGTGGATAGGCGTCCGGGACAGGTGGGCCGCTGGCCAGGCCGGATGGCGGGGCTGCATCCACGTGGGCAGGGGCGGCACCTCCCCTCCATTCCAGGAGATGCTGAGTGGGGGCCAGGACGGGGCAGGTGGCCCGCTCAGGACGCCCGCTGCTCAGCTCAAGACCAACCGGTTGCTCCCAGGAGGGACTGCCTGCATGGCCACCAATGCCCTGCACCCTCCTGGCTCCACGCAGAGCGCCCCTCCCCGGGATGGGCCAGAGCGGCCTGTGGTCCCAGCTCAGCCCTCGCTGGACGGACTACCAAAGGCCTGAGCTCCACCGCCTCGGTCACGGCTGGGGCTCCGCTGT
>NW_006300164.1:1350874-1356541 GCF_000327345.1 Myotis davidii | reverse complement strand
CACCTCTCCCCCCCGCCCCCCCCAAAGACGGCCGAGCCCACATGGCCTCTGAGCTCAGTCTCGCTCCTCCTACCCTGAGGTGGCCCGGCCACCGTGGTGGTGGCCCCCGCAGCCCGAGGCCAATGGGACTGGGCGTGTGTGTGTCCATCAGCAGCCATACTGTGCTCTGGGCTCCAGTGCACCCTCAGCTCCCCTCCCAACTACCTCAGGTCAGGGTATCCCACTCACCGGTGAGGACCCAGCCAGAGGGCACAACCCACAGGGTCCCACAGCAAGTCACGGACGGAGCCAGGATCGGACACACGCAAGGATCAAGAGGATAGGGGATCTAGAGAAAATGGGGGGCCTTGGCCCAACCCCAACCGCACTGACCACACCTAGGGCCACAGCCTGAGGGGCCCTGGCCAGCCCACCACAAGCTCGGGGCCCTGGGCACTGGCCCCACGGGGACTGCAGAGAGGTGGTGGCTGTCCGGACTGAAGGCCGAGACCAGGCCCCCGTGCGTGCGTGCGGGACCATTTCCGGGGCAGAGAGCACAGTGCCTGCCCCTCACCTGGGGCCTGACGGGGGAGGCGGAGCAATGTAGGGGTAAGTGTTGACCTCTCTGGCCACCTGTGGACGCACCCTTCACCTGCCGCCCCACCTGACCTGCCCTCTGACCTGGGAAGCCAGGCTGCCCTGCCCCTGGTCACCTTGCGACAAGCCCACCTTCTCTCTTTAGCTCCAACCTTGAGCCACACGGGACCTGCCCCCCCGCCACCCGCCCGCCACAGAGCCCGGGGATTCTGAAAACTGCAGACCCGTGTGATGGAGGGCCGCCAGGTGGGGCGTGCCTCAGGCCCCTGGTCGTCCAGCACCGAGATGGGCCTGGAGGCTACGCCATTGGCCGCAGGGTGGCGGCCGCCCAGCGCTCTGCGCACAGGGCACAGACAGACAATGAGGTGGGGCCGTGCCTCCTGGCAGGCGGGACTGGCTGTGCCCCCACTTCTGCGGCCTGTCCCCCAGGATCCAGCTTGAGATGGACTGACTGGGCTGACTGTAAGACACCAGGGGGCGCCGGCCCCCTCACAGCTACCTGGGCAGCCGGCCCTGCTCTGCTGGCCGTTCTGCCATCTCTGCCTCTAGCTCCAGGCCACCCATTGCCTGCGGTGCCACCTGCCGCCACCGCCCTCCTCTCAGGAGTCTGTGTGCGCTCTCCTCCCTCTAGCGCCCGTCAGCAGCTGCACCCGCACCCATGCGGCCCCCCTCTGCATCCTGCCGAGTTCACAGGCCACGCAGGAACGGGCACGCAGGGCCAGCTGCCCTCTGAACTGCAGGCCCGTGTGCTGGAGTCCAGCCGCGGCCAAGTCCTGCCGGGAAAGGGCTCTTTAGGGGTCACACGGAGGGGCTGCTCCCCAGTGTCCTGGTGGGCTTGCAGGCACAGCCCGCCCCAGACGCCGTGCGGGCCTCTGTGCTGGGGACCCTGCTTTGCAGTTTCTGGGCTGGGAGTGCGCAGCGGCCCCGGTGTGCCACCTGCACCCGTCCCTTCACTGCTCTCCACTGCGAGCCAGCCAGCGGGACCTGCTCTCCTACCCGCGGGACAGCAGCCTGCCGCCTGCGTGCTTGTGGGAGACAGCCCAGCGGTGCTGGCTGGGCAGGGAGCGGGGTTCAGGGCTCGCAGCAGTTCCCACCGCCAGAAGCGGAGGAGGCACCTGGCCGCCTCTGTGCAGGTGGTGTGACTGTACTGGCAACTCAGACCCCTCACTGCATGGCCTGACCCCACCCTAAGGAGGAGGCCCCGGGGTGACCCCCAGCCCACCGCCTGGTCTCCGTGGCTCTCCCTCGGCTCCGGCCGGTCCCAGGTGAGCCTCACAGCTGGAGGCAGCCCTGCTCTTGCTACAAGGATGTGGGAGGACCCACGAGTGTCCCCGTGAGCACTGACAGAACTCGACCTCATGGGACAAAGAGACCCGAGACCCTGAGTGACGGCACACAGACAGCAGACAAGAGGACATACACCAGGAGGGGCGGAGGAGGGGCGGAATGGGGCATCAGGAAGTGTGCCCACTGCCCGCTAGGCTGCAGACGGCTGTGGAGCTGCCCCCAAAGCGGATGACCAAGGGGAGCAGAGTTGGGGGGCAGGCATTGGCGTGTGGTTATCATGAAGCCGGGCAGGGTCGTGGCAGAGCGACTCACGAGTTCACGCTGGAGACAGATGAGCTGCGAGACACAGCACCCCGCGTGTGCCTTACACAACTGCACATGCAAGAGACAGAACAGAACAAGGTGAGGGCCAGAGCGCCTAAGACACGGACACACGCGTGAGCGCATCGGTCAGCAGGCTGCGGTGCGCATCCAGGCAGGAGGCCAGGCACACTTCCGTCAGAGGTCACCGCGACCTTGGGGTAAAAGAGAAGTTGAGAGAGAGCATCCGGCAGATCTGCGAGGCTCCAGTGCAAGCCCGTGATGGCTGGACCACGAGAAGCCTTTCCCCGGGGGCCGCCTGGCACCCCCGCCCCTGGCACCCCGCCCTGTAAGAGCAGAGTCTCCCCTCCAGCTGTGGCCGCTGGCAGGGCTGGTGCACCTGCCTTAAGAGGGAGCAGAGCGGTGGTCATAGGCCTGACCACGGTGTCTCCGGGCCCTGTGCCTGCCGTCCAGGCAGCCCACCCCAAGGCCCTCAGCCCAGCTCTAAGTCACCCTGACCCTTCCCTTCCAGGGCAAACAGCTCCATCCTAGCCCTTGCCCTTGGGTGTGACTCCAGCCATTTCCAAGTGCCTTTCTGGAAGCTTCCCCAAGCCAATAGGAAAACCAACATCTCCTTCCCCCGTCGCCCTGCAGGGTGGCTCCCCAGGAGGCCCGGGGCTCCTCCCTCCTGAAGGCTAGTCCACAGACGTGTGTGTGAGGAGCTTACAGCAATCACCTGCCGCTAGGCCCTGGGTGCACACAGGTGTGTGTGCAAGCAAGTGTGCGAATCAGTGTGACCTCGTGTGTAAGTTTGTGAATGAGTATGTGAGTGGGTGTGAGAGCATGAGGGCGTGAAAGAGTGGTATGGGGGCATAAATGTGAACATGTGTGTGTGTGAGTTAGTCGTGTGTGGAAATAAATGTGAACGTGTGAGCGTGTGGGGTGGGAATGAGTGGTGAATGTGGGTAAATGTGAGCGTGTGTGAGTGTGAGTGTGGGGGTGGGAATGAGTGGTGAGTGTGGGTAAATGTGAGCGTGTGTGAGTGTGAGCGTGGGGGTGGGAATGAGTGGGGAGTGTGGGTGAATGTGAGCGTGTGTGAGTGTGAGCGTGGGGGTGGGAATGAGTGGGGAGTGTGGGTGAATGTGAGCGTGTGTGAGTGTGAGCGTGGGGGTGGGAATGAGTGGGGAGTGTGGGTGAATGTGAGCGTGTGTGAGTGTGAGCGTGGGGGTGGGAATGAGTGGGGAGTGTGGGTGAATGTGAGCGTGTGTGAGTGTGAGCGTGGGGGTGGGAATGAGTGGGGAGTGTGGGTGAATGTGAGCGTGTGTGAGTGTGAGCGTGGGGGTGGGAATGAGTGGGGAGTGTGGGTGAATGTGAGCGTGTGTGAGTGTGAGCGTGGGGGTGGGAATGAGTGGGGAGTGTGGGTGAATGTGAGCGTGTGTGAGTGTGAGCGTGGGGGTGGGAATGAGTGGGGAGTGTGGGTGAATGTGAGCGTGTGTGAGTGTGAGCGTGGGGGTGGGAATGAGTGGGGAGTGTGGGTGAATGTGAGCGTGTGTGAGTGTGAGCGTGGGGGTGGGAAGGAGTGGTGAGTGTGGGTAAATGTGAGCGTGGGTAAGTGTGAGTGTGGGGGTGGGAATGAGTGGCGAGTGTGGGTAAATGTGAGCGTGTGTGTGTGTGTGTGTGAGCATGGGGGCGGGGTAGGAATGAGTGGCGAGTATGGGTAAATGTGAGCGTGTGTGTGTGTGTGTGTGAGCATGGGGGCGGGGTAGGAATGAGTGGCGAGTATGGGTAAATGTGAGCGTGTGTGTGTGTGTGTGTGAGCATGGGGGCGGGGTAGGAATGAGTGGCGAGTATGGGTAAATGTGAGCGTGTGTGTGTGTGTGTGTGAGCATGGGGGCGGGGTAGGAATGAGTGGCGAGTATGGGTAAATGTGAGCGTGTGTGTGTGTGTGTGTGAGCATGGGGGCGGGGTAGGAATGAGTGGCGAGTATGGGTAAATGTGAGCGTGTGTGTGTGTGTGTGTGAGCATGGGGGCGGGGTAGGAATGAGTGGCGAGTATGGGTAAATGTGAGCGTGTGTGTGTGTGTGTGTGAGCATGGGGGCGGGGTAGGAATGAGTGGCGAGTATGGGTAAATGTGAGCGTGTGTGTGTGTGTGTGTGAGCATGGGGGCGGGGTAGGAATGAGTGGCGAGTATGGGTAAATGTGAGCGTGTGTGTGTGTGTGTGTGAGCATGGGGGCGGGGTAGGAATGAGTGGCGAGTATGGGTAAATGTGAGCGTGTGTGTGTGTGTGTGTGAGCATGGGGGCGGGGTAGGAATGAGTGGCGAGTATGGGTAAATGTGAGCGTGTGTGTGTGTGTGTGTGAGCATGGGGGCGGGGTAGGAATGAGTGGCGAGTATGGGTAAATGTGAGCGTGTGTGTGTGTGTGTGTGAGCATGGGGGCAGGGGTGGGAATGAGTGGTGAGTGTGGGAAAATGTGTGTGTGTGGGTGTGAGTGTGAGCGTGGGGGGGGGAATGAGTGGTGAGTGTGGGTAAATGTGAGCGAGTGGGGGTGGAACATGTGCCAGGCATGTGGGCAGCGGTGCTCAGAGCCCAGGGACGATGAGGTGGCAGCACAGGGAGCCAGATCACCTCAACCTCCACATCTCCTCTCTCCCAGGAGCCTGGAGTGCCCATCCGCTGAGGCCAGACCCTCACAGCCCCAGCCGAGCTTAGGGACACAGGGACCCAGCAGAGGCGTCCCCTCGGCACCGTCCGCGCACAGGGGCACGCGCGAGGGAGCCTCTGGGACACGGACACGGATGGTCCCTCAGCAGCAAGTCCTCCCAGGTCAGGCCCATGCACGGCTGTGGACTGGGTCCGGGGGGCCCCTCTGTGCCCGCTCTCACCCACCCAGCAGCTGGCCATGGACATGGCCCAGGGGAGAGCAGGCGCTGCCCATCCAGCTGACAGACTCACCTGGAGAACAGGAAACGTGGGGGAGGGCAGGCGACAGACAGACACCAGCTCTGAGCCAGGCGCCAGGGCCTCACACCGCGCTCAGCTGCCCGGCGGCCTCGCCAGCCATCACATCAGACCCCACTGTGTGTCCACAGAGGGGGCGGAGGGCCTGCCAACCAGGACCAAGCCCAGATCTGCTCCCAGGACAGCCTGCAGGCCCCCAGGGAACATGGGGACCCAGGCCTGCCCACGCCCGGCCGCTGTGACAGGTGAGCTCGGACCCTGAGAGGCAGGTCCGCGCCTTGTTCCCAACGGGTTCCCCAGGAGGGAGCAGAGGAGGCGGAAGGGCGTCCGCACCTCCTTCTCGGAGGCCTGACGTGAGGCCCCAGCACCTGCACTCCGAGGTTTTGCCCCAGCCCGTGTGAGCGAGCAGAAGGCTCACGCTGACCCTCGAGAGCAGGCCTCAGCAGCCCACTGGGGAAAAGGCCGGGAGGGAGGTCGCAGCCGGGAGCAAGCAGAGCGAGGGACAGCATCCCGGCGCCCGAGCGCCTGCCCAGCTCCCAGGGCT
>NW_006300164.1:1347271-1350864 GCF_000327345.1 Myotis davidii | reverse complement strand
TGCCGGCTAGACAGGCCCTGGCAGATGCCCGCCCCGAGAACAGGCCCTCGCCCTGGCGACTGCCTCGCCAGACGGGACTGCTGTACACCTGCTCCCACGTGCACTCATGAGTGTGAGCGTGGGGGGGACACCCACTCCACGTGCACGCACACCCACTCTACATGCACGCACACAGCCAGCGCCTGGGGCCAGCACGCACCTCGGCGGCACAGGTGTGATCCCAGCACAGGCGCCGTGACCACCATGTCACAGAAGAGGGGGCACCGGCCACAGAGCTGGGCCGTGGGTCAGCCGGGAAGTGAGAGCTGTGTGCTGGGTGGTCATGGGGCTGAACTCGCCTGAAGGGAGCCCAGCAGGTCACCCCCCTCCTCCTACACCTGCCTTCCCCTGGCTGACCGCCCCTGACCACTGCAGCCCCAGGCCCTGGGCTGCACACTGAGCCACCGGGAAGTCCCAATGCCTCGGTCCGGCCTTCACCTTCTCTCCCCTGGCCCGCCCTGGACGTCGGCCAGTACCAAGCCCTCAAAGACATTTCGGGAAATGGGCCACGGCCTGGGGCCACTGAGTCCCACCAAGAATCTCTGGTTCACAAAGTGCATTTCCAAGAAGCGTGTGCAGCAGAGGGACTGACGCCATGGCCCAGCTCGTGGCTGTGCTCAGGGGAGGCCCTGTGGCCCCCACCACAAGGCGGGGAGCTGCCGACGCATCACTGCGGGAGAGGAGAGCCGTCCCTGCCAGCAGGGCCCTGTGTTCCCACCAGCTCCAGCCCAGGCGGGGCCCGAGGAAGCCGCTGGAGGAGGTGCCCAGCGGGGACCTCGCAGCCCCACCCCAGCCTCTCCCGCTCTCAAGAGCCTTACGTGGCAATGGAGACGTTCGTGGCCGACATGGGGCTGACTTCAGCCACTTCCTTGGCCTTTTGCAGAGCAAGCTTCTGATTGGCGGCCTCTTCCATCTCCTCCTCATCCTGTGAGCGGACAGAAACATGCTGTGCTGCAGAGAGCTGTCCGCCTCGTCCGCCTCCGGGCCCGAGTCCTCCCTGCCGCTGAACCTGCGCCAGGCAGCGGCTCCCGCACTGGCGCGATGCCCCTCCGCACGGAGGCTCAGTGGCCGCCAGCTCATTAAGGTGACCGTCCCAGGTGTCCCGCCCCAGCCGCCCTCCCACGTGCTGCCTCCCGAGTGCTCCAGCCCCGGGACCCAGCCACGCTGCCTGTGCAGGCGTTGGGGCAACAGCTCTTCAGCCTTCCTGTCAAAATGCAAACCGCACCTGCCCCGCCCTGGGAGCACCTGCCACTCTTGAACCCGGCCAGCTCTGCGTGGAGGCAGGGCCGGGGTCCCCACCTGAGCCTGGGTCCTCCCAGCCGCTGCCACCGGGAGTGTCAAGCAGGGGCACCTCACAGCCTCTGGGCTTTCCTACCTGTCCACCTGTCCCGGCCCTGTTGCCCCCACACCTGGACAGCCACCTGCAGGGCCTGGCCCTGTGTTCCCATCCACACTGAGTTCCTAGGAGGACCCCTGGCTGTCTGCCCTGGGGGCCAGCATGTGCTCACGTCACGAGGCAATGGACATATGGACAGACCTCTGGCCCTGACCCCACGGCACTGGGCACAGCCCACATGCTCTGCTCCTGGGTCTACCAACCTCCGGGCCGAGCACCCGGGCCTGGGCTCTGTGGGCCGCCGGCTTCTTCCCCAGCCCCAACCCCAGCCCCAGGCCCCCGGCTCCCCTGGGGCTGGCATTCCCAACACGTCCCAGAACATCCTTGAACCTGCTCTTGGGGTCGCAATGTGGCAACATTGAGGCCCCCCGTTAGCTGCCTGCCGATGTCCCACTGCAGGAGACCGCAGGCTCGGGCCGCAGAGAGGACACCCAGCCTGGTGCCCACAGAGCCGCCCGGGCCTGTCCTCAGCTCTGGACTCCATGGTGGGTGTTGGCCTCGGGGGCGAGGACATCAAACAGTGTTGTCCAAACGGCCTCCGCCTCAAGGAGCCAATGACTGCTGATGGGAACATGAAGGAGTGTCCAGCTCTGGGGCCTCGGCCAGCCTGACACACAGCCCCCCATGCCCAGAGGAAGGGGCCCCGAGCCGGGAGGTCAGTGTCCGCAGGAGCCAGGGCCCCAACATCCCCCCACGTCCTCACCCACACGGTAACCCCCGGGACAGCAGGTGCAAGACCAATGCTGCTGCATCCCAGTCCACCTGGGCCCCAAACTACCAAGAAGTGCTCTGTGGACACACGGGTCCCCCAGCACAGGCAGCCCCCCCGCAGGGGCTCAGGCCACTCCCACCTACTCCTGGAAGGTGGGGCTCAGCCCTGGCCCCTCCTTACAACAGACATGGGCAGGCCAGGGGGACCCCCAAGTCCTCAGAAGCCAGTGGCCAGAGCAAGGGAGGGGCCTAGACCCACAGGCAGCACCGGGCCTGGCGGAGAGGAGGCTGAGCAGAAGCAAAGGAAGGAGCTGGCGGGCTGCTCCCCCTGCCACACCTCCCAGTGCCCTGGTGGGGAGTAAGTGCAGGGGGGGGACAGGGGGGGCAGCGGCCGCTGGCAGCACCGTCAGCCCGGGCAGGCGCACCGGCCTCAGCAGAGGGCAGAGCATCCTGATTCCTCAGGGAGGCCTGGCCACACCGCCCAGCACAGGACAGCGTGGAGAGCGGGGATGTGCTGGGCGGGGGTGGCTGGACGGGGGCATGCACAGGGTTCACAGGCGGCATCTATGGAAACTGGCACAAAAAGGTCACAGCGTCTGCAACGGTGCAGCCCCTCTCCAGCCACCTGCGCAGGGGCAGCGGCCTCCGCTCTGTGCTCTACGCTTGCAAAGCACCCTCAGGGCTGGAACCGGGGGCGGCCAGCAGGCCTGCGGGGCTGCGGTGACGGGACCAGGCAGGGGGCTGTGTTTGCGGCAGGCACACCGCGGGGGAGGCATGTAGAAGCACATGCCCGGCAGGCCTGGTGGTGAGTGGAGACGGCACCCGGGGGCATCCAGTATTAAAGGGCAGGCGCCGTCCTGCTGCGCAGACGTGCTGAGAGGCAGCTCAGCTGCTCTACCAGGCCCAGCGTCTGAGCAGCACTGCGCCCGCCCCCAGCTCACCATCCACCTGCCACTGACCATAGGATCCCTCACTATGGGGTCCCTCCCCACCCGGGATGCACACGGGGGCCCCTCACCACCCGGGAGAAGCACAGGGTCCCCATGACCCTCTTGGGTCTTCAGAGCTGGGTGCTCCCTGGACCCCAACATGGGCCCCTTCCCTGAGGCCAGGGCAGCGGCCACCACTCCTCGAGGTCCTGTCCGGGCCGCACCTCCCTCAGCACCGGCTCCTGCCCCTCTGGCCTCTGTTCCCAGGTTGTGGCTCCGCCGAGAGCTGCCCTCGTGGGCACCTGCCTTCCTGGCGTGGCGGCTCCTCCTGCTGCCTCAGCGCCGTTCCCCAACCTGAGTGACGGCCTAGCTGCTGCCTACCCACATCTTGGACAGGGGACACACGGGCTCGACCCATGACCTGGGTCTCCTCACAGCACTCTGGCCTCATCCAGAGCAACATGGACCAACCCCACCCCTTCCTGCACCTGCTTGCAGGAGGCATCTGCCCCCCCCCC
>NW_006300164.1:1345920-1347248 GCF_000327345.1 Myotis davidii | reverse complement strand
CCCCCCCCCCCCCCCCCTGTACCTTGGTCAGCTCCTGGGCGTTGGCGAGGTTGTCCACGGCGATGGCCAGGAAGACATTCAGCAAGGTGTCTGGTGGCTCCAGGTCAGGAAAGGAACTCCGTCCCCACACATCACACCACGGCCCCGATGGACACAAGGCACCCCCGATCCCGACCCCTCAGCCTTCTTTCCTTGGCAGCCGCCTTCCCCTCAGAGCCCGGGCCCTGCAGCCTGGCGTCCTGACAGTGCCTGGAGCAGCCGCAGGGCTGTGGCTCAGCGCCCCCTGTACCGCCCCTTGTGCCCACCCCCAGCCCAGCTCTTCGGGGCTGATTTGTGGCCAGAAGCTCAGGCTGTGGGATTAACCCGCCCTTGCCTCCTGGGAGGGTCCACGGTCCGCCTACTCCTGTGCCCCGTCCCCTCCCCCTGGAGGCAAGAAGCACCGGACAAACACCACCTGCTTCTCCAGGCACACGGGCTCCTCCGCTCTGGGTGCTGTGGGCAGGGGCCACATCCGACAGACCACAGACCTGCACCCGCCCAGGGCAGCACCCGGCCAGGTCCCCGGCCGGCTCACACCCGCCGCCTTCTCGAGGAGCAGGGCGTCCGAGCCGAGCCCACGACAGGTGCGCGGAGCACCCAGCACCAGGCCCCGAACCCCGTCCCGGAGCACCCCGGCCATGACGTGCTCCTTAGAGGCGAGCAGCAGGCCCGAGGGGAAGGAGCCAGGTGGCCTGCCCTGCTCCAGTGGCTCCAGGGTCGGCCTCGGATGCCGGGGACCCGGATGCCGCTGACCGACACTTGGGCATCCCTGCCCCTGCAGCCACGCCCCCATAAGCTCCTCTCCACAGCAGGCGGCAGCTGTCTTCGCCTGGGCCGGGGGGCGCGGGGGTACCCCAGCCTTCCGTGTGCCCGGGCCTGGCTCCTGCAGACCAGGCCTGCGGGCCTGTGGCCGCCTCCATTACCTGCCCTGGGCACTGCGGACACTGGGCCGCCACCTGTGTCCCAAGTGGTGAGCAGCACCGGCCTGTGCCACTGGCTGCAGCAGCCCCTTGCCACTGTGATCACCACTGTCTCAGACGCGGCCGTGTCCTCAGGGGACAGTCCCACCAGTCAGGCCCCCGTGTGTCAGGTAACGGAGTCCTCCCTGCAGCCTAGACTCACCCTGCCCCCGCCCCTGGGGCCAACACTCCGCGGGGCCTGGGCCAGTGCGACTGCGAGGAGCAGGTGCTTTGTGACCACAACGACCCTGTGAGTCAGGCCCTGCTGCGTCGTGGCCCCTCCGCACCCACCGCAGCACAGGCCCCCTCCGCAGCTGCCCCAGAGGGACA
>NW_006300164.1:1340357-1345860 GCF_000327345.1 Myotis davidii | reverse complement strand
GGTGGCCTGTGGCCAACACCCCAGCGGCGGGTGCCGGTCGGACCTGCGGCCACAGACCCGTGTGCAGCCCGCCCGCGAGAAGGATACAGTTTCCAAACAGCGTCAGGACGATGAAGTAAAAGGACGAGAACATGCCTTTGCTGACGCCGCCCTGCGACTCGATCCCGTGATACATCACTGCGTTCCAGTCCTCTCCCGTCAGGATCTGCGGAGGGCGAGCACCACAGACACGCCTGCAGGGCCTCCTCGCCACGCACGCACGCTCAGGTACACATCCCCACACGTCATCCCCGACACGTGCACACACACCCTTCCCCAACGCACCTGCTCCCAGGGCCCCTGGCACACGTGCACGCACATCCACACCGCACGCTTGCGGACGAGGGAGCCCCAGAGGGAAAGGTGGCCACGCCCTTTCCTGCAGAAAAGCTTCCGGAAGGACCCGGCTGCCAACTGGGTGGGGCCTTAACATGGGGATCTGCTCAGAGCATGTCGGCAAGGCTGTCCGCGGCAACATGGAAAGGAAGCGCCAGGGAGAACACGGCGAGCGGAGCGAGGAGAGGACCGAGCTGTGAGCTGAGAAACCAGGCCGGCCGGCCGGGAGCCCGCGGTCACTGCCTCGCAGGCAGGACACCGCGGCTCCGGGAGGGCCCGCAGCTCGGGCCTCTGCCCTCCCCGCTTCCCGCCACCTGGGCCGGGGCTGACGCAATCCTCGCTCCGTGCGGAAACCCGTCTCCTTCCACTTTATTTTTGGAGAGAACAAGAGGACTGTGATGGGTTCCTGCGGGCCGCACTGAGAAGGAAACCTCACGCTGCCGTATACGCATCGGTCCCGGCCCTGCCCCCGGCCTCTTCTCAGACGGCGCGCCCTCGACCCTCCGACCCTCCGTGGAGTTCTCTCGGCTTTTGCGCACGGACTTCAGGCCACGAGCTGGGCAAGCGCGGGGCGCAGCGTCCTCTCCCCACGGGGCGATGCCCTTCTTACTTTCGCTAGTGATTTCCTACCTTAACTTCTACTTTGTCTGTTAATATGACACCAATTTGCTTTGCTGCACGTCACCTGGTTTATCTTTTAATTATGTAGGGTCTCAGGCGCTCAGAGAGCTAGGAGGAGGAACCCCATGTGCCACTCCCCGCTTCAGAAGCCGAGCGTCAAAGGTGCCGAGGTTCCCCAGGAGCAGCGCCCAGAGTTTGGTGTTGATCCCCCTGCAGCTTTCACACCTTCACTGCGCGTGTGCCCCCACAGCTCCCTCCTATTCAACAGCCTCAGGAGCCACGGATCAGCCTCTCTCTCCTCGACGTTGTCTGTGAGCCGCTCCGTGTTGACCCGCTCTCCCTGCTGCTCAGACAGACGCACCTCCTGCCCGTGGTCAGTGTGAACGTCCAGGTCTCCCCCACAGATGCTGCCGCTGTGGCGGTCACGCGGGTCTGCCAGGGCGGGACCTCCCAGCCCACCTCTCCACCTCCAGCAGGAGCCGCCTGCGCCAAGCCCCGTGGACCAGATAGGAAACTGCTCTCAACACAGCAGTGCGTGAAGGAATCCTCGTCCTCCACATCGTCTCTAAAACCGAGGATCGCTGGGTTCCCACGCCCCAGCTGCACTGGCCGAGGAAAGGCTCCCGTGGCACCCCCGACACCGGTGGCCGCCGACAGGTTTGCTGCAGCCCATCTTCTCTCCCGCGAGGGGCCGGGCGTCTCTGCCACTTCCTGCTGCGTTCTCCGTCTTGTCTCTTTGATTTGGGGAAGCTGTTGGTGCGCTCTGGACTAATCTTGGCTGGTTACTTGCTGACACTGCGGAAGTTTCTCCTAGTCCGTGGCTTTTGCTGTTTAATCCTCTTATGGTGCCTTTTGATGCACAGAAATCTTTCGTCGTCGATTGTTAATGGTTCCTCTGGGCTGTGTGCTTTTTGATTCCTCCTTCCCTGCCGAGCTCATGACGCTGCCGTCTGTACGTCCTGCAACTTCAGGTTTGCTTTTCACATTTAGGTCTTAATTCATCTGAACTGAAATGCAAATCCGGTCCCAGGAAGGAGTCCGACCTCTAGTTTCCTCTATGGATGACCACGCTGCCACGCCCTCTGCAGTGAGCGCCCTCGAGTGCTCCGTGTGCACATCTCGCTGTGAGTGAGGGCCTCTCTCTATTTCTCGTCCATCCCGAGAAACTATTTCCTTTTTCTGTTGTTCTAAGGAGCCAAGACCACTGATACCAGTGGACTCTGCGAGCTGCATTTGGGGTCAGTGTTGGGTTTTATCAGAGAAGCACCAGGCAGAATGCCCTGACCCCCGTGCCCCGAGCTGCTGACTGGACAGGCACCAACGCCCGCCCAGCTCGCCGCGCCGGCCTCTCGCGCTGGCTGTGCTCTTGCTGGAGTTCTGGTCCCACAGGTTCCCTTCTTGAATCAGTGGAGACGATGCGTCAGTCACAGCCTTTCCAATGTTAAACCCCCTGCGCTTCAGGATAAATCAAGCTGACTGTGGAGATCACGGGAAACGCCTCCAGCGGGGATCAGCCACTCCCGCGGGTGCCGTGTCTGCGGCGGCCCCTCCGTGTTCCCATCAGTTATTCCACCGCATAACGCGAGTGGGCGCTCTGCTCTCCCTGTGGTCTCTGCATAAAATTGGAGCAATTTTTCCTAAACATTCATACAACTCACCTGTAAAACTGCTGGACACGGTGGCTTAGATGGGTAGGTTTCTAACTGTTCAATTTCTGGAGTAGTTCAGGTTTTCAGTTTCTTCTTGGGTTACTTTAATGTTCTTGCTTCTTCTAAGCCAGTGGTTCTCACCCTTCCTAATGCCGCGACCCTTTCATACAGTTCCTCATGTTGTGGTGACCCCCACTTTCATTGTTACAAATTGAACATAATTAAAGCACAGTGATTAATCACAAAAACAATATGTAATTATATGTGTTTTCTGATGGTCTTAGGTGACCCTTGTGAAAGGGTCATTTGACCCCCAAAGGGGTCGGGACCCACAGGTCGAGAACCACTGCTCTAAACCATCAGTTCACTAAATGTAGAGACGTCTGGTGCTGTTAGCCCTGGGGGACGCGGCGATGGCGCCCCCACACTGTGTCTCCACATGTTTAGTCCCACCCCCCACGCCCCTGAATCACAGCTCTGCAAGGACCCAGGGTGGCAGGGACTGTCCTCCGATACTTCAAAGCTGCTTTTCCCGGGCTCCTGGCACCCTTGCTCACAGAGGCCGACCATCAGACTCGATCTTCCGTAGGAAACTGGCGTTCCAGGGCGGACTTGAAGATGTTCTCTTCCTTCCACGGCCTGGAATGGTTTTTGTTCGAGTTTGTTCACCCGCTTGGCCTCAGAGCACACTCGCTCTCAGGTGCATTCTGGAATGGTGCCGGCGGCCTCGCCCGAGTGGCTTCTGCACGCGGCCGCGCCCGTGGCTCCTTCGCAGGTGAGCCCGCCGTTTATCTAAAGAGCTGCCTTCCACCTGGGCCTGCTCGTGGCGCTCGGGGCCCGTCTGCCACGCTGTGTGACCAAGTCCTCCCGCTCACCCTCCGAGGACCTGGTGCATATTCTTTCTCACCCGCGTTTGTCCCATCACCTCCACGTCCCCGGGAGAGCTCGCCTCAAACTAGGTGTCCGTGGCCCCCCGGGAGGGGGGCCTGCCACATGGCCTGGTCTGCAGGTTCACCGTGAGAGGGGACTCAGCCCTGGGGCTCAGGCCTCTGGTCCATGACCATCCTGTGGGCCTCCCGCAGCGTCAGCGCTCCTCGGCCTCCTCTGGGCCCCGTCCTGCGAGCGCAGAGCTGACCGATCCTGCCTCTTCCCAACCGCGGGGTGCCTGGGCCCCACGCCCGCACTGCGGCAGGTCTCAGCCCCCAGGTGCTACTGTCCGTGGGGCGAGGCCCTTCGATTCTAACCATTTACGTCACCTCTATGCCAGCGCACAGGGCCCGGGTCCAAACCCGAGCACCATCCATCAGACCGTCCTTCTCTCACTCCGGCCCTTTGCCCCCTGGGTCCCACCGCCGCCGCGTCCAGGTCCTTCCTAACGACAAGCACAGCAAAGCAGCTCTGACTGCGCTCACGGCGCCTCTGCTGGGGAGCCCTGGGGCCCAGAGGCCCCCAGGCTGGTGCCCCCCTTCTGCCACGCCCGCGCTCCTTCCTGCTCTGGCGGACCCGCCCTGCCATCTCCCCTCGCCTGGCAGTCAGCATCCCAGTGGCCAGCTGGCCCGTGGCCTAGAGACAGAGGGCGCTCCTGCCGGGCACAGGGCATGTCGTGCTTGGGAAAGGCCATGGCCTCCCTCTGCCCGTGGCCCAGCGTGGACACCTCTCCTGTGCCCCAGACGAGGACCCTCCTTCCCACCGAGTGCTAGCAAGCTCCGGGTGCCCGGCTGTAGGAGCCAGGGCCGTGAGCATCAGAGGGCGCGGCGTGGGCGAGGTCGAGACAGTCTCAGAGCGACTGCGGGTGAGGCTAGACTGGAAGCGGGAGGGGACAGGCCGGGTCCCCCTGGCCAGAAGCAGGAGTCGCCTGGGCGAGGCTGGCTCTGCTCGGCCAGGACTGAGAGGCTGCGGGGCTCCCACCGGGACGGGCGACGGGGGTCGTGGAGGGAGGTGTGTGAGCGGGTCCCTCTCTAGTCGCCCAGCCTGGTTGGAAGGCCCCGTCCCGGCAGGCGCCGTGGGCTCCAGCTTGGGGTGAGGCCGCAGCCCCAGGGCCAGGGGCCGCTCAGAGCCCCTCCTGCACGTGCATCTGCCAGGCGCCCGAGAGCCAGCCCCCACGCTGCTCGGCTCAGGCCTGCCGCCCCGGGTCTGTGGGACAGAAATGGCTGGCAGGGGCGTCTGTGGAGCCACAGCCCAGAGGGTAAGTGTTCGAGCAAGAGGGTCCTCCGGGGAGCCCTAGTCGCACGGAGATGGGGTTGGGGGGCACCTGCAGACAGGAGAGGATGACAGCGAGCTTGGGGCGCTTTGCTGTTTATTCTCAAAGAATAAACAGCCGCTGGGTCCCGGGTCCTTGGGACTGAGAGGCGGCAGCAGAGCTCCCGTGGGCATCACAGGACATGGGCCCTGCGTCCCGCCCTCCCGTCACGTGTGGAGAGATGGCGGGTGGGCTGTCTGCGCTGCAGAGGCCTGAGGAGGGACAGGAGGGCGGCCCTCCCAGCCCAGGAGAGCCGAGCAGGACAGAGGCCTAGGCTGGGGCCTTACCTGGAAGACAGTGAGGATGGCGGCGGGGAAGGTGTCAAAGTTGGTTGTTGGAGTCTCTTCTTTAAAGTTGAACCTGAGAAAAACAAGAAGCCTGGAGAAAGGCAGCCCATCAGGAGCCAGGACCTGCCCCGCGGCCGCAGTGCCCTTACAGGCTGCGTGTGGGTGACCTTTAGGTAGAGGCGGCTGGGCCAGCACCACTGCTCTGAGCACACCCCCGCCCCGGGCATGTACTGTCCCCCGAACAGCTGCTCTGAGCACCCCCCTCCCCCCGGCACGTACTGCCCCCCGAAGAGCTGCATGCCCAGCACCCTCCTCCCCCCGGCACGTACTGC
>NW_006300164.1:1339166-1339535 GCF_000327345.1 Myotis davidii | reverse complement strand
TGACGGCCCCCCACCCCCGCTCCGGTCACTCCACTCAGCAGAACGACGCCCCTCCCTCAGGCAGCCGCCCCCGAGCCGACCTCCTCCAGGCCCTTTCACCCCAACACCCCACACCTCCAGGGCCCCGGGCAGCGCTGTGTGAGGACAGCAGCCAGAGGACCTGCGCGAGGACGTAGTCAAGTCCCCGGCCTTCCCTGCAAAGAGCGCTGTAGCGGGAGTGAAGCCTGGCCCGAGTCCCCTCAGCACCTCCCACCCCCCACCCCCCTCATTCTCCCGGGTCTCGGGCACACGGGGCCCCTGAAGTCCCCCCACAGCCTGGCTGCTGACCCTCAGAGCCTGACCCCCCCCCTCCCACGGCTCCTGCTGTGC
>NW_006300164.1:1338293-1339032 GCF_000327345.1 Myotis davidii | reverse complement strand
CCCTCAGGCAGCCGGGGCCCAGCCTGCGGTCTCCTGGCTCCGTCACCACAGCTCCAGCCGTGAAGGTGCGGCCCCGCCCAGCTGTTCTCACTCCCCGCACCATCTCTGCCCCACCTCAGCCTCCTCGTGGGTGAAACAGAGCCACTCGCTGCTACAGTGACACAAGCAACCAAGTGGGATGAATGGGAGCGGACAGCGGGCCAGGCACAGGGCGGCGCAGCCTGGGGCCAGGGGCCAGGCGGCTCAGGTCAGCCAGGCAGAGCCTGGCGAGGAGGGACTGATGGGTGGGAGGCTGCTGTGAGCTAGAGAGGCCGCCAGCAACACCGAGGCCGTCGGGACCATCCCGAGGACGGACGTGCCCCGATGAGGCCGAGACGAAGTCCTGTGGGCTGCTGGCCTGGCCGGTCTGGTCACTTTCTGTATTTATACAATTATGAGCCACAGAAAGAGTTTCCAGACAGTGGAGAGCAAACCGGCCCCATGAATTCCCGGGACAACACCCCCCACCCCCAGGAGCACGCAGGGGACATACTTTGTGACCTTGAAGATCCTCAGCAGCCGGAGAGCCCGCAGCACACTGATCCCAAAGGAGGTTCCCGGCTTGATGGCCGCCCAGACCACTTCAAAGATGCTCCCCACGATGACCTGCAGGGGAGGAGGGTCAGGCTCCGGCGCGCTCGGCGCCCCCCACGCCCCGCCCTGCCTGCCCGCTGGGCAGCTCAAGCACACGCCTGGCACG
>NW_006300164.1:1334725-1338186 GCF_000327345.1 Myotis davidii | reverse complement strand
CCCATCAGGGCCCGGCCAGGACAGGCCTCTGTGCCACCTGCACCTGCCGTGCACAGGCAGCCTTGCTGACCACAGGGTCACAGCCCTGCAGTCCCCTGGGTCCCCCTGGGTGGGGCAGTGGGCGGGGCTGTTGCACCTTCCAGCGAGGTCCAGCTCGACCGCCGGGACCCCAGCGCTGACCCTGCCGAGGCCTCTCACTCACCCCGAAGTCGAAGCAGTTGAAGGAGGACCGGAAGTAGCTCCTGGGCCCCAGGCCGTACATCTTCAGGGACATCTCTGTGAGGAAGAGACCCAGGAAAACAAACTCTGCAAAGTCTAGGAGAAGCCGGAGAAGAGGGGGTTAGCGCGCAGCCTCCTCCTCCGGCTCCAGCCCAGCCCAGCCCAGAGGACACCAGGCCCGGGCCTTTCAGGGGAGCCTTCCAGCCTGGCCTGCGGCCCCCAAGCCCTGAAATCTCAGGCCAAGGCAGGGACAACCGAGGACGGGGGGTGCAGAGATGCTCACTCCAGTCATCAAGGCGGGGCAGGCCCAGTGCCGTGGACATGAGACAGGCTCAGCCGGGAGCTCCCAGATGGGGCTCGGGGTACCTAGAGCAGGGCAGATGGCAGGGCGGCCTGGACCCACCCCACCGCCTAGTCCCTGCCCCACGCCACGCTCGGATGGACCCCCCAGCACCAGGCTGGGTTTGAACTTTGTTCAGTTTGCCCCTGCACCCTGAGCACCCCCAGTCCCGACCAGCATGCTGCTCGCTCTGTGAGTCACACAGAGGCTCCTGTGGCCACTGCCTCCACTGGCCAAGCGGACCCTCCAGGGCCTCAGGTCGGCAGGGAGGACACGCTGAGCTCGGAGCCAGGTGGGGGATTTCAGGCACAGACACTGGCCCAGCCTGGGGGGTTGAGGGGGCGCGGGAGTCAGAGCAAGAAAGCCCAGAGTTGCTCGAGGCCACAGAGAGCAGACCCGCTGGCACAGCCACGGCCACACCAGGGATCCGGGTGGCGGTGGACAGGTCCGGCTGAGCCTCCTCCCCAAGCACTTTGTTGGAATCGGCTCACTTCATACAACGGGCCAATGGCTCTGTGCCCTCCAGCCCCAGCTCAGAACCCACGGCCGCGCCCACACAAAGGCCAAGGCCGTGAGAGGGTACGAAGGGTCAGCTGGCAGCCACCGGCCAGGCCTCCGGTCTCTGGACCTCCAGCTGGTCCTGAAAGACAGTGACGAGGGCCCCACGCCCCTGCCACCGCGCACCAGACCACCTCGCTCCTGCACTCACTGCAGCCTCCGCAGCACCATCGGGGCAGGTCTGCAGCCGCCTGCACCCTGGGCGTCTGTACGGCCCAAGGGCTCAGGGAGGGGACCCTCCGTCTATGGTCTGAGGACATGGACAACCAGCCCACGGATCAAGCCTCCTCTGAACCAACCGAAGCATCACCAGGGCACCCCGGCCGGGCAAGGAGGCCAGGAGCCTCCTGCAGAAGCTGAGGGCCAAGGTCACCCACTGACCCTCAGGCAGGAACAGCTCAGGACAGAGGGACCCCCAGCTGCCCTGAATGACTGCCCACAGGGTGGGGGCGGGACAGGGGAAGTTGGGCCAGCCCCGAAGGGCAGCTCACAAGGCCCCAGCGACCCGGGGGCTCGAGGCTCCTGGCCACAGAGCCGCGATGTGCGATCACAAAGGCACCCCACCCCTCGCGGGTCCCCACAACAGAGCTCAGGTCCTGGGCGGGAGGCCACAGGGATGGGCCTTCCAGCCACTAACACAGGCTCAAAGTTGACACTGCTCAGACACGCCTCCTGCTCCGGGAGATGGCGAGAGCAGCCGAAGGGGCCTGGACAGGGCGAGGCGGCTGCGGAAGGGCAGCCCTGCCTGCCTGTCTGCACCCAGGAAGCCCCACCCTGCGCTTCATGCTCAGCCTCCTCTGAGGCCGAGGAAGGGGACAACGCACTCATTCACTCATTCATTCATTCCGAAGGCTTGTGCACTGCAGGGGAGGCCGGAGCAGCCGTACAGTGCACGTCGCAGCCTCTTCAGTCCCCGTGGTCTGCGAGCCTAAGCCCGGCTGCCTGCTGGACACTCCCGGAAGCTCCCGGGCCTTCTGGCTCTGCTGCCTCTGCCCTTCCCCACCGTCCACGTGACACACTTCGAGGCGGCTGTGGGGAACTAGCCTGGAGTCCTCCCACATCCCCCAGGGCCTGGGAAGCCGTCAGCTTCCACGGCTCCTCGAGCCTTCAGGAGCTGCCCGGGCTCAGTGTCCCCCGGGGGCGTGGGGCTGGCCTGCGGGGCCAGGACTGGACAAAGGTCTTGGGCTCAGTGGCTTCAGGCGCACAGAGCTCCCTGGGGGGAGCCAGGACGGGAGCCGGGGCACTGCGGGCACAGCCCCACCAGTGGCCTGTCTCCACAGCTCTGAGCTCTTTCAGCTTCCAGCCCCCTGTGGCCTGCAGAGCCCTGGGGGTCACCCTGGCCTGGACGAGCAAGGAGCCCCATCCTGCTACCTTCCTCGGCCTCCTGGAACGGCCACCAAGGCCAAGACCACTCCGGACTCAGACCCCCGAGGCCCTCGTCGCGACTCACGGACGCAGGGCTGTAAGCCAGCCCCGGTTATGGACACGCCCAGGGCCAGCCCATTGGAAAGAGGGTGGGGACGGCCTGGGAGCCCCGGGAGCCGACTGCCCCTCCTCGGGGACCGGCGGGAGCATCACCTGTGGCAAATGGCACGAGCAGCTATGTGCCCATAGGTCTGAAGCCCCACAGGGAGGACCCAGGCCTGCCTGGGCTGGCTAGTGCCTGGCCATCCAACCCACTCTCCCCAGTGCCCAGGCCCTCCCTCGTTTCACGCCCCCGAAAGGTAAGGTCTAGCCAATCAGCTCAGCTTCCTGGAACCAGGGCCCAGGTCCGAGGCCTGGGCAGCCCTGGGATGGGCCCGAGCAGCCTGTGGGGGCCCTTGGGTCAGGGCATCCCAAGGTCATGGGCCATGGCCCAGGAGCTCCAGGCTGCACCTGGAGGTGGCTGGGGAGGAGCGCGGGCCGGGCCCGGGACGTACACAGCGCGGTGGTGAGCCGCTGGGGCTGGTTGTAGTGCACCATGGCCACGCACAGTGTGTTCAGGGCCACCACGCACAGCACCACCCAGTAGAAGCTCTGCGCCTTCACCATGCGCCGCACGAAGAACCGGAACATCTTCTCCTTCCGGCGGAAGTAGGACGAGCCCTCCGTCTTCCCGCTCTTGAGGCTGGCGCGGGCGAAGGGGGACCCTGGGAAGAGGGGGCTCGCTGAGGATGTGCGGGGACAGCAGCCCAGGACACATCCCCTCCTCCAGAGGTGCCCTCACCCCCCATAAAACCACCTTCGAGGACACTGGCCCCTGCACCCCTGCATGGGCCCCGGCCCTGCCCGTTCCACCGAGGACGGCAGCATCTCACGGTGCTGGGCTGCGGGTGGGTGACGTGGTCTGTCTCCAGCCCTTGGC
>NW_006300164.1:1332639-1334655 GCF_000327345.1 Myotis davidii | reverse complement strand
TGTGAGCCGCGCCGCCTGCCTCGGGGTTTCTCCAGCTTCTGCACTCAGGGCTGGCGTGTGCGTGCCGCTCAAAGCCCTTGGGCGTGGGCATCGGGGCCCAGGGGGAGGGTGGGGAGTGTGGGCATAGGCGTTACATGATGTCGAGCGCATCTGCACGTGTGTGCACGCACGTGTGAGTGTGTGTGTGCATGCTAAGCACACCATCAGGCTGGCATTTCTGGGTTCAGAGATGAAAACAGGCCGAGGCCTTGAAGAGACGCATCTACGCGGAGCAGCTGCATCAGGCAGCAGCTACCCCCCTGGTCAGCCCACATAGCCCATCAGCCAGGCCTGGCAGCCCTTCCCGGAACCCTAACGGCAGCTTCCTGGCAGGCACTCCAGATCCCACGCCCGTCCCACCCGAGGAAGACGCTGTCCCGCCCCAGCCTCCCCGGCTGAGCCGGGACACAGCCTCCAGCCCCGTCCAGACAGCCACCGCCGAGGAGCCAGAGCTGCTCAAGCCACAGCCCTCCCGGCGGCCCTGCTGAGGGTTGCCCAGCACCGAGGCCGAGGCCAGACACACCCACTCCCTCCTCACAGGCAGCGAGGGGCACAGAGCCGCAGTGCAGACTGGGCCGTGAAGCCACACTCCCACCCCATCCCTTTCTCGGTCATTCTCTCTCACACACACACACACACACACACACACACACACCTCCAGGACACACACTCAGACCCACACAGGACATACCTAGAAGCATGGCCACCCTGGAAGGAGGGGAAGAGGACACGTGATTCATGGAGATGCTGCGAGCACATGTGGCCGGTGAGCAACCCCGTGGACTGGTCTCTGATGTATCAGAACCCAACCACTCACCTCCCGCTCTCCAGCTGACCGTGCCGGGGAACAGTCCACTCTGCCCGGGCAGGCTCCACAGGAACGCTGCCCCCAACCCCCGCCTGGCTTCCCCACACCCACCTGTGCCCACAGGAGACAGCCACACACTCCCCCACTCAGCAAAGGCGCAACCACGCAGGGGCATCCATGGCCATGTTTGCATCAAGCCCCGCTGGCCCCTCCTCCACACCCAGTCCACGGGGCCAGGCAGCAGGAGCAGGCACTGCAACACCTTCCCCAGCGAGAGTGCCCGTTTCCTGTCTCCACCGGGAAACCAAGCCTCCTGCACGTGACCAGCTCCCCCGGCGCCCCCGGCACGGCCCCCGCTCTCCAACCCACACGGCCAACTCGCGTGTCCCAAAGCAAAGGCTGGACGTGAGTCCCCACCAACACTGCCCGCAGCCACGTGGGCTGGCTCCGGTCCTGTGGAGCCACCTTGATGTCTCTCTCACGCCCACGTCCAGTTGGTCAGCCAACCCTGTGGGCTGGTCTCCAAATATATCCAGAATCCAGCCACTCCACACCCCTTGGCGGCTGCCTCCGCATCTAGGCCACCATCTGTGGGTTCCAGCGGCGGCCGGGGGACCGGCAGAGCGCAGAGCCGCCCGCAGCCAGCGAGTGCGCTGGACCAGCGAGCTCAGGCCTGGGCACAGGCGGCCTCCAGGAGCTGCCCCAGGGCACACACGGGCAAACGCTGTGTTCCCGCCCGTGGTGGGCACGGCACTAGCTTACTTGGGCAGGGCAGGCAGGGGGAAGGAGGGGCCCAGAGAGCTGGACAGCCCCGGTGACGGTGACGGTGACAGCAGGAAGCTGGGTCCCAGACCCGCCCACGGAGCCAGGCGAGCCAGACTCACCCACAGCACAGAGGTCTGCAAAGCGGTCCTCGCCCTCCTCGGCGTGGATCAGGTCGTTGCGACTCTTCTTGGTGGCCGCCCGCTTCAGCACTGCTTTAAGCAAAGGGCAGAGGTAGGGACGCGTGAGCCGTGCGGGCGGCCTGCCTCAGCCCCGCAGAGGAGCCGCCGTCCTCCGGGCCTGGGGCCCTTCCACGTCCTGCCTGAGACGGAGGCAGGGGGACGCGGGATGACTGGTGCTCAAGCAAAGGGACCAAAGGTCTGAGGGTGGCTCCTGCTGTCCCTCCT
>NW_006300164.1:1331844-1332168 GCF_000327345.1 Myotis davidii | reverse complement strand
GCGTGCTGACCATCGCAGGGCCTCCCGGGAAGGGCTCTGCCAGGCGTGTGCGCACGTGAGGGTGTGCAGAGGCCTGGCCAGCAGACAGCTTCCTGCCCACCACGCACCTGTGCACGTGTGGCCACCGTGGGGAGGAAGTGCTACCGGGGTGACCTACCATCCAGGGGGGACTTCTCCTCTGCGTTCTTGTCCTCCTCGGCCAGCATGACTTCCTCTGCGGGAGACACAGCCACACGGCCTCAGGGCGAGCCTGCCCCGCCCCCACGCAGCCCCCACGCAGCCCGCCTCTGCCTCTGCTGCCCAGAAACCTGCGGGCCCTGAGCC
>NW_006300164.1:1331105-1331460 GCF_000327345.1 Myotis davidii | reverse complement strand
CCTCCTGCCCCTGGGCTGTGACCTGTGACCTGGGCCCAGCTGGCCCCGCGGCCCCGCCCTGCCCCGTGGCCCCAGGTGGTGTCTCTCAGTGGCAGCCTGGGGCGGCCTCCCCTGGGCCCAGGCAGATGCCACTGGTTTGCCCTGAGGTTTAAAGGTGCAGCAGCGGCCTGTCCCACAGAACCTCTATGGTGACGGGAATGCTCAGGTCTTCGCTGGCCAAGATGGAAGCACCAGCCGGGCTGCTCCTGGGCACTGAGGTGGGCAGCGGGGCCAGGCCACTGCAGTTCGCCCCCACTTCACTGCGAGGCGCCTGCGTGGGAGCCGTCACAGCCGCCCGCCTCCTGCACAACAAGCT
>NW_006300164.1:1321860-1324590 GCF_000327345.1 Myotis davidii | reverse complement strand
CGCGGGGTGACCTACCATCCAGGGGGGACTTCTCCTCTGCGTTCTTGTCCTCCTCGGCCAGCATGACTTCCTCTGCGGGAGACACAGCCACACGGCCTCAGGGCGAGCCTGCCCCGCCCCCACAGCCCCCACCACGCACCTGTGCACGTGTGGCCACCGTGGGGAGGAAGTGCTACCGGGGTGACCTACCATCCAGGGGGGACTTCTCCTCCGCGTTCTTGTCCTCCTCGGCCAGCATGACTTCCTCCGGGAGACACTTCCACCGGAACAGACACCCTGTGTCCCCCAGGCCGGGGCCGGGACAGGGAGCCAACAGGCCAGGCGCCAGGCAGCGCTCACCGGCCTTGAAGATCCACTCCAGGTAGCCGTTAAGCTCCCGCTCGATCTGCTGCTGCCGCCGCAGCTTCAGGAAGGCCCGGCGGTTCTCCACCCGCTCGCGCTCCTTGGCGAACTCCCTGTGACGCGGGTGACAGAGCACAGCTCAGGTCCCCGCGGGCAGGGACCAGGGAGGGGCTGCCACAGGAAGCCCACCGCCTGGCCTCTGACCTGAGCATGCAGAGGGCACAGCCAACCCTCCTGCTCAGACACCCACACACAGGTGACAGCACCTCGGTCCCCGGAGGGGGCTCTGGGGGGGCACGGACCAGCCACATCCCCTGCTGAGGGCCGGCCTGCCCCTCCCTCCACCAGCCAGGCCCTGTCGCTGTCACCCAGGAAGCCCCGGGACGAGGATTCCCCAGAGGAGACGCCCCCTGGTTCCTCTGCGGCTCGAGAGGAGGGAGGAGGAGCTGGGTCAGGACAGGCCAGGGACAGGACGAAGGGAAGCATTCGAGTCCATCAGCCAACACGGAGGCTCTGAGCGAGCGGGGAGCTCACCGGCCTCCCCAGGCCCAGCCGGGCTCTCAGGCTCACAGCACCGGGAGGCCATCCGCACCCACACGCTCACACGAGCACGCGCCCATCCAGTCTGGCCGAGCTTTCTCAGCTCAGGCTCAGGGCAGGATCCAGGTCCACAAAGTGTGGGCAGGCCCCCCCACGGCCAAGAGCATGCTGTCCTCAGCGGGAGGCTGTCTCTCTTCCAGGAAAGCGGCTCTGGACACGGTGGCGTCTGCCAGGCCTGGTCCTGGCACCCAGCCACAGAGAGGGAGGCGTGGCTCTGCCCAGACCTGACCTCTCGCCTGCGGCCCGCGCCGGCCAGGGCCTGAGCTGCGGCATCCGGCAGGAGAGGAAAGAGCTCCTGCCTGAGCTCCCCCCAAGTTCTGAGTCACAGAACACAGGGTCCCCAGGGCAGGAGGGCAGGAGGGCCTGGGGCAGGGCCAGGGCCATGACAGTACTGCAGACTCAGCGACAGCCACCAGCAGGGACTCGCTGCGCCACCAGGCCTGCCCTCCTCCAGCTGCAGTTCTCAGCGGAGGAATCACCAACTGCTTCACTGGGTGCAGGGCGGATGCCCGGGCGGAGGAGGAACAGGTGAACGGGCCTCACGCCAGTCCTCCTTCCGGCAGCTTCCCCCCCAGGCACGCTGCAGCTGCACCAGGTCCTGCAGGCCGAGCCCCCCTCCCCCAGTCCAGGCTGTGGGTGGCACCTAATGCCGCTGCCTTGGCGAGCACCCCGTGAGGGACCCACACGCTCCACCTGGCCGCTGGCTTCAGGGCCCCCCCGCGGGGCTGGAAGAGAAGCTGGGTCCCCTGGCTGGACCTGGACACTGGAGAGGGCGCAGCCAAGACGAGGACAATCCCCCAGAGGCCAGGATGCTCCCGCCCACCCTCCTCCTGTACAGTCTCCATCGGGGCTGCTCGCAGCCGCCACCACCCAGTGCGACCAGGACTTCTACCCCGTGTCCAGTGCTCTGGGCCTGCAAACACGTGCCAGTGCCAAGCACGTCCCTCACAGGAGAGGCCCAGGCCAGGGCCGGGTCCGAGCCAGAGTGCGCAGGCCTGGGCCACCACGGTCCCCTCGGTGGTGGTTCCTCTCCAGGCCAGAATGACAGCTGCCCCTGAGCCCCAGGCCTGAACGGAACCCTCCGGTGGGCAGGACAGAGACCTTCTCCAGCCGCATGGGGGCTGACGCCAGGTGGGGGCAGGGAGGCAGCCAGGCCGCGTGCAGCAGGGTCCTGTGTGCCCCAGGCGTGCTCCCGCTCACCCCGCGTGAGTCAAGAAGCACCTTCCCTGAGGAAGGACCCAGCCTCATGCCTCCTTGTCCTCCCCAGGCGCGGCGGAGAGGTGATGGTCAGGGCTGGCTGAGAGCCCAGGAGTCACTGTGACCGACTCAGGGCTGCTCCATTCTTTCTGGTCACTGCTGTTGCCCCAAACTCACCAGGGACCCCGTCAGAGACAGCAGCAGCCCCTCCCCGCAGTCAGGGCCCAGGGTGAAGGCCAGGGAAGGGGACGGTCAGAAGAGGTCAGGATGGCAGCACAGAGAGAAGCTGGCCAGTGCTCAGGATGCTGGGAGTGCCTGCCCGCACGCAGGGCAGCCCTGTGGCCAGGCCTAACCCCGCCCCGCCCCCGGGTCACACAGGCCTGTGTCCGCACCATCACCCAAGCACACGCAGGGGCAGCGCCAGCCGTCGCGGCTCTTACCCTGAGAGCACGCCCAGCACCAGGTTGAGCATGAAGAAGGAGCCGATGATGATGAGGGGGATGAAGTACAGCCAGTTCCAGGTGTTGCCGGCAGCATCGTTTGTCTGGAAGCAAGAGGAGATGAGGAAGGACAGGGACAAGACGGGGTCCT
>NW_006300164.1:1320797-1321538 GCF_000327345.1 Myotis davidii | reverse complement strand
TGCAACCGCAACGCCAAGGAGCCGGCCCAGGTCAAGGCCCCCAGGGCACCGAGGGTGGCATGCCGGCCTCTGCCCAGACACCCCCTCCCTCCCCAGGCTGCTCCTGTGGGCAGCCCATGTCTGACCACCCGTCTGCCGCAGCGTCCTCACCTCAGAGGTGGGAGCCCGGCACATGGCCCCGAGATCAACAGGAAGCCCGAAGCCCCAGAGGACGTCCCGGCACGTGCCTGGCCCATGACAGAGCCTGCACTCGGCATGGCCTCAGCCGGATGCACAGAGGGCACCTCCCGGGCCGAGGGTGCTCACAGCACAGCCCACAGAAGGCGCGGTCCCCTGGACCCAGTTAACTTCCGACTGCTGTTCTGTCTGTACGGTCCTAGTGGGTGTGGCTGGGCCCAGGGCTGGGCGTGACGGACGGATGGGGTGCTGTGGGCGGCGACCACCGGCCCTGTGCTGCTCTCTAGAGGCAGCTCCAGTCAAGGCCAGTTCCCTGGGCCGGCAGAGGCAGGACAGCCCTGGGGACTCCCAGCCTCCATGTGGCCTGGGCAGGTCATACAGACTCTCCCCGAGCTCCCGCGGCCCCGGGACCGACTCCAGCATGCGGCTCTGACTCCGGACACTGACCCGGAAAAGACGTAACGCCAGTGCCATCCGCACCCGCCCTCTCGCGCCAGCCTCCTGCCACGCCTGTGGGCTATGGCGACCCCACGGAGCAGGAGCAGCGTGTGCGGCCGGGCCCCC
>NW_006300164.1:1319753-1320701 GCF_000327345.1 Myotis davidii | reverse complement strand
CCCGGCAGCGGCCAAGCCACTCTCCTCGGCTCTGGACCAAACCTCGGGCGTGCACTTCTGGGAAGACAGTGGACACACACTTCCTCCTGCTCCCACTCGGGACAATTAGCGCCTGGACGTCGGCCAGAGGGCAGGCGCGGGAAGACCCCGAGAAGGTGGCGGAGGGAAAGGAGGCAGACGCGCTGGGACCCAGGACCCACGGGGAGCGCGGGGTGTGTGCTGGTTCGTTCGCTGCCTCACGTACCCAGGCTTGTCGCTGCAGAAGCCTGGGCCTGGGCGCGCCGACAGGCACAGCGGGAGCACTCCGCACAGAAGCCGGCTCCCTCACCACAGGGCCAGGGGCAGCCTCGCGAGACACCACTCCAGCCAAACTGCTGCCACCCGTGGCCCTGCCAGCAGAGGCCCAGCAGGGAGCCTAGACCAGCCGTGGGCAAACTACGGCCCGCGGGCCGGATCTGGCCCGTTTGAAATGAATAAAACTAAAAAAAAAAAAGACCGTACCCTTTTATGTAATGATGTTTACTTTGAATTTATATTAGTTCACACAAACACTCCATCATGCTTTTGTTCCGGCCCTCCGGTCCAGTTTAAGAACCCATTGTGGCCCTCGAGTCAAAAAGTTTGCCCACCCCTGGCCTAGACTCCCACCGCCAGACTGTGATGAGGACACCGACCTAGCCACGCCCACACCCGAGAACAGCAGGGGCGGGGACAGTCCCCCTCAGCAAGTGGACCGGGAGGCCGCTCCTACCCCTACCTTGTGGGAGCCTGGATTCCACTCCACGTGGCAGGAGGAGACACACCCCCCCCCAGGTGCTGTCGGGGCTTCCACCTGCACCCGCAGGACAAGGCGACACACCCACCCACAGCACAGGCCATGTGGAGGGCAGAGGCTCACTGGCCCTCCCAACCCGGGGAGCACCCTGGAGGCACGCTGCGCAGCCCCCC
>NW_006300164.1:1318042-1319714 GCF_000327345.1 Myotis davidii | reverse complement strand
CCAGAAGGGAGTTTTTAACTGAATGAAAATCATGGAACTGAATGGAACTGAGACCACAATACAGCAACTCGAAGGACGGAGCTAAGGCAGGCCCAGGAGGTAAACGCACAGCAGAAGAGGGAAAGCTCAGACCAACAGTCCCCGCAGGCTCAGCAGCCGGGTGCGTGCAGGCGGCAACCAATCTCTCTCTCGCACATCAACGTTTCCCTGTCTCTCCCTTCCCTTCCACTCCCTCTAAAGGTCAATGGGAAAATACCCTTGAGTGAGAAGAATTAACCAAAAAATTTTTCAAAATAAATAAAATCACCAATAACCGAACCTTTTAAGAATATACATATATATGTAAATAACATGTATATAAAATATATACATATACATACATACGTATTATTTCAGAGTGGAAAGAAGAGGGAGAGAGAGAAACATCAGTGATGAGAGTGAATCAGGAATTGACTGCCTCCTCCTGCAGGCTCCTCACTGGGGATGGAGCCCACAACCCGGGCCTGTGCCCTGACTGGGAATGGAACCGTGACCTCCTGGTTCCTAGGTCGACGCTCAACCACAGCCATGCCGGCTGGGCGACAGATAACCCAACTTTTAAATGGACAAAGGACCAGAATACACATTTCCCCAGAGAACACACACACAGGTGCTCCCTGCACCCGCCACTAGGGAACTGTAGGCCTCAAAGCCAAATGAAACACCATTCAGTGACAAGGACGGATCTCGAACCAGAAAAGCTCCACAGCAAGAACAATCCACACAGCCCGTGGGCAGGGACACCAGGCGTGGGTCACGGAAGAGGACACACGTGGCCAACAAGCAGGAGGAGAGCGTCCCGCCAGGAGCGGCAGGAACTGAAGTCCACATGGCCGTGGCCCTGCGTGCGTCTCCGAAGGGCTCCAGTCAAAACAGCAGCAGCACCAGGAAACGAGATGACTCCCACGGGCTGTGGGTGTGAACGAACACGGCTCCCGGAGAGTTTACTTCTTTAAACACTAACCACGCAACGACGACAGAACCGAAACCACACGCGGGCACCTCCCCAGAGGAACGAGACTCACGTTTGCACAGAAACTGTGCACAGGCGTGCAGAGCCCCGTTATTCCCGGCGGCCCAGCCGGGGCGGTCCGAGGCTCTCCCACGGGTGAGCGTGGAGGAGGCACACGCTCCGCCCCTCCACGGAGACCGCCGCCAGCACCACATCTGGGCGAACCTCCGGAGAACAATGTGGAGGGAACCGGCCAGGACAACGCTACAGACATGACGTTCTTGAAATGGCGACATGACAGCCGGCACCCGGGCAGTGGCTGCCAGGGACGGACAGCCTCCCGCCGGCTGGGACACAGCTAGTTCTGCAGGCTGTGACCCTGGAGGACACAGGGACGGACCGCGGGATCGCTGCTGTTTCCGGCCACTGTGCCCTGAAAGCCTTTACAGGGGCACCGGTTAAGAATGCGGGTTCTCTCAATAGCTGGAGTTACACATATGTTGATATATATGCGATTTGATACGTGTGCTATTTTGCTGTATTGACAACAAGCTTCAAAGCTTCATATGTCAAATTTGCTGAAGGTGTTAACATCATAGATGTTTTTACACTTAAAAATGTCGAATTTTGTGACAAAAAAAGAGCATTTGTGGGTAGTTTTAATTCATTATTTTGAAGAAA
>NW_006300164.1:1315858-1317926 GCF_000327345.1 Myotis davidii | reverse complement strand
ATAAACAGCAAGAAAGAAAGTCTTTTTGGCATCAAATGGTGACTGGCGATGAGAAGTGGGCTTCTGTTGAGAATCCCAAACGCACAAAATCACGGGTTGATCCAGGTCAACCGTCAGCATCGACCGCAAGGCCAAATCGCTTCGGAGAGAAGACACTGCTCTGCGTTCGGTGGGATCGGGAAGGTGCGGTGTATTATGCGCTTCCCAAACCAGGTGAAACCGTTAATACTGATCGCTACCGACAACAGGTAATCGATTTGAACCACACTTTGATCGTAAAACCACCAAAATGGGCCAGAAGACACGGCAAAGTAATGTTGCTTCACGATGACGCACCATCACACACTTCAGAACCAGTTACAGACACGTGAAAAGATCTTGCCTGGGAAGTGTTAACCCACCCGCCGTGTTCACCCGACCTGCTCCCTCAGATTCCCACTCGTTCCGATCGACGGCACCCGCACTCTCTGAGCGGCACTTCACAACGTGAGAAGAAGAGGAAAACTGGGTCTCTGAACGGTCTGCCTCAAACAAGAAAAGTTCTATTGGGACGGATCCACAAATGACCTGAAAGATGGGGGATGTGTAGCTAGCGACGGACGTTACTTTGAATAAAGCACTTCTGATGTTTCTCTTGAAATTACCGTGTTTTCTTTGATGACAAAATCCGCATCATTAACCGGCTGACAGTTAATCCGCATCATTAACCGGTTGACAGTTAATCCGCATTACTAACCGGTCCACCTGGTAACTTCAGAGTCAGTCCCCGGATCTCCCTGCTCACCTCCCACCCCCGGCTCCAGGTCCCAGAGAAAGCCCTTCCGAGTTGACTTTATGTGCCACCCTCACCTAGTACTGCCTTCCGCCTTTAACCTTTAACCTTTAACCTGACCTTCCAGGGTTCATGTCCATCCTGCTCCGGTCACGCGTACCTGCCCCTTCCTGGAGCTCTCATGACACCTGGCCTGGCTCCTCTCGCCCTCTGAGGTGGAGCCGGCTCAGCGCCAGGCCTTCGCTTCTCCATCTGCACTCGTTACCAGGCGATCTCACCCCCACCCATGACTTCACACGTGCACCGGCAGCCCTGCGTCCCTCTGTGCACCCACTGCACACGCAGCACCCACTGGCACAAAATGGTCGAGAACTTCACGGGTCAGAGCAGCATGCAGGCTCCACCCCTCGGCAGCAAAACTGAGCAGACACCCTGCCCCGCCCCGTTCCCCCCTCCGTACCCCCACAGCTCAGCTCACACCTCTGATTCTTCCTCTCCTGGTCCCCCATCAGGAGACTGCAGAGCACACAGCCTGTGGGTGTGCACACGCACACGCCTCCCCCAGGTCGTAGGTGCCGAGTACAGCGACTGTGTCAGAACCACGTGCACGTAACCTGCACTGTCTCCCACTGGCCCTGCAGGAAAGTGTGCAGAAGTCCTGAGTGACAGGACGTCCCACAGTCACGCCCAGTAGAAAGCAGTCTGTGTTCAGTGTCCATTCCCGGCTGCTAGCAAAGTGGTCAACATGCTCCACACAGAGAGGCCGGCACAGCTGGCCCGTCAGCGGGAGGTGTCAGCAGGAGGGATGTGCGGAGGGACAAGGGGCCCCTGTGCCCCAGGCAGCACCCTCCCTCCACAGCTGCCGGGCTGGCTGGCAGCCAACACAGAAATGCGGGGGGAGGGGAGGCGCGGGGAGAAGGGGGGGCAGGCAAGTCCCTCCTTCGCCCCCGAGATACGAGATACGCATCTCTCTGGGCCACAGGAACTCACTGCGACTCCGCTGACTCCTCTCCTCCAGCAGGGGAGCCCCACCGCCTGGTTTTCAGGGGTCCGCGCTGAGTGATGCTCTAAGTTGAGACCCCATCACCCTGGGCCGGAATTTAAAGGGGCTCCTGGCTGCCCACCGTCCCCCGTCCCACGGGAGGCCCCCTGCTCAGGAGCCGCGTCTGGGGAACAAGAAAGCCCCACCCTGGGCTGGTGAGGACAAGCCTGTCCACACGACCTGCGACCTCCCACACGGCCCTGCTACCTGCTCTCCGTGTGGACAGTGGCCACCTGCTCTGGGGCCTCGGGGCA
>NW_006300164.1:1314247-1315838 GCF_000327345.1 Myotis davidii | reverse complement strand
GTAGAGAAAAATTACATGGTAGACACTCTGAGTAGGAGAAGCATAGTGTAATTCTTTGTCTCTTCTAAAATTCGGCAGCCATTTGGAGGGTAAACGTTAATAATAAAATAATTCAGGACAATGCCAATATTGTACCGGCCCGCGAGCCCTTCCTCACTGACGTCTCCTGCTCACCCTCCACAGGCAGCTGCTCAGGGCGCGCCCAGCACCAGGGGTCCCATGGGTGTCGGATGAAGCCCCGTGGCCCTTCCTTGAGGGGCCTCCTGCCCACGGTCTGGTTCCTGCCCGCCTCCCGGGGGCGAAGACCCGCGAGGATTCGCATGGCCACTGGCCACGCCCTGGGAGCCCTGGGGGGTGCGGACCGCTGCAGCCTTGCCCTCGGGTGGGGCTGGCGAGGATGTGGCCGGCTCAGAGCTATTTTTAGGGTCTCTCTTTGTGAAAAGTGTTCCTTGATCCGCTGAGGGAGAGAACAGCCAATCCCGTCATCCCTGCCTTTGTCCCGCGCTCAGACAGAGCTGTCATCAGACACGGCTTCCACTCCAGAAAGAAATCTAGTTCATTAGACCTGGGGCCAGCGCCCCGAGTTCCTCATCCCTCTGCCTGCTGGCGAGCACTGACCACGCCCCTGCTGGGTGCCCAGCCCCAAGATTCACCAGGGGCCCCCACGAGCCCCGGAGGCGGGGGCACAGGTTCCAGGGGCCGCAGCCCAAGCCCCACCCTAGCGCACAAGTGAGGATTCAAACGGAAGCACCTTATGCTCCAGGGTCACCCCCCCCCCACAGCTGCAGGAGGACCACAAAACCTGGCAACCCCGGGCCACCCTCCCCGCCACATTCCTGGCTCCCAGGCACCTCCCCGCCCGCCTCCCACAGCCACTGGGCACTCGTCCCATTGCTCCCCCGCCCGTGCTTCCCAGGGATCGATGGGCGGAGGCAGCTCGGGGAGGGCTCCCAGGACAAGCGCGGGCAGGGAAGGTGGGAGTGACAGGCACCCGGCTCCCCCAGGGCGCCCCCAGCTTCTCGTGGGCGACGGCCGGGCACTGCACAGCAGGGCTGCCACGCTATTGGGCGGGAAACCAAAGAGGAGACAGGCCCCAGCTGAGGGTCTGAGTGCACCCAGCTGGTGTGGCTCAGTGGTGAGCATCCGCCTGGGAACTCAGAGGTCACAGTGTGACTCCCGATCAGGGCACAGGCCCGGGTTGTGGGCTCCGTCCAGGAGGACGCGTGCAGGAGGCAGCTGACCCATGATTCGCTCTCATCACGGATGCTTCCATCTCTCTCCCTCTCCTTTCCTCTCTGAAATCAATAAAAAAAAATTTTTTTTAATATATTTATTTTTAAAAAAAGAGCCTGAGCTGAGACCGATCCCCGTGGACCCGGGGTGGGTCTGAAGGCGGAACCGGGCCGGGCCGGCGACTCACGTTGTAGAGGATGTCGGTCCAGCCCTCCATGGTGATGCACTGGAACACCGTCAGGACGGCGAACAGGATGTTGTCGAAGTTGGTGATGCCGAAGTTGGGGCCCTGCCAGTACTCCCGGCACTCGGTGTCGCCCTCGCACAGCCGGGCGGGCGCCTCCTTGCCGCAGGGGAA
>NW_006300164.1:1313092-1313529 GCF_000327345.1 Myotis davidii | reverse complement strand
CGCCCCCCGCGCCGCCTCACCTGTGCCATTGGAGAAGCAGGCCTTGTGGAACTTGCCCATGTAGAACTCCAGGCCGATGATGGCGAACATGAGGATAGCGAAGAAGAGCAGCAGCCCGATCTGCAGCAGCGGGACCATGGCCTTCATGATGGACTTGAGCACCACCTGCAGGCCTGGGGGCGGGTCAGAGGTTCTGAAAGCTCAGAGCAGAGGATCATGGGAAGGAAGAGCTGGAATGTTGGGAACTGGGAGCAGGGGGTCCTGGGACGGAAGAGCAGGGAGTGCACTTCGCAGACTCACTCGGAATCCCCGACACCAGCTTGAGGGGCCGCAGCACCCGCACCGCCCGCAGCGTCCGCAGGTCGAAGTCGGTGCCGGCAGTGGCGAGGATCCTGGAAGAAACGGGAGGTGAGGGCCTGCCCTGAGCTGAGAAGACA
>NW_006300164.1:1303633-1304146 GCF_000327345.1 Myotis davidii | reverse complement strand
CCTGGGGGCAGGTGGGCGGAGCAGGGGCGGATGTCAGAGGGGAGCGTGTGGGCTGTGGGATCTGAGGAGGCTCAGGTGCAGCGAGAGCAGGGTCCTGAGAGGGGAGGGGAAGGAGTCCTGAGAGGGAACGCGGAAGATTCTGGAAGCTCAGAGCAGAGGCTCCTGGGAGGGACGAGCAAGGAATGCTGGGAGAGAACAGCAGGCGATGGGAGAGAACAGCAGGCGATCCTGAGGGAACACGGAAGATTCTGAAAGCTCAGAGCAGAGGATCATGGGAAGGAAGAGCTGGAATGTTGGGAACTGGGAGCAGGGGGTCCTGGGACGGAAGAGCAGGGAATGCTGGGAACTGAGGGCAGGGGGGTCCTGGGACAGGAGGGCCTGAAATGGTGGGAAGACCGGGGAATGCTGGGAACTGGGAGCAGGGGGTCCTGGGACGGAAGAGCAGGGAGTGCACTTCGCAGACTCACTCGGAATCCCCGACACCAGCTTGAGGGGCCGCAGCCTCCCCACCGC
>NW_006300164.1:1301575-1303436 GCF_000327345.1 Myotis davidii | reverse complement strand
AGCCGCCCAGCCCGCTCCGCTGGCAGACACACATTCCGACTGAAACCAGGACGGAAGCTCCTGCTCCCGCCTCTGCCCACGGCACTCGCCTCTGCTCCCTTCACCCCAAACGCGTGTCCGGTGTCCACCGTGCCCTCCCCATGCCGGACCTTCCCCCTCGTCCACGTTGCCCGCACAGGCCCCCCCTCCCTGCCTCGTTCTCCGCGGCCGAGGCTCCTCCCCTTGCCCGTCAGTGGACCCACCAGCACCCGGAGTGTGTGTCTCCTTCGCCAGTTTCACCTCCCCCTCCCCTCCCCCCAAAAGTGGACACCGGGCTCCCTCCATCTGGGACCCACCCACCGTGTGCTCATGTCCAACCTGACACCTTTAACTCGGGTCTGGAATTCGGGGCTCAGGTACCCGAGTGCATGTCACACATTTCCGTGTAACCCTGTGAGTGCCAGCCAACATCCTAGGGGCTGTGCTAAGATTCCCAAGGCATTTCTGCTGATTTTACAGTTTAGGAAAAGAATTATGAATCGCAAGTAAATGAAGTTACATACTCAAAAACTTAAGGAAACCTTTACTGCGTTGACATATTTAGCAACATCATCTTCACTAATAAAAGCAGACTTAGAACTGGACGCCATTTCGAAGCTTTGATGGCGCTCCCGGCACTTTTGGGGAAAGACGGGAGGAATGATGGCGCTCCCCGGCACTCTAGGGGTTAAAAAGCATCTCAGACATTATACACCTAATGGGCTCTGTTTCAAACTTCAAGGAATAAAAATATCCTTTTTTGAAAGTTCAGAGCTGTTACATCTTGGTGACTTAGGAGCTTTTTTTTCTTACTCCCAGGCTTGCTCCTTCCCGGTGACCCCCCCTACCCCCACCCCATCTCAGCAACCAGCCAACTGCTACTTAGGCCCAAACCCAGGCTTCACCCTCGTACATTCCACATCCAAGTCACAACTTAAAATGCACCCTAGAATCTTGGGGAAGGAGGCTTTATGCCCCCTAAATGCACTGCCCTGAGGGCAGAACTGGTGGCACAGATATGGTAAAACTCCCAGGAGAAAAGGGAAATCTTTCAAACCAAAATCCCGTGAGGCATGAGGGAGTCCATTCAACTGCTGGGATTAACTATTGGAAGATTAACTCTGATCCGACAAGATCAGCAAATCATGAAGCAAAACAGGCAGATATTTTAAAAGCCCAAGTCTGGCAATAAATAGTTATTGAAATAATAGCAATAATAATCATGAGTTATACTCTGGGCAGGAGACGGGGTCTGACAGTATTAACGGTTTAGGAAATAGCATGGGGGATCCACCCACAGCCGTCAGAATGAGAGAGAGAAGCTCAGACAGGGAGGTTAGACCCCTCCTCTAACACACGTCACGGGCAAGAAGCCACATCTGAAGAGAGAATAAGGAATTTCCAGAATTAAAGACTTGAGTTCAAAGTTCATTACAAGAAACAAACAGAACATCACTGGATGTCCCTTTTCCCCAAATGAACCTACAAATTCGATGCAATTCCAGTACGAAGCTTTGATGGCCTTTTATGTAGAAAACCCTAAATTTGTAGAAAACCCACAAAAAATTACCATAACTAATGAAGTCAACGAAGTTTCGGGATAGACCGTCAACGCATAAAACAAGTGTTTCTATGCACTTGCAATGAACACTCAAAAGAGGACATTTTAAAAAATCCATTTACAATAGCATTCGAAAGAAGAAAATACTTAGGAATAAAATTAACCAAGGAGGCAAAAGACCTACTGAAAACTACAGAACTGCTGATGGGCAGTACAGGCTAGAACGGTCATTAGGAAACTTCGTGTTGCCGGATGTCAGCACCGCCCAGAGCGCCCTGTTGA
>NW_006300164.1:1299265-1301441 GCF_000327345.1 Myotis davidii | reverse complement strand
AGAAATGGGAAATCTCACCCTAAAATTCACGTGGGATCTCAGGGGTGCGTAGCCAGAACAATTTTGAGAAAGAATGAAATTGGAGGAGTCACATTTTCCGATTTCAAAAACTACTGTTTTCAGGGTACAGCTTCTTCACTTCCTTTAAGTTTATTCCAAGGTATTTTATTCTTTCTGTTGCGTTTGCACATGAAATGGTTCTTCTGATGTTCCGTCGTTGGCATATAGGAACGCCCGGGTGTTTGTACATTGATTCTGGATCCTGCTGCTCCACTGCGTTTGCTTGGTGTTTGGAATAGGCCTTCGGTGGAGACTTGATGGCTTCCTGTGGGTAGAGTCTTGCCATCAGCGAACAGCGATGGTGTCACGTCTTCCTTCCCAACTCGGATGCCGTCAACGTGTCTCTTTCCCGAGTGCTCTGGCCGGAGCTCCCAGTGCTGTGTTGACAAAGGGGTGAGAGTGGACATCTCCTCCTCTTAGAGGAAAAACTTGCAGTTTTCACGGCTGAGTATGCCGTTAGCTGGGGGCTTGTCGTACGTCCCTGTTTTGTTGAGGTACTTCCCTTGTACGTCCATCTTGTTGAGTGTTTTCATCATAAATAGTTGTTGTATTTGTCTCTCTGACTTATTTCACTTACTTAGCATAATGCCTTCAAGGTCCATCCACATTGTTGCAGATTTAATCCAAATACCTTTCAAGAAGGATACTTTTGGATTTGTAGCTTTCATAAATAGAACTTTAAATTTTTTTTTTTTTAGAAAGTAAAATCTTTTCTGATAATCTCTTTCAATGCACAGAACCCATTCTGAAGGCACCAACAAGCACACTGATCATAAAGGACTCCCTTTAAAATCAGGTAATAAGCCTGGCCGCCGTGGCTCAGTGGTTGAGCGTGGACCTCTGCACCACGGGGTCATGGTTCGATTCCTGGTCAGGGCACCTGCCCAGTTGCACTCGATCCCCAGTGTGGGGCGTGCAGGAGGCAGCCAATCAATGGTTCTCTCTCATCACTGATGTTTCTATCTCTCCCTCTCCCTTCCTCTCTCTCTCAAATCAATTTTTTAAAAAAAGAAATAGGAAAGGAACAGACACGATGACAATTCCTGAAGACGATGACGAATGGCCCAGGACCTCGGTCAGGAGCATGCTGTCCAGGACGGTGCCGGCCTCGCCTGGGCCATCACGTTCAGGGTGGATTCTGGCAGCCCTTCTGACCAGCCCCCTTGGACATCTGTCCCGTCAGAGTCACACAACATTGTTACAACTATGAACGGCACAGGCGGCCATCTCCGGGGTCAGCGGGAGGAAGTGCACTGCGCAGTCCTGACAAATGACGAGAGAGACACTGGTGTGTGAGAAGCGATGGTGACGGGCTGACATGAGCCGCTTCACGTACACATGGATGGGCCTGAGGACGTCACACTCAGTGGGAGGCGGGCACAGAGGCCTCTACGTGCGATGGCGCTCGCGAGCGTCCAGCCAGGAGCAGAGCAGGCGCTGCTACACCGGGGGCTGGGGCTGCTCACGGCTGCTTTTGGAGGAGGATGGAAATGTTCTAGAATGAGGTTGTGGTGCCCGGCCGGCGGGGCTCAGCGGTTAAGCATGGACCTACGAACCAGGGGCTCACGGTTCGATTCCCGGTCAGGGCACAGGCCCGGGTTGTGGGCTTGATCTTTAGTGTGGGGCCTGCAGGAGGCAGCCCATCAGTGATTCTCTCTCAGCACTGTTGTTTCCATCTCTTTCTCCCTCTCCCTTCCTCTCTGAAATCAGTAAAAGTATTTTAGTTTAAAAAGAAGTACCACCCTTTGACTAAGTCCTTTTTTACATAGCTTTGAAACATATTCCTTTGTCTTAAATCCCATAAATTTTGTTATTTTATACAATTGCTGTTGAAATGAAAGTGAGTTAAAATTTAGGAGTGAGTAGTCCTAAAGTAAATCATTAACTTGTTTTAAATTCCAGATTGGGACCAGAAATTAGGCACAATTTCCTCGAATCCTCGACCAATCAATTCACTACCGGAGTTCTGCTTTTGTGAAGAGAGGTGGCGCTGAAATAAAAGCTTTAAACCAAAATAGCTATGGTGCTTGAAAACATTTGGCGTTCTTAGGTGACTCTTTTAGACTAAAACCATGATAACAGACCTACTTTTTTAAAAATATATTTTCATTGACTC
>NW_006300164.1:1280200-1281954 GCF_000327345.1 Myotis davidii | reverse complement strand
CTCGCTCAAATCAATTTTTTAAAAAAAGAAATAGGAAAGGAACAGACACGATGACAATTCCTGAAGACGATGACGAATGGCCCAGGACCTCGGTCAGGAGCATGCTGTCCAGGACGGTGCCGGCCTCGCCTGGGCCATCACGTTCAGGGTGGATTCTGGCAGCCCTTCTGACCAGCCCCCTTGGACATCTGTCCCGTCAGAGTCACACAACATTGTTACAACTATGAACGGCACAGGCGGCCATCTCCGGGGTCAGCGGGAGGAAGTGCACTGCGCAGTCCTGACAAATGACGAGAGAGACACTGGTGTGTGAGAAGCGATGGTGACGGGCTGACATGAGCCGCTTCACGTACACATGGATGGGCCTGAGGACGTCACACTCAGTGGGAGGCGGGCACAGAGGCCTCTACGTGCGATGGCGCTCGCGAGCGTCCAGCCAGGAGCAGAGCAGGCGCTGCTACACCGGGGGCTGGGGCTGCTCACGGCTGCTTTTGGAGGAGGATGGAAATGTTCTAGAATGAGGTTGTGGTGCCCGGCCGGCGGGGCTCAGCGGTTAAGCATGGACCTACGAACCAGGGGCTCACGGTTCGATTCCCGGTCAGGGCACAGGCCCGGGTTGTGGGCTTGATCTTTAGTGTGGGGCCTGCAGGAGGCAGCCCATCAGTGATTCTCTCTCAGCACTGTTGTTTCTGTCCCTCTCTCCCTCTCCCTTCCTCTCTGAAATCAATACAAATATGTTTTAAATAAGTCAATGAGGTTGTGGTGACGGCTGTACAACTCGGAACGCACTGAAAACCCCCGAACTGCACACTGGAACCCACGAACGTTATGGGATGTGAATTCCACCTCGATGTGCTGCTCTCCACAAAGAAAGAGTGAAATACAAGTTCTATGTGGACCATGACTGCGGCCTCATGAAACACAGGAACTCAGGCCCTGAGCACACACACCGGCTGTGACTGCTGGTGGCCCAGGCCTGGCTGCCCGGCTCCCCAACCCACGGGGCGTGGGAACGCGGACACGGCACAGACACGCTCAGACACTCAGCACCACGGGCACGGGAGCCGTGCACACAGCCTGAACCCAAACGCGGCTCAGACACAGACGTGCGGCAGACACACCGACACCCACAGCTGGGGGAGGGGGCCGCGGCTGCAGCCCTGGCAGGGCCCCTGACCCTGACCCAGGCCCTCGCCCGCAGCCCCAGACTTGGGGTCCCTGCTGGTCTCTGTGGCCGCAGGTTCCCAGCTGTCTGTGCAGGACCCTGGGTCACCCCAGCCTTCCCAGCGGCTCTCCAACCCCTACTCGGCCCGGCCACCCCCAGGCCGTCCCTGTCTGAAAGCCCAGAGCTGACCAGGGACCCACAGCTATTTGTCTGTGAGGAGGTGACAAGACCAGAGGAGCCCCGGACTGCCCCAGCCAACCCTAACCCGGCCCCCCCACCACCCGTGGGCACCTGCCTGCCCGCTCCCCCTCCTGCTCCCTGCTCCCCCTCATGGGGGGACAGGGCCTTCCCCCCTGATCGTCCCCCCAGGGGTCCTGCTGAGCCTGGGGGACAGCTCAGACCACGTGCGCCCAGCAGTCCCCCAGCCCATTTGTTCTGGAACTACCTGGGGACAGTCAGGGCCACACCAGGGCCGGCGATCACAGCCCAGGGTCCCTGCCCGCCCGCTGCACACAGGCTCACAGTCCTCACCCCGGTCCCTGGGGAGGGGCCCTGTCCGCCCCAGCCCAGCCCGCACTGTCCCGCCTAG
>NW_006300164.1:1279442-1279854 GCF_000327345.1 Myotis davidii | reverse complement strand
CGGGGGGGGAGCCGGGTGCGGAGCCAGCCAGACGCCCCCTCCCCCAGCCAGAGCCGGAGCCACGGAGCCACCTCCAGGAACTGCTTTGTCGCCGACTTTCCAGGTGCAGCTTCTGGCCCAGGAGGCTGCTGGCGGTTGCCATGGAGACAGCCTGTGGGTCTCAGCCTCCCGCCCCCGCCCCAGGGGCTGAGCTGAGCACCGGCCTGCATCTCATTCAAACCATCACCCCGCCTTCCAGGGCCTCAGGGGGTCAGCGGTGCCCCCCTCACAGGACAGAAACGGGGTCCGGGCACCCCCAGGGCCCAGGCTCCCAGCCTGGAGGAGGCACCCCAGTGACGCACCCACACAGCGGGGTAGGCCGCCCACCGCTCCCCACCCCTCCTCCCGCAAGGGCTGCGAGCCCCAAACCCCA
>NW_006300164.1:1278267-1279266 GCF_000327345.1 Myotis davidii | reverse complement strand
TGCGGCCACCAGCCCCGCCTTTTCCAGGGGAAGTTCACTCCTCCCTCCGGCCTTTGGGCCAGGGCCGCGGGCAGCCAGGCGGGGGCCGGCTCAGTCTCACTCGACACCCCTCCTGCTTCGGGAACCTGATTTCTGAGCCTCCGTTTCCGGTCTGTAGAGTGGGGTGACCCTCCCGCCGGAGCCTGGACACCCCCCACAACTGAAGTTACAAGGCAGACCCTAGTCCCCTTAAGGGTCAGGACCAGAGCCCCAGCTAAAACCGGTCTGAATAGCATCCCGCGCCCCAGAAAATAATGGACAGTGTCCAGGTTTCCACCAAAACTCGTTCCTCAAAACCAGGAAGACCTGAGGCCAAAGGAAAGGAGACAGACAACAGGGGAGTGAGAGTCCCAGCATCACCAGAGAAATCAGGCACAGGGAAGCACCTGAGGACACCTTTGTCACCGGAAACGAGAATAACGAGAGGAGGAGCTGAGAGAGCGGGCTCCCGGCCGAAGAGAGAGCAGAGGGCTCGGTGACGCGCCCCGGGGGAGCATCGGGCAGACGCAGGGCGGGAACCTCCAGGCCTGTGGGCCCCAGGTCAGCACTCGGGTCCCCGGCCCACCAGGCAGCGCGGAGGGCACTCAACCATGTCCTGGCTGAAAACGTCCCCGATTTGGCCAGAGGCTCAAACCTACAGATTCAAGATGCCGAGGGACCCAGGGTCAGAAGTCGGGCGAGAGGAGGGAGGACAACGCCGCATCCCGGGCACAGTTCCCCGGGCCCACGGCACGGCAGCCACACGACTGGCCGGACCTGGACTGAGTCACGTCACGCCCTGTGCCTCTGGGGCCACCGCGGGCTCCGCTCTCCCAACCGATGTCACCGCAGTTCTCTCTTCCTAAAAATCAATTTTAAAAAACATCTTTAAACGTTGGCAGCTAATTTAGAGCCCATCTGGGCACATCCCGCAGCCCACCGGCCACAGACCCAAGGCCGGGAGCGGCCCAGGGACGCGGA
>NW_006300164.1:1256999-1257724 GCF_000327345.1 Myotis davidii | reverse complement strand
AGACGCCGAGGCTCACGCAGAATGGTGCTGGCTGTGGTGGCCTGGCGGAACCCCCCACCCCACCCTCAGATGTCAGGGCTCAGGCCCCCGGCCTCGTGGGATCCCTGGAGACCACCCCAGTCCCCTGGACCCTGGGGCGCTGGAGACCCCGCTGTTGGCTCAAATGGAGCTCCCAGCGGGCCCCAGGCAGACAGGGAGTGGAGAACAGATCCTGCAGCCCAGGCCCCACCGGGCCCTGCGGACCCACCCGCCTCAGGGACATGCAGCCCGGATCCTGTGAGTGACAGAGTGTCCTCCGGCCTGCGGAGCCCCTCCCTGCCCCGCGGTCCCCATCCCGGGAGCCTGCGGTGCCCGTGCCCTGGGCTCTGAGGCAGCAGCACTCAGTGAGGGGCAGGTGCTCGCTCAGGGCGGCTGGGCTCAGTGTAAGAGGAGCCCCGAGTGGTGAGAGCACCCCAAGTGTCTGTAACTGACCTGATGCTGCTGCCCAGTGACCCCCACACCACTCCCCGCACACAGGACCAGAGCCTGGGGCCGGCGGCCCACAGCACAGGGATCCCCAGGCCTTGGGGGTTGGGGGGGCTCCCCCACGGTGGGGTCTGCTCTAGCCTTCCTGCCCCCAGAGACGGTGAAGCATCCAACAGAGGAGACACGGGGAGAAGGTGGGTCCCTGGTAAATGCCCAGGGGTTTCTGCACTGCCCACTCCCCTAACCCCCCCACCCCCAAA
>NW_006300164.1:1255254-1256089 GCF_000327345.1 Myotis davidii | reverse complement strand
CTGGGGTCCTGGGAGGCCTCAGTCAGGAGGGAGGGCCAGGGGCTGGGCACAGGGTGGCTGCACCGGGCAGGACAGCCCCCCTAAGGGAGTCTAACCACTCCGCAGCCAGGACGGGATCCTACAGAGACCTGAGCCACAGGGACCCCAACCTCAGACCCAGTGACGGGGTCCCCACAGCCTCCCTCCGCTGCTCCAGGGGCTACTTGTCAGAACTCAGCCCCTCCCCTGGTCCAGCCACATGTGGGGGTGCTGTTTCCAGCCCCAGGGAAAATAAAGTCCAGCAACCCCCCCACCTGAGGGGCCGACACCCCCATCTGAGGGGCAGAGACGACCCCCCGCAGGACAGTCATGGGGGGAGGAGAAGCCCACACGGAACTGGCTCTGGCGGCCGAGGGCCCACACTTAGACACGCTTAGACACAGTTAGACACGCTTAGACACGCCACAGTCAGCCCACGTCCAAACCACATTGCTGGTCACTCCACAGGGTGTGTCTCGCCACCTCCCACACGGAACTGGCTCTGGCGGCCGAGGGCCCACACTTAGACACGCTTAGACACAGTTAGACACGCTTAGACACGCCACAGTCAGCCCACGTCCAAACCACATTGCTGGTCACTCCACAGGGTGTGTCTCGCCACCTCCACTCAGACACAGGTGCCCCACCATCAGGCGTGGTGTCCCTGTTCCCCTGGCCCAGCCCTGCCGGCCTCTCTTGGCCCAGGGCCTCTCTGAGCCAGGCTCCCAGGACCACAGACCCCAGGCCCCCAGGACCACAGACCTCAGGCCCCCAGGACCACAGACCCCAGGCCCCCAGGACCACGGACCCCAGGCTC
>NW_006300164.1:1253451-1253750 GCF_000327345.1 Myotis davidii | reverse complement strand
GGTCGGGCTGGGAGGGCGCACCGACCGCCGTTCTCACCTGCAGGCCCAGTCACACGGCGCTCCCCCTCCCGCTTCTGCTGTCACAGGCGAGAGCTTGGCTGCTGGGGAGTCCGAGGCCCCCCTCGTCCAGCCTGGCTTCCTGTCTGTGTCACCCCATGGCCTCGCCTTGGGGACAAGCCCACCAGCACCCGGAGGGAAGCCCACCTACTGAACCCTCCAGTCCTTCCACACTCACTCAGGCACTGGGATCCCTCCAACTCTGTTCTTTTTCAAAACTGTTTTGGATATTCTAGGACCTG
>NW_006300164.1:1248577-1249394 GCF_000327345.1 Myotis davidii | reverse complement strand
TCACACACTCACACACACACACACATACTAGCACATACACACACACACACGCTCACACACACACACACACACACTCACACACTCACACTTTCTCACACACACACACACGGACGGCCTGTGACGGAGCCTCTGGGCACATGGGCGGGCGGGCGGTGGGGGCACCGGTGCAGCCAGAAGCCCATGGGCACTAAGGGTCAGAGAGGGTCCCCTTGACACCCCCATCCCCAGGGGCGGCTCTGCTCATCCCTGCGCTCGGCAAATCCTGGGTAAAGAGGGCCAGAGGCTGTGCCAGCCCCGCCAGCCCGGGGGCCCGGTGAGCAGGGGAAGCTGAAGGCTCCCCAGGGGGGTCGGGGCCCAGCCAGGCCCCTCCAGGACCCGCCCAGCAAAGAGCAGGAGGCCCCGCTGGCCCCTGGGAGGAGCTGGGCTTCCAGGCAACCGGCCTCCCCAGCCAGAGACCCGGCCTCCAGGCCTCCAGCCCTCTGAGCCCTAATTACAAACCAGAGAGTGTGGAGCCATAACCCCACGCGACCCACAGGGACCTGGCTCAGCAGGGCTGAGAGTTAGGGTCCTTCCCTGACTCCCCACCGGCCAGCACTCACCCCAGAAAACACTCAGGGCCTCCCTCTACCACACACGCACACGCACACACGGACGCACGCGCGCACACACACACACACACGGACACACACAGGGGTGCGAGTCCTGTGTGCTGCACGCAGGAGGGAGCAGCTCCCCCGGGACCCTGGCTGGCGTATGAACCCCACAGGACACAGGTCACCCTCCCTGCCTGGGATTCCCTCCCAACCCAGCACCCCCT
>NW_006300164.1:1247471-1247738 GCF_000327345.1 Myotis davidii | reverse complement strand
CGGGTGCCCCCCCCCCCGAGCCACGAGGCACCACCGTCTCCCTGGGCCTCAGGCTCCTCCAACTCCCGCCTGGAGGGCACAACCGCTCCCAGGGCCCGAGCCAGAGCCCCAATTACCCGATAATTTGCAGACACTGCCTGGCCCCTCCGGGGAGCCTGCCCCAAGCCAGGCTCTGGGGACCCCCTGAAAGGCGAGGGGCCCCTCCTCAGGGACTCTGGTTCCCCAGGGAGAGAAGTAAACAGCACCGCTCCCTGGTCCCCCCAGCGC
>NW_006300164.1:1246318-1246555 GCF_000327345.1 Myotis davidii | reverse complement strand
TCTGGGAGGGGACGTGGCCCGGCCTCGGGGGCCTCTGCAGGGGGGCGCGGCCCGGCCAGGGCCACAGGCAGGGCGCTGCTGGCGAGGGGAGCAGTGCGGGCGGGCGGGGAGAGGAGCCAGAGATGCTGTCCCTCAGTCCCGAGGCCAGCCCTGTGCAGCTGAGCACGTGGGGACGCCAGTGGGGACAGGCACAGAGGGTGTGGCTGTGGCCAGGGGAGCCGGCAGGGTGGGCCTCGG
>NW_006300164.1:1226431-1226679 GCF_000327345.1 Myotis davidii | reverse complement strand
CCGGGCGAGGCCAGGAAGGCCCAGCCCTTCGCGGGGCGCACACCGGCCACCTACCCCGTGAGAACCACCACGAAGTCCATGACGTTCCAGCCGTTGCGCAGGTAGGAGCCCTTGTGCAGCACGAAGCCCAGGGCGATGATCTTGATCCCAGCCTCGAAGCAAAAGATGCCGATGAAATACGGCTCCGTGTCGTCCTGGGGAGAACACGGCACAGGGTCGCCGCTGCCCCCCGCGGGCCCAAGACCCAC
>NW_006300164.1:1225250-1226064 GCF_000327345.1 Myotis davidii | reverse complement strand
CTGCACTAGAAAAATACAAAATAATAAACAAAAATGTAAGATAATAAATAGCAAGCATCCAAGCAAATTTTATAACAAAAAGATAAAATGCAAAACCAATTTCTTCTTTTGATGGGTAAGTTATATGACCTGTTACTCTACTTTAACTTCAGAAACCTGAGTCACAAACAAAAGTCATAAAACAAGGAAAGCAAATACTGTCTAGACTATTAAGATGTCAAACAAGTGGTATAGTACAGGTCTGAAGAAGGGGAACAGAGAGTCAGGGGCAGCTGGAGGGATGGTGAGGAAGGGGGCCTGTGCCTGGGGAGCGGCTCTGCCGGCCAGCTGGCCCCGGGGGGGTGCCAGTTCCCACGCAGGACAGCAGCCTGCTCCTTCCTCTCCCGGGAACCCTGGCCCTGAGGGGCCTCCCATGGAACCCACAGCCCGGCCTCCCCTGCCCACGGCTGACGGGCAGCTCTGTGTGGGGTGGCCATCGCGGCCCAGCTCCCCTGACACCCTGATGCTGACTCATGACAGGGCCCCCCAGGCTTCTGGCTGGATGGCTCCTGTCCCCTTGACCCCAGGGGAACTGCGGGGTCCCCCCAAGCAGAAGGCCTCTGTATGGACAGAGGGCAGGCCCAGAGCCCGGATGGGCGGGGCCGTGCTAACCCTGCGTCAGCTCTGCCCCCAGCTCCACCCTGGACCACAGGGCTGAGTGATGGTGTGGGGGAGGCGTGGGGCCAGCAAGCTAGGGCTCCAGTTAAAGGCACTGGAAGGCGGTGGGTGGGCGGGAAGGCGGTGGGTGGGCTGGAAGCAGAGCCCCCAGGGCAGA
>NW_006300164.1:1224668-1225011 GCF_000327345.1 Myotis davidii | reverse complement strand
AGAAGTGGGCCTGCCCCCTTCCCCACCAACCCAACCCCCTCACCCAGGAGGCAGGAGCCTGCCCCCAAGGGGCCCAGACTGAGTCCCCTGCCCCCCGCCCCTTCTCTCCGGCCCCACCCTGGACACACTTCCGTGGGGCTATGAGGGGTCCCGCGGCCTGGCCTTGAGGCTCCCTCCCTGAGTCCCCAGCTCCCTGACTTTCGCCCTCGTCTGCCCTGCAGAGTGGATGCTGGCACAGGGCCCACAACGCCAGTAGGCCCAGAAGGCAAGTGGCCCTGCCCGGCCACGCGTGGACGAGGTCACCATGGACTTACCCCACTCCATGTGGCAGGGCTGTGCTGGC
>NW_006300164.1:1223673-1224529 GCF_000327345.1 Myotis davidii | reverse complement strand
TGAGCCCCCCAGGCAGGCTCACTGTCCCCCCCCGGCGCCCCCCCCCGGGCCCAGGACGGTGGGAGGAGGGAAGTCCAGGGCCCACGCCAGGCACCGAGCAGGTGTGCGCGTGTCACTGCTCATCTCCACGGAAGTGAGCGGAGAGGCTGGGGGACAGTCACGTGCCGGGTGGCGGCAGAGCTCCGGCAGCTCCCTGCCCGGATGCTCCCCTGCTCGGGCTTCTCTGCTCCCGCTCGGCCTCCTGGGCCTCAGAGCTGACATCAAGCCCAGGCAAAGGGCTCAGCAGCAGGGAGGGCGGGGGCCGGGGGCCAGGGCCTCATCTCCCCGAACCCCACCCTTCCCGCTGGCCCTGCCCCTCCAAGACCCCGCCTGACACCCTGCCTGCCTGGGGCCTGTGCCTCAGTATGAGCGTGGAGGACGGACGGATGGACGGGTGGAAACAGCTCAGGGTGCTGGGGTGGGGGGAGCCAGGGGGAGGAAGGCTGCCCAGGAGAAGGGGTGGCCCCACGGGGAAGAGACTCCAAGCTGCGGAGACAATTCTGAGGCAGAGATTGGCAGCCCCAGGGGGCACCAGGGGCAGAAGCCAGGAGGGGCAGAGGCCATCACGGCCCTGCAGCCAGCCGCCCTCCCCGCAGCCTGCTTTCCTGACCCTGAGCCTTAACAACCACCACACACCCAGGCTGAGGGCCAGTTTCTCAGGTCAAGAAGCCGAAGGCCTGGGGACTGGGGTGCGGGGGTGGCTAGTGGCACCGGATGGGGCAGCCACCTCCCTCCCTCCCCATCAGGGGCTGCGCGGGCGTCCTCCTGACCCTGCGGGAGCTGCCGGCGGCCTGGGCTGGTCTTCCCTCCGCGGAAG
>NW_006300164.1:1217312-1222091 GCF_000327345.1 Myotis davidii | reverse complement strand
GTCACCCTCCCCAGCGGCCTCTTCCGGGAGGACTGCGGCTCGGCCCGGCCTCGCCATCCTTTCGGCGTCTTCGACATCCAGGCGATGCTTTCAACTCCCGGTCTCGCCGGTCAGACGCACAACCGGCCTGGTCCCTCACCCGGTCACATCCTAGACCTTCCACCGACGCCACCGCTTCAGCCTCAGAGCGCCACTCGGAGTCCTGTCCTCCCACCATTCGTTCCATAATAGTTTTTTAAAATATTTGTTTGTGTGTGTGTGTGTATTTTGTTTTGTTTTGTTTTTTTGAGAGAGAGAGAGAGAGGAGAAAGGAGAGGGAGAGAGAGAAACATCAATGACAGGAACATCACTGGGCTGCCTCTTGCACGCCCCCTTCTGGGGATCGAGCCCACAACCCGGGCAGGTGCCCTGACTGGCGATCCTGGTTCCTGGGTCCACGCTGGGCCACGCCAGCCGGGCTCATTCAATAACAATTTCAAGGGAGGCTGTCTGTCGTGTGCTACCTGTCCACCCACCGCCCAGCGTCTCACTGAGCACCTCTGAGACGCCCGCACGAGGCTGGCGTGGCCGCGGTGGGGCTACGCTCTCCTACAAGCAGCAGCTGTGTCCCGCGTGCTGGCGGGGGCCAGGTGTGCGCACTCCACCCCACGCAATGCGCACGTGCAGATCAGAAGCCTCCCGAGTCTCTCCTGCTCGGGGACACGGGAGGTCGGGCACGTGTCAGACACTGTCCCCGTCACAACAAACGGAGAGCGGAACCCACACCAGCGGGAGCGCGGCCGAAGCGGGGGGCTTTTCTAGTGGAGTCACAGCGGACTCAGGAAGTGACCCCCGGTTTGTGGGGAAGTGAGGTCGGGCGCTGTGCAGGGGCCCGGGGGGACCTCTGGCCCCGAGTGCCACGCCGTGGGCTCTGCCTGCTGCGCTGAGTGTGAAGTGGCAGGAGACTGAGCAGAGCAGTCAACTAACTCCTGTTCCGAAAGGCTCCCCTGGCCGATGCCTGGCGGGTACACCGGTCAGCTGCCTGTCGCCTAGGATGCATTCGGATGTAAGTTACCCAATTCCCAGCTACCGTGGCTTACACAACAGTCTTAACCTCAATAAAAAGCAATGGCCCAGCCCTAGCCCATTTGGCTCAGTGGATAGACCGTTGGCCTGCAGACCGAAGGGGTCCTGGGTTCAATTCTGGACAGGGCACACGCCTGGGTTGTGGCCTTGATCCCCAGTAGGGGGCGTGCAGGAGGCAGCGATCAATGATTCTCTCTCATCGTTGATGTTTCTATCCCTCTCCCCTTTTCCCTTCCTCTCTGAAACCAATGAAAACATATTAAAAAAAAAAGCGATGGCCCGGCCAGCGTGGCTCAGGGGTTGAGCGTAGACCCATGAACCAGGAGGTCACGGTTTGAATCCTGGTCAGGGCTCATGCTTGGGTTGCAGGCTCGATCCCCAGTGTGGGTGTGCAGGAGGCAGCCAATCGATGATTCTCTCTTCTCATTGATGTTTCTCTCTCTCTCTCCCTCTCCCTTCCTCCCTGAAATCAATAAAAATATATTTTAAAAAGTAAATAAAAAGTGATGAATATTCCATTTTAGGAGTGCAGACTCCCCATCTCTCCTCTCTGCCTGGGTCACCTCCTACGTGCTGCCTCATGGCCAGATGTGGCTGTCACAGCACGAGTGTCCTATCTCTACACCACCGCTCAACAGGAAGGCAGAGGCAGGCAGGAAAAGGACAGCCATCTTTTAAAATTAATGTCTAGCCCTGGCCGGTGTGGCTCAGTGGATAGAGCGTCGGCTTGTGGACTGAAGGGTCCCAGGTTTGATGTGGGTCAAGGGCACATGCCAGGGTGGGGGCTCGATCCCCAGTCGGGGGCGTGCATGAGGCAGCGGCTGGTGATTCTCTCTCATCACTGATGTTTCTCTCTCTCCCTCCCTCTACCTTCCTCTCTGAAAGCAATAAAAACATTTTTTAAAAAATAAATGTCTGATATCCTCTGGTAAGAGGCTCCCCCAGCAAATTGCTCCCTAAACCTCTTTGGGCATCCCTGAGCTCCAAGAAGGTGGGAGTGAGTGTGGCAGAGAGGACAGGACTGCCCCCCCAAAAAAATCAGGGTTCACTTGGGTGGGAAGTGGGGGTGCAGGCTGCGGGGAAGCCACCAACAGGCGTGTCTCAGAGAGAAAGAGAATCGAAGAGGGGTGTGAACAAGGGACAGCACGCACGGCGCCTGCTGCAGGGCTGGCCAAACTGCTCACGTGGCGGCGGCGTGACCGGTGACAGAAAGAAACCAGCCACTCCCGGTTTCTGCCCTAAGCAGCCGTGGGCGGGGCTCTGTCCTGGGACAGGGAAGCAGTGGGAAGAGCCTGTTGCTCATTGGATTGCACGTTAAGAATGTTGTGTTCGCCGCACAAGTGGAGGTGTCGGGCAGGCAGCTGTGCTGGGTACCCGCACCTGCCTTCCCACCGCCCCAACCCCTCCAGGCCCCGCCCACACCCCCACGGATCCCGCCCACCTCTGCCTTGGCACTGGATCCATACCAGCTCTTGGTCATGCTTGGCCACGTAAGGTGGTATAATTTTTTAAAAATATATTTTTATTGATTTCAGAGAGGGAGGGAGAGGGAGAGAGAAACATCAATGAGGAGAGAGAGCCATCGATCGGCTGCCTCCTGCACGCCCCACATTGGGGTGAGCCCACAACCTGGTCATGTGTCCTGACCGGGAATCGAACCCTGACCTCCTGGTTCATAGGTCGACGCTCCACCACAGTAGCACGCCGGCCAGGCGACGTTGTGTATTCCGTGCACATCGCACAACGACCGCCTCATCCCCTCGCATGGTCACCTGTTCTGCCGGGAGACGGCTCCACACTTGCTCTTAGCGACTTTCGGGTTGATGACTCGGGATGAACCATGGTCACCAGCTCAGGACGATCATCCTATAGCTGCACATCTGTCCCCTCTGCCCAGCACCTCCCATGTCCCCGCCCCTGCCCAGGACCACACTCCACTCTCTGCCCTGAGTCCCTTCCTTTTAGAGCCCACGCAGGAGCAAGAGTGTGAGCGGGTCCTGTCATTGGACACACCTCACCCAGCCAAGGCCCCAAGGCCCGTCCACAGGTCAGAACGGCAGGACGCCGTCTTTCCCCTGGCGTGCTCATCGCTCGAGTCCAGGTGCCACGCCTCCGGTGACACTCGCGTGTGGACAGGCACGTGGGCGGTTTCCTTGTCTTGACTGTGAGGAACGCCCGTGAGCACAGGCTGCAGGCATCTCTCCCAGACCCTGGTTTCATTTCCTCCAAGTAACTCCGCTGAACTGGGATTGCTGGGTCACAGGTCATTCTAATGATCGTTTTTTGAAATTATATTTGTATTGATGTCAGAGAGGAAGGGAGAGGGAGAGAGAGAGAAACATCAATGATGACAGAGAATTACTGATCGGCTGCCTCCTGCACGCTCCCCACTGGAGACCGAGCCCACAACCTGGGCCTGTGCCCTCACCTGGAATCGAACTGTGACTTCCTGGTTCCTAGGTCGACGCTCAGCCAGGGACCCGTCCCGGCCAGGCTAGTTGCCCCTTTTGAGGCCCCCCCATAGTCTCCAGCGGGGGCTGCGCCGTCTGCATTCCCCTCCACGTCACGGCCGTCCTAATGGGCGGTGCATGCTCACAAGGTCCGTCTGCATTTCCCGAGGATGAAGTTTTTGAGATGAGATGCTGGTGACGACTGCGAACTGCGGGAGTGCAGTAAAAGCCACTGTGCTGTGCATTTTAAAATCGTTAAATGGTGAATTTTGTTACGTGAATTTCACCTCAGTAAAAAAAATCTTGAATAAAAAATGTAAATAATGTTAAAGATATTCACCCCCATCCCTCTCTGCATCAGCACGCCAGCCTCCTCTGCTCCCAGTCCTGTTCCGTCCGGCCGGCACTGCCCTTCCGCGGGTCCTCAGGGCTCTGGCCACCCCGCTTGGTCATCAGCACCAGCACTGCAGGCCACAGGGCCCTCCCGGGTCCCACAAGCCGTCTCCGTACCTGGACAGTTCGGGTCACTGCCCGATCGGAGCAGCATCTGCGTCCCACACAGCACCCCCGACATCCGGGGCTGGACCGATTCCGCCACCAGAGCGGAAGCCGTGGCGGGAAGCAAGGTCTGTGCGCTCCCTCTGCTCAGCCTGCACGCCGGTGGGGGCTGTGTCCTGTCCAGCCAGCGCAGCTACACACTCGCCCTGGTCCCTTCGTCTCTCCATCCTGCCCGGCCCATCACGGCCACTCCCCCAACTTCTCCGCGACCAGAGCAGTCCCCCAACACGTAGCGCGGGCCACGCAGGCCCTTCCCGCACGCACGGCACCTTCCGGGCAAGTGGACTCGCGTGCACTCAGACTGAACGGTGTGACTGTCACAGAAATAATGGAACCCAGGGCCCCGCTGCATTCCGGGCACGTCTGGGTGGCTGCCGGCTGGAGCAGAGACCCCCGAGGACGCTGCCCACACGTCAGGTTAGGATCGCCCACGGCTGCCTCAGGTTTGGCCGCCGGCACCCTGGGCCGTCACACACGGAAGCCCCGGGGACTTGTTTAAAATGCTCGGAATCGGACGTGACCCCTATTTGGGGGTCCCTTCACCTGACAGGCCACCCAACACCCCAAACGTCTCAACTGAACGAGGACATCACCTGTCGGACCTGTCACACCTGCACACTCAGCCACGGCCGCTCCCGCCCCCTGGGCCTGGGCCGCCCGCCTGGGGTGACGTGACCGAGGGCCCAGGGGAGGCCCTGCGGGACAG
>NW_006300164.1:1215663-1217235 GCF_000327345.1 Myotis davidii | reverse complement strand
CCTGGAGGAGGTCAGCCCCACCTGGGAAAACACGGACACAGGGACATGGGGCAGAGGCGTGGACCCTGACCAGGGTGGCCGCCCGGCAGGAGGACTGCGCAGCTACATCACGGTCACGCACAGATCAGATCGGACTCCAATCTGGGGACTTACCTGCCATGGCCATCGTGTCTGTATTTCTGTGCGGTTTGTCGTCCCCACGTTTCTCGTTTCCCCTCGGCGCCTGCGCTGGACCTGCTGCCCCGCCAACGTGCACACGCACACACGCTAACATGTGCACACGCTGACACGTGCACACAGCGACACGTGCACACGCACAAAGCGACACGTGCACACGCACATGCCGACACGAGCGCCGGCGGAAGCGCAGGTGCCGAAAAACCAGCTGGAACAGGGTCTCGTAATGAAAACCTCCTTTAAAGTTTTTCTTTTATTGATTTCATTGAAAACAGAACAAGAAATGGTCTGAGCCAAAAGACTGCTCTTAAAACTGTCAAAAACATTTAACAGAAAAAAATAAACATGACCGCGTATGAATGTTTTAGAGTCGCACAAAACCCCCACGGTTACTGCACTAGTTACAGTTTTTAAAAAAGTATATGCCAACGAAAAGGGTGACCTGCAGGCCACCACACAGAAGGCGGCGGCGAGTTTATTCACTACAGGGCTAACGCTTTAAACAGTTTCCTGTGTTTTATTCTAAAATCACTTTGTTCTTTGTACAGTTGATATTTTCACATGGTGAGTGGGAACCACACCAGGATCAGCACCGTTGTCTGTTGTGTTGTTTGTTGTCCTCATGTTCATTGATGGTAGAACATAAATCGGTTTATCCGTCATCAGAGCACGTGGCTGAACAACCCACACGAGGGCGGCGGCGCAGTTTCCTGTGTTTTATTCTAAAATCACTTTGTTCTTTGTACAGTTGATATTTTCACATGGTGAGTGGGAACCACACCAGGATCAGCACCGTTGTCTGTTGTGTTGTTTGTTGTCCTCATGTTCATTGATGGTAGAACATAAATCGGTTTATCCGTCATCAGAGCACGTGGCTGAACAACCCACACGAGGGCGGCGGCGTGCGGCGGGGCGGGAACCCGAGCCCGGGAGGTGGCGTGGCAGCGCGCACGCAGGGCCGGTCAGTTTCTTTAAAAAGCGAACACTTTCTCCAAAGTCCACGGCGCTCGCCGGACCTCGCAGACGGGTGGGACGGGCCTGTGCAGTGTCTGGGCGGCCAGGACCTTGAGGGGTGGGTCTAACGGAGCAGCTGGGTGAGGAGGTGGCAGCGGCGGGTGCCCGCAGAGGAGTCTGGACCAGCAGGACGCCGCTCACCAGCCCACAGGTGGGAGGGACCTCGGGGAGGAGGGGAAAGGAGAATCGTGGAAACGACGAACCGCCAGAGAACAAGGCTCTGCCAATGACCCCAGCGCACAGCGCAGCGCGACTCCTGCACCGCCATCAGCCTGGAGGCCCTTGGCACCAGGCACCCTCTCTCCCTCCGTTGCAGCGTGACCAGCGCCACCGGAGCCTCATCGGGAACCGGCGCTGCAGGAGCTGGTGTCGGGCAGGCCG
>NW_006300164.1:1211979-1215498 GCF_000327345.1 Myotis davidii | reverse complement strand
CGCTGCCCGTAGTCAAACCTGGGGAGAGAGCAGAGCGAGGCTGAGGCAGGAGCCCGGGCACAGCCGCCCCCGCGTCCGCGTCCGGGAACAGAGCCCATGCCCTACCCCAACTGCTCGCCGGCCTCGATGAGCCGGGTGCTGAAGAAGGCGATCCTGGGGAACCGCAGGTCCTGGTGCGACATGAACACCCGCACGGGCACCAGGTTGGGCTCGCAATGGTGGTTGATGAAGCGGCTCACGTTCCCGTAGAAGCGTGCGTCGATGCAGTACAGCTCCCCGTCCTGCGGGCGAGAGCGGGCGTGGGCACCAGCCAGGTGGAGAGGCAGCCAGAGCAGAGGCAGCGAGGCCCAGGGCTGCTGGGACACCCCCATGCCGTCCGTGACCACCCCTGCCCCCCGCCTGGGACTGAGGAGCCCAGTGGGGCCGCACCATCTGGGCTCCATCGGGGGAGAGCACCCGCCACCCCGGACTCTCCCTCCAGCTCTGACTCTGTCAGCATGGGGGCTGGGGGGTCAGGCAGGCGGAGATCACGGGCCATGGCTTCTCACACTTGGTGACGCCAGGAGGGAGGGGCTGGAGACATGGAGCAGCTGGGCAGGTGGGATGGGGCAGAGGGGCAGAGGGAGGGAAGGTGCAGGCCGCAGTCATCAGAGCGTTGGTGACGACCGACCAAGAAGCAGGAATCCCATGGCCTCCGCTGCCCCACAGGACGGAGGTCCCCCCAATCCGCACACAAGAAGGGGCAGGAGCGGACGGTGAGGAAGGCAGGCGAGAGGGCCTGGCCTGACCACACAGCCCTGGGCCAGCACTTTCTCTGGGAAGATCCAGCGTATGGGAGCTGAGCCTGCACCCACCCCAAGGGCTGCCGGCAGGCTCCCCAGAGCGCGGCGTCACTGGGGCCGGAGCAGAGAGCCCACCACACGGAGGCACCCGGAGGGAGAAGCCTGGACAGCGGCGGCGTCCCTGCCCACCCAGTCAGCAGCCTGGTCTGCAACTCGCTTCCGGAAGAATCTTAGCCCCTGAGCCCAGAGCATGTGGACAGAGCCGGAGCGGGGACAGGCCGCGCTCCTGAGGCTCCTGCGTTGAAGGCAGAGCTGACCCCGAACCCGTGTCTGCCGTGGTCCGCCTGCTGACACTGGGAACCAGGACAGAAGCACAGACGGAGACGGTTCCGAAGAGAAACAGGGTCTGCAGACCGACCCCCTCCGGTTCCAAGATTCACCCAAATTGACGGCGGCCAGGAGAGAGGGGCACAGATGTGAGGCTCAGCAAACAGGCCAGACCCAGACCCACGAGAACCCCGAGGCACCTCCACCCCACAAGCCTGAGTCCGCTCGAGCCACGCGCCCACTGCCGGCACCTGGGGAAGGAGAGCGAGCCTCCCACAGCCCCGCAGCAGACAGAAGGGAGACAAGAAACCACTTTCTATTCTCGGCCGACAAGGAGGCCGAGGCTGGGCCGAGGCTGACACGTGTGACGCGCGCACGCAGGACCCGCAGACCACGCCGCCCAGCTCGAGGAGCGGAGGGAAGGGGCAGGAGGCCGGAGCCTGACAACAGCCTGCAAACGCAGCACCGGGTGCAGCCCGCCCAGGAGGCGCCTGAGAAAGGAGCTCTCACATCCACAGACGCGGTAGCAAGTCCGGTGGGAAGCGGGTGCACCGCGGTCCCTCATGGCCGTGGAGTGACCAAGCCTCACAGACAGCGGGGCGGCTCAGACGCCACCGAACTCCCGCGGGGAAAGCTCACCCGCCGGGCCGAGCAGCCCTGGCTGAGGGGCCGGAGGCAGGGATGTCCCACCACCTCGCTTGTGGCGGGGACAGACCGGCACGCGCATTTCTCAGAACTAAAACCAGTCACTTCAATGCCAAAACCTTATTCAATTAAAAACCCAGCCCAGCTGGTGTGCCCACTTGGATCGGCCGTGGTCGCCTGCACCAAAGGATGCTGGTTCGATTCCCGGGCAGGGCACAATGCCCAGGTTGTGGGCTCGATCCCTAGTAGGGGGTGTGCAGGAGCAGCCAATCGATGTTTCTCTCCCTCTCCCTTACTCTCTCTCTAAAAACAAAAGAACCCTGGCTGCTGTGGCTCAGTGGATGGAGTGTTGGCCTGTGGACTGAAGGGTCCTGGGTTCAGTTCCCCATCAGGGCATATTGGGTTGCAGGCTCGATCCCCAGTGGGGGGCGTGCAGGAGGCAGCCAGTCAATGATTCTCTCTCATCATTGACGTTTCTCTCTTTCCCCCTCCCTTCCTCTCTGAAATCAATAAAAATATATTTAAAAAGAAAAAGGAAAGAAACACAACAAAAGATATCCAAAACCACACCACAACCCTAGCCGGTGTGGCTCAGTGGATAGAGCGTCCGCCTGCGGACTGAAGGCTCCCAGGTTCGATTCCAGTCAAGGGCATGTACCTTGGTTGCGGGCACATCCCCAGTAGGAGGTGTGCAGGAGGCAGCTGATTGATGTTTCTAACTCTCTATCCCTCTCCCTTCCTCTCTGTAAAAAATCAATAAAATAAGAAAATAAAAATTAAAAAAACAAACAAAAAACAAAAAACCACACCACAGAAAACCCTAGAACAGCCTGGGGGTGAAGAAGACTGAGACAAGTTCAGGAAAGAGAAGAGGTGAGGTTGCCCCTGATGACCTCACCTGGTCTGTAGGGTCCACGCTGCCCCCCACCCCTACGGGAGGGTGAGACCCGGCAAGAGCCCAGGCGGGAGGGCGAGACCAGGATGCCGGGAGCTGGTGCACGGACACCGGACGCACGGACACACCACGGGGCCACGGGGAAGGGCAGCCTTCCCAGCCACTGGCACCGAGTCCAGAAGCCGTCACCTGGGGAGGAACCAGCGAACGGCCACCCGGCAGGTGCAGCGCGTGAGCGTGAGGTGAGGGCGCCTCTGGGCAGCACCTCACCCTGGGAGCAGGGGCGGGGGAGGCGACAGCAGGCGGCATGAGGACGCTGTGACGAGGAGGACCCTGCCCCTCAGAGGGAGGACCCTGCCCGCTGGAGGAGCGCCAGGGGGCGAGCAGGCCACTGAGGGAGGACAAGCACTGGTATCACCAAGTGTCTGGAAACGCAAGAACCGCTGAAGACCTGGCGCTGCCGCGGCAGCGGGACGAAGCAGGGAGCTCTCAGGAGAGACTGTCCGCGGCCAACACGCTCCCTAGGCCACACGGTCACCGCGCCTGGCGGGGCTGGGAGCCCGGAGCCCGTCTCGCTGGGGCGGCGCGTTCCCCAAGCACAGCCGGGAGGGTCGGGGGGCAGCTCCTGCAGCTGGGCCCTAATGGGCCCTGAGCAGAGGACCCCACTTCCCCAGCCCTGCCTGAGCGCTGCAGCCAACAGGCACCTTACGAAGGAGGGGCCACACGAGAACCAAGATGGAGGTGCAGGGGCCTCGGCAGCATCTGGGACCTGGCACCAGGCTGGACGCCAGGCAAGCCAACTCCTCTCCCCGGTCCCAGGAAGCAACGGGGACTCGCACCGTTCCCACGGCCCTCACCCCTCGCACGCGG
>NW_006300164.1:1209834-1211692 GCF_000327345.1 Myotis davidii | reverse complement strand
CGCACGCAGCTCACAACTGCTCTGCAGGTCACTGTCCCTGTGGCTGTGCAGGTGCGGGCTGTCCCCCGGGATGACAGGCCGGGGTCCAGGGGCGAGGCTCGCTCCCCTCCCCGGGTCGGGGTCCCTCAGCCTGAGCACAGTGGGCCAGCGCTGGGTGGTGGGCAGATGCCCGCGCTGCGCGTTCACACCGAGCTCTGTGCCAGCCCTCAGGACGCAGTACCTTGTTGTCAAGGTCAAAGAGATAAGAGTCTTCCTCCCGCACATCGGCCTCCGAGTCAGAGATGAGCTCGCCCACGTACCTGCGGGACGGACAGCGCGTCACCCGCCGCCACCACAGCCAGGGGAGGCTGCGGCCACGGAGCCAGGCTCTCACTGTGGCAGGAGATGGGGCACGAAACCCTCTACTGAGCAGGGAGGGAGCCAGGAGCCCCTGGAAGGCACCCCATGTGGACGGCACGGCCTCCCGAGGCAGGAAGGGGAGGGGAGGGAGGAGGCAATGGGGGCTGGTGCTGGGGTAGCCCCTCTGAACGGCAGGTCCGCCAGCGGGCGTCCCCCGGGCCTGATCCCACACAGCACACCCAGTCGTGCCCTCACTCACTCGCAGACGAAGGTGCCCACGGGGATGTCCTGCAGGGTCCGCACGCCCCAGCCCATGTTCTGGGTGCGGTAGAGCTGCAGCCTCGCCCTGCAAAACAGGGTCTGTTCTCACGGCCACGGCCAGGGCCCCTGCTCTTGGCCACGACAGGCGTCACCTTCAGAAATGCTTCACAACGTGACAGGCAGAGCAGTGACTCCGGGGTGACGCGGCCTCCGTGCCTTAGGTCCGTCACCTCCGTACCACGGGGACAGCCCGGGCCGGACCCCTGGTTGCAACAAGGACCAGAGCGGCTAGCGTTGCCCCAAGCCCAGGCTGCGGGTCAGGTGTGGGGGACACTCCCAGGCTCTGAGAACCACGGCCCCCCTGGGGGGGACGTCTGTCCTCACCCGGATGGGACTCCCTGCCACACGAGGGGGAAGGAGCGTGGGCAGGCAGTGCTCTGAGGTCGCCAACAATGAGGAGCCAGACACTGGGAATTCGCACTCAGCCTGCCCACAACTGTCCCTCGCGACCCAGAGGGACGTCCAGTCACCCCTCGGCACTCAGGGAGGGTTCTGACCAGAACCCAGGGCCCGGCTCTGGGCAGCCAGGGGACACGGGGGGAAGGACCCCAGCCTGGCCAGGGGCTGGGGCCAGCCACACCCGGACCGTGGGCCCTGAGCGACTGGGAGGCCTTGCCCCAGGGGAGGCTGAGCCGGCAACTGGGCCTGGTGCTGGGGACACTCCGCCCAGCAGCCGTGGGAGCTGCAGGCGAGGCTGTTCAGGGCCAGGCCTGTGCGCTGCTCTGGGCTCTTCTGACCAAGACGGTCTGGTCCTCTCGGCCTCAGAGCCCCGTCTGAACTGAGAGGAGGCAAGCCTTGTTACGTACACCCACGTGGACCCTGACGGAGAACAAGGGCTCACACACGCACGTGTCCCAAACACGCCCTGTACAAAGTGCACACAACACAGGACGCCTCAGACTCGCCAGCAGTCTCGCCGCCAGAGCAGCTGCGGGGCGGCCCGGAGGGCGGGCGCATGGTTTATGCTGAACACCTGCGTGCTTTCTGGGAGTATGAGATTTTGGAACATGCCAGACAGAGGGTGCCTGTGTGACCAGTCCCAAATAAAAACCTGGGCACTGAGTTTCTAAGGAGCTTCTCTGGTAGACCACATTTCACACGTGCAGTCACAATTCATTGCTGGAGAAGCTAAGCACACCGTATGTGACTGGAAAATAACTTTTGGAAGCATGTGCCTGGTTTCCTCAACATTTCACAG
>NW_006300164.1:1209438-1209698 GCF_000327345.1 Myotis davidii | reverse complement strand
GGTTGCGGCAGTTCCGCCAGCAGGCGCAGGCGTGGTTGCACTCGAACAGCAGGGGCGGCTCCGCCATGTTGAACTCAGGGAGCAGCCGGCCGTCCTGGGGACAGACACGCAGTCAGGACCAGCCAACACGGACGCAACATGCTTCCACACACCGAGCACTGGCCAACGGAGGGCTCTGGTCAAACGGGCCCTGGGAGCAGGGGGTGGGAACCTGGGCCGAGCGTGGTCGCCCCACCTCCAGGCACCACCATGCAGGGAGG
>NW_006300164.1:1207050-1209110 GCF_000327345.1 Myotis davidii | reverse complement strand
AGGCCGGAGCACGAGCCCTGCCTGAGGCACACGTCTGGCTTCCGCCTGCAGGGCAGAGGCTGTGGGCACAGCACGGAGGCCTGGAACCAGCACACACGGGGAACGCTAGGCTCTGCTTTGGGGGCCGGACCCAGCACGGGACGTGGATGCATTTTCTGGGGACCTGTGTCTGCTCAGCTCTCGGTGGAGGCAGCCCCGAGCAGGGTCCTCCTGGGAAACCCCCGCCACCCGGCCACCCCGCTCAGGGCCCTGGTTCAGGACGCTGACCTGCAGGTGGGTGATGTTCCTGTCGATGTTCATAGGGGACGTCACGCAGCTCTGGGAGACGTACTTGTAGTTGCTGGGGCTGGGCTCGCCGTCCACGGCGTTGACGCAGGGGATGGGGATGCGCTCGTAGCCGCGAGCGATGTCTCTGCCAGGGAAGGGGGGTTACTTTTGCTGTGACAGGTGCGGCCCAGGTGGGACTGAGGAGGACAGACGGCCGCCGCCGAGAGCGGCTCTCCTCACAGACCCGGCGCCCATCGCCACGCCGCTCACAGGACGGCCCTGGTCTCAGGACACGCCTCACCTGCTCACCGTCCTCTCCACGGGGACGGGCCTGTCCGGGGCCGAGTCCCGCAGCGCCTTGCTCATCTGCAGGGCGTCCCACACCTGGGAGTGGAGGCTGGCGCACTGCAGGGGCGTCTCCCCCTCCTTGTTCTTCAGGTTGACGTCTGAGTCCCGGGAGAGAAAGAGGCTGAAAGGAAAAACGGGGCCAACAGGACACTCAGATCTGCGCTCAAGAGACAGGAAGACGAGACGTATGAAACGACCAAATCGGTGGAAACACTGAGCACACACCGCTGGCCGTGACATTCACGAGCTGGCAGACGGTGCTGGGAGGGCTGGGGACTCCCCAGAGCAGCCCCCTCCTCTCCCACGCTCCTCTCCGCAGAGAGCGAGCGGGAGGCGCTGGGAGGGCGTCGGGTTTCTGGGCATCTCCGCTCAGTGCTCCCTCAGCGCTGGGAAGGGCCGCCGTGACGGCATAAGCAGGCCCCACGCCGCGTACCCGGCGGCGACCCCAGGCCTAACCTGGGTCAGAACCAGGCGTGAGCGGCACAGGATGCCCTGAGCTCCCCCTGCCCAGGGCCTCCCAACAACATGCCCACGGTACGGAGCTGCTGCCAGGTCCCACGAGGGTGCAAGCCCTGCAGGGGCTCCCTCACGCCCGGGCAGACAGGTCACCTGGGGTCACGGGTCAGGCGGGTCCTGCTGATGAGAATGGGGTCGTGCCCAGAGTGAGCGCTTGGGGGCAAAGGCCTCAGGCAGCCAAGGACTCCAAGTGGCCAGCACCAGGGGACACTGCCCCCACAGGGCTCCCCCCACAGGCTGTCCCCTCGGCCTTGGGCGACCTAGCACTCGGGGCTTTTTCACAGCGACCCCCGAGCCAGGCTGTCCCCACTGACCTCCGACCTGGGACACCCAGGCACTCCCCAGGAGCCTCACAGGCACTCACACGACGCAGGCGTAGCGGTCCTCCCGGGCAGCGATGTGCAGCGGCGAGTCGCCGTGGATGTTCACCGCATGCAGGTCACACCTGGCGGCCAGCAGGATCTCGGCAATGTCCACGCAGCCCGAGAAGGCCGCCCAGTGCAGGCAGATGTTCTCCTCCTGCGGGGGCGGGGCATGAGGGTGGGGTCAGGGCGTGGTCGGAGAGGGAATGGGTCCCCAAGGGCTGTTCTCATATCAAAATGACCCAGGACACAGCACAGCGCCTGCAGGGACCGGATCTGAGCCACACCCGGGGGGGACAGGCCTAACAGTCACAGGCAGGGGGCGCTGTGTAAGACCCGAAAGAGGCCATGTGGTTCGTGAAAATGGTGCTTCACAAAGCCTCTGTGAAACAGCTTCACGTGGCAGGAAACCAGGGACCTCTGTGCTGTGCAAACAGGTCCTGTGAGGACCCAGCCGTCTCTCAGGACTCCACAGCCCTTAGCCCACAGGAACCCGAGGTGGCGGGCATCACAGTTCAGCCCACGGGGGGCGCTGCCGCTCAGGCACTAACTCTTTGCTGCCCCTGA
>NW_006300164.1:1203494-1206805 GCF_000327345.1 Myotis davidii | reverse complement strand
ACGTCAGCCTGGCCCCTCGGGAACTGCATGCAGGAGGCTGGGCGCCCATGCCCGCGGTGGGGCCACCACATGGGTCCCCTGTCCCTGCCCATCCTAGTTCCTGCCTGTCCCACCAGGGCCGCGATCCAACACCCCAAGCCCAGACGGGAGCCAAGTGTTCTCCATGACACTGGGGCCCTCAGACAATGCGCCCCCATCTCGCTCCAAGCGCACGCACCACTCTCAGCTCAGTGAGCTTTAGAAAAGGAAGAGCAGAACGGGCACCTGTGAAGGCGGACAGAGCCACAGCGCCCATCTGCCGGGGCCACAGCCAGGCCTCCCACTGCCCACCGCCCCGGTGGCTCTGGGTCCCTGAAGTCCTGGACGTTACTCAGCGCCGCCTGCTGTCCCCCGACTCCAGCAGCACATGAGCAGGGCGCTGCGGGGGCTCTGACCGCGGCCACGCTCCCTGGGCAGACACACCTGCCCTGGACACTGACCACCAGTCCAGTATCTTCCATCAGCCCCGCCCCACGGCACGGCCAACCCCTCCTCTGTCCCTCCAAGGCGGCACCTCTACCTGTCCAGGTGCAGGCGACGCCCAGGGCTCCCTGGTCCGAGCAATTGGCTGACACAAATAACAACCACAGAACCGGGCTGACTCGAGGGCGGGCCTCCCAGCCGGGCCACCCCACCCCCGCGGTGACACTCACGTTGTCCCGGATGTTGATGTCCGAGCCCTTGGACAGCAGCAGCTTCACCAAGTCCACGTGCTTGTACTCAGTGGCCCAGATCATGGGCGTCCAGCCACCATCATCCTAATTTCAAAAGAACGCAATTCCAGCGCCGGCACAGAGGGCGAGCTCCCTCAGCCTGCAGGCCGCCCGCCGTGGGGTGCCGGCAAGGAAACCGAAGCTCAGGGCGCTGCCCCAGGTGTCTTGGCGAGGGCAGGACAGAGCCAGGACTGGCCCCGACTGACCCGCAAACCCCTGAACAGGCCCATGCATGTGACCAAGTCACAGGAGAAAAGAACGGCCCCGCTGCTGACCAGCCCCGCCCAGGGCCAGGTCGGCTGGAGGCGGCCACTGCAGGGACGGCGTCTGCTCCTCCCTCCGGTCCCAGTGGCCCTGGACACTGAGCACGAAGCAAGAGCTTCGGCGAGAACTGCACATGGGGACCCGGTGCAGCGGGGGAGGGGCGAGGGGCGGAGGGTGTGGCTCACCTGGCAGTTGACATCCATCTGCCCGTTGGAAAGCAGGTACTGGACCACCTCGTAGTGGCCTTTCTTGGCAGCCAGGTGCAAGCAGGTGGAGCCCTCTGCATCCTACAACACAAAGGCCATGGGTCAGACACACCTGGACCTGCAGGCCGCCTGACGTGGGGACAGAGGTGCTAGGAATGGGAAACCTGGGGGGTGGGGCCTTGCTCAAGGTCACAGGCCAGGACCCCAGCTCTGCCCACAGCCCGACCAGCTCCCGACGACACTGACGGCTCTCAGTGAGTCTCCACCTCCGTGGTGAAGTGTTCTAAGTGTGGCGTGCTCTTGGCTGCTGTGGTACATGGAACTGCTTTCTGAACTTCCTCTCTGGATGGTCCGGCAACAAGTGCGGAGAGACACACCTGCCTGTGTCTGCCCTGACTCTGCTGCTGTTACTCTTCACCCGGGGACAGTTCTCATTGCTTTTTAGGGGGGTGGGGGGAGCGGGAGGGGGAGACACACCGATGGGTCGCCTCCTGCACGTGTTCCAACCAGGGTTGAAAACCGAACTTGCAACCCAGTTACGTGCCCTTAACCGGGAATCGAACCCGAGACCCTTCAGTTCCAGGGTCGATGCTCTAACCACTGAGCCCGGCCAGGGCTCTGCACTGACTTTGTGTCAGGCGACTCCCCTGCACACACGCATCGGTCTAACTGCTCGGCCCTGGACTCGCGGGGGACTCTACAGGCGAGACCAGGCCTCTGTAGCGTCGTTCTGCGTCTTCCTTCCCAGCTGGGACCCTTTCCTTCCTCTCCCCCGCTCACTGCAGCAGGTAGAAGGCCGCTCCCCGCCTCGCACGCACCTTGGGGTCCACGAGGGCCCCAGCCTTGATGAGGTATCTCACTGCGTCCAGGTGGTTGTTCTCGGCCGCCTCCATCAGCGGGGTCCGCTGGTCCTCCGAGCAGGTGTCGATGTTGGCTCCTGCCTGCGGGGAGGGACAGTGGCGAGTGGAAAGCGGCTCCTGCAGCCACCCCCGGGGAGGACGGGGCACCTCACACGCACCTTGGGGTCCACGAGGGCCCCAGCCTTGATGAGGTATCTCACTGCGTCCAGGTGGTTGTTCTCGGCCGCCTCCATCAGCGGGGTCCGCTGGTCCTCCGAGCAGGTGTCGATGTTGGCTCCTGCCTGCGGGGAGGGACAGTGGCGAGTGGAAAGCGGCTCCTGCAGCCACCCCCGGGGAGGACGGGGCACCTCACACGCTTCACTCTCGAATGGAAAGATGGCCCAGCTGCGCTCGCCCTTCCCACTGCGCAGCCTGGTCGCACTTTCCCATCGAACGCGCAGACCTAGCTATCGCCATCACAGCTCTGGCTCACGAGGAGCGTTCACTTCTAAATGAATTGGACAGAAATGTCACAGCGCAGCCAGGGCAGCACCTTCAGAAATGAGGAGGAAGGCGACAGCCCCTAAAACCGCAAAGGGGTGCAGAGGGGCCCCCGCGAGGCCGCAGGAGGTGCTGAGGTGACCTGCATGACCGCAGGACATCTGCTTAGCGTCGCCCGGCCCGTTCTCTGGAATCCTCGCCAAAATACCCAGAACCTTCCGTGTATTTTGCAGCGATTGCTTGTTTTTCCTAAAGAGTGTGAACCTCAGAAACCACGGGGCGGGTGGGGGGGTGCACAGGCCACGCTCTGAGTCTGACACGCGGGCGGGCCTGACCGAGCTGGTCACGAGCGAGAGGCAAAGGCGAGGCAGCTGAAACCCACAGGGGGAGGAAGCATCACACCTTAGACCGGTGGACACACAGCTAATATTTCGTTCCTAAAATAAATATTTACCATGGGACAGGCTGAGTGCTAGTTGTTACTTTCAGCCATTAAAACACAAAACGAACCTGGACTGGCTCCCATGGAAACCGAGACAGACAGAGACGCGCTCCTTTCCCAGGTCAGAGGTCAGAGGCCTGCCCAACAGGTTAGACACGGGCACGGGCACAAGGTCAATTTCCAAAACATGAAAGCTCAAAGCCAAGGAAGGCGGCCCGTCCGAGGGCCCAGTCGGCCCAGAACCCCACAGCAGCTGATTTTAATGATGAAGTTGCCACACGACGTGCGATAGCCGGACACGTGGCTG